>NC_133170.1:28018560-28321590 GCF_040802235.1 Manis javanica | reverse complement strand
ATCTCATCTAACCTTCCTCTCTCCAGCTGATTTTAGTTTAGAAAATTTCCAGTTTATCACCCTTCTCAAAATAGATATCCAAATATTCACTCTCCTTTCATGTTATGCCTTTCGGATTAAGGAGAAAAGGAGTGAAGGTACTTGTGGGGTAAGGAAGACGTGGGAACTGATACTGAGGGCTACTAGTGTCAAGTGCTTTACATGCTTATTGCATTTAATCTTCACAACAAATGAGGTAAAGCTAAGAAACTGTGGCTTGGAGAATATAAGTGATTTACCAGAGCTTTGAAATCCGACCTTCTTTTCCTGTTCTGAGCTACCTCTCATGAGTCGGAGGACTGGTCTATAGTCATAGCTTGACTACAGATTTTCTGTATGACTTTCAGCAAATCACATAATTTCTTTGAACCTGTTTTCTCAACAATAAAATAGGGACTTGTGTGCATGTATAGATGTATACAAAGAGATAGATATTAATATCCATATGGATATACATGCATATCCACATCTATTTGTATACAGACACACACACATTCCTATCTTATTGTCAAGAAAATGTATTTAGAGAAATTAAGCGATTTGATAAGTCATACAGAAAATCCTTCTGGCGGTGATAAGATACAGCCCTCCTTGACAGGATTTGCAGAGCATCCATCTCCTTATTTCCCTAATCAGTCCACTGTTTGCCTTCTGTCTCATCACTCTAGGAAACAGCTCTCATTAAAGTCATCAGTGACTTCCATGTTACTAATTGCAATTGATATTAACAGACTTTTTTTTCATTACATTAGTTTCAGGTGTACAACATAATGATTCAATATTTGTATATATTGCAAAATGTGAACCACAACAAATCTAGTTAACATCCAACAGCACCATATATTTGCAATTCTTTCCCTTATGATGAGAACTTTTAAAATTTATTCTCTTGGCAAATTTTAAATATACAATAGTCACATGCTGTACATTATATCTCCATGGCTTATTTATTTATAACTGGAAGTTTATACCTTTCAACTTCCATCACCCTTTTGCTCACCTCCCACCCTTGCCTCTTGCAACCACCAATCTATTCTCTGTAACTATGAGTTCATTTGTTGTTCTTCTTGTTTAGATTTCATATATAAAGAGATCATATAGTATTTGTTTTCCTCTGTCTTAGATTAGTTAGAATAATGCTGTCAAGTTCCATCCATGTTGTCACAAATGGCAAGATTTCCTTCTTTTTATGGCTGAATAATATTCCACTTTTTATATAGGCCACATTTACTTTAGCAATGAACACTTAGGTTCCTTCCACACCTTGGCTATTGTAAGTGATGCCGCAATGAACATGGGGGTGCAGATATCTTTTTGAGTTAGTGCTTTCATTTCCTTTGGATAAAATATCTTGAAGTGGAATTGCTGGATCATTCAATAGTTCTATTTTTAATATTTTGAGAACATGCATACTGTTTTCCATAGGGGCTGCACCAATTTACATTCCTACCAATGGGGCACAAGTATTCCTAATGAGCAGTACTTATTGTTTCTTGTCATTTTGTAATGCCACTCTAACAAGTATGAGGTGATACCTCATTGTGGTCTTGATTTAAAATTCTCTGATGACTAGTGATGTTGAGCACCTTTTCATGTACCTGTTGGCCATCTGTATGTCTTCTTTGGAAGCACGTCTATTCAGATACTGAGCCCATTTTCTAATGCATTGTTTGTTTGTTTTGGCTACTGAGTTTTGTGAGTTTTTTATATATTTTGGATATTAACCCTTTATCAGATATATGATTTTCAAATATTTTCTCCCATTTGGGAGGCTTTCTTCTCATTTTGTTAATGGTTTCCTTCACTATGCAGAAGCTTTTTGTTTGATGCAGTTTATTTTTGCTTTTATTGTCTGCTTTTGGTATCAAGTCCAAAAAATCAGCACTAAGACAAGTGTCAAGCAGCTTACTGCCTATGTTTTCTTCTAGCAGTTTTATAATTTCAGATGTTACATTCAAATCTTTAATCTATTTTGGGTTAATTTTTGTGTATGGTGTTCAGGTAATGGTCCAGTGTCATTCTTTTGTATGTGGCTGTCCAGTTTTCCCAACACAATTTATTGAAGAGATGGTCCTTTTCCTATTGCATAACCTTGGCTCCTTTATTACAAAGTAATTGACTGTATATGCATGGGTTTATTTCTAGGCTCTCTATTCTCTTCCATTGATATATGCATCTGTCTACACCAATACTATACTGCTTTGCTTATGGTAACTTTGTAATATAGTTTGAGGTCAGAAAGTGTGATGCCTCCAGTTTTGTTCATCTTTCTCAAGATTGCTTTGGCTAGTCAGGGTCTTTTGTGGTTCCAAACACATCTGATTGTTTGTTCTATTTCTGTGAGAAGTGCAATTGAAATTTTGATAGGAATTGCTTTGAACCTATGGATTGTTTTCAGTAGTATGGACATTTTAACAATATTAATTCTTCCAATCCATAAGCATGGAATATCTTTCCATTTATTTGTGTCTTCTTCAATTTCTATCATCAAATGTTTATTAGTTTTCAGTGCACAGGTCTTTCATCTCCTCATTTAAAATTATTCTTAGGTATTTTATTCTTTTTGATTTGGTGTAAATGGGATTTTCTTAATTTCTCTTTCTGATTATTCATTGTTAGTATATAGAAACACAACATATTTTCATTTTTGGATTTGTCTCCTGTAAGTTGACTGAATTCATTTATCAATTCTAACTGTATTTTGGTGGAGTCTTAAAGGTTTTCTTTATATAATGTCAAGTCTTCTGCAAACAGAGACAATTTTACTTCTTCCATACCAGTTTGGATGCCTTTTCTTTCTTTTTCTTGCCTCATTGCTTGGTTAGAACTTCCCATACTATGTTGGGTAAAAGTGGTGAGAGTAGGCATCCTTGCTCTGTTTCTTATCTTAGGGGGAATGCTTTCAGCTTTTCACTGTTGAGTATGATGTTCACTGTGGGTTTGTTGTATGTGGCCTTTATTATATTAAGGTATGTTCCCTCTATACCCACTTTGCTGAGAGTTTTTGTCATAAATGGATGTTAAATTTTGTCAAATGTTTTTTTCTGCATCTATTGAAATGGTCATATGATTTTTATCCTTCATTTTATCAATGTGGTATATCACACTGATTTGCAGTTGTTGAACCACACTTGCATCCCTAGGATAAATCCCACTTAATCATGGTCTATGATCCTTTTAATGCATTATTGAATTCAGTTTGCTAATATTTTGTTGAGGATTTTTGCACCTGTTTTCACCAGGGACACTAGCCTATAACTTTCTTTTCTTAGTGTCCTTGCCTGGTTTCAGTGTCAGGGTAATGCTGTCTTTGGAAATGAGCTTGCAAGTGCTCCCCTTCTTCTGTTTTTTAGAAGAGTTTGAGGAGGATTGTTATTAATTCTTTGGATGTTTGGGAGAATTCGCCAGTGAATCCATCTGGTCCTGGAATTTTGCTTATTTTTTTGTTTGTTGTTGTTATGTTCCTTATTTTACTTAAACTCTCAGGAGCATTTGATTTCTTTCCTTCCTAGAATACTCTCTTCCAATGACTCTCACTACCCAAAACCTCCTAGTTCTCTTCCAACACCTTTGGCTGCTACTTTTCTCTTTTTTTTTTTATAGGATTTTTATATTTTATCCAACAATTAAATATAGGGCTTCAATAACAAATTCCTTTCTCATTCTAGAGTCTCATTTTTAGGTAATCTCATTCTTACTGCTGTTTCCTCCATGTAAACATGGTTGTAAATTTTTATCTTCAGTCCATACCTTTGCTCCTATAATTAGACATATATATTTAAATCCAACCTGACTCTTCCACTTCATGTGTAAAAGCACCTTGAACTCAAAATTTCCAAAACCTAACTCAGGACTTTTTCTGTTACAAAATAATTATTTTCCAATGTTTTCTATTTCAGTAAATAGAAACATCATCCACCCAGTTCTACAAGTCAGAAATCATCATTCTCCCACCATATCTAAGCTACTATCAAGATCTAAGTAGACTCTTCATTTCCAGCTTCACAACCTAAGTTGACTAATAGCATCTCTTACCTGAACTACTGCTGATCTTCCAAATCCACTCTTGCTCCACTCTGGTCTGTTGTCTACATCACAGCTAGAGTGATCTTTATGAAACTTAAATCTGATAATGCCATACTTTCTGCTTAAAATCTTTTCTTGTTCTCATTGCAACCCTTAATCCTTAAGATGGTCCCCAAAACCTGAGAGGTCTTCTTCTCCTGTCTTCTGCAGCTCATCATGCCCCATGATTCTCCTCATTCTATAGGTTCCAGTTACACCCACGTTCTTTCAGGTCTATGAATATGCCATGTTCTCACCCTTCCACAGGGGCTTTGTACACGCTGTTCTTACTGCCTGGAACACTTCTCTCCCTTCATCTAGGCAATCCCTACCCTTTACTTTTATTATTTTAATAGCTCATCTCAATCATAACTTGTTTGGGGAGGCCTTCTGTGATCTCCTTGACCTAATTTAATCTCCCTGTTATATGCTTTCATAGCATTAATGACACTAGAAATTCTGTTAACCAGTCTCCTCTTAACTGACTTCCCAGATTCACCAACATGGTTCACCTCTCTGTGAAGTACACTGATCAATGTCCACAGTACTCCGAATGCTGGAAGCTGGTAGGCCACTCTTTAATATGGTTGCATATTTCTGCTAGTCTCTTGTTTGGTTTTTGCCTATCAAGAGTCATTTGTATTTGTTCCCAGATTGATGCATGCCAGTTGTACACACTACTGTAAATTTACATAATGTATTAAATATTAATAAATTTAATTAAATAGTATTTATATCAATGAAATGTAAATACAAAAAGATATTCATTTATGTGAAAATTAAACTGAAACTTTGGAAAGATTTGGTAAAGGTAAGGCACCAAAACTTGCTTAGGAATGAGTGAAACAATTGTAAAAGATTGGGGAGAGGACTATAAAACTACAGCAGAATTCTGCAGTCAGATTTCAAGCATGTTTTTAACTTCTTCCTCCATTGTAAAGAAATAAAAACAGGAAATCAGATGATGCATTAACAGTGTATTTTATACAAGAAAAACAGCAAAGAAAAGGCACTGGCTATGCATCAAAAGCTTCATGCAGGGGTGTGTGTATGTGTGTGTGTACACATATATATCTTTTATGTTAAAATCAATATTTAGGGTATATATCTTTATTTATGATTCCTTCCTCCAGTATATCAAAACTTCATACAAGTGATGACACTGGCACATTCCCATAAGTACTGATCATAGAATTCACAGAGTCCAGTGATGGAAAATGTGGGCTTGTTCAATAGATGAGAAATTTCAAGAGGGTAATAGCAGAGCATCAAACCAAATGCAGGTCCCTGTGAGCTGGCACAGGCCACACATCCATGAAGCCAGCTCTGATTCCCATCTCCTAGCACAGAGCTTGGCATGTAAAAAATGATTCTTTCACTCAATAGATATCCCTTCAATGTGCCAGGCACTGCTCTAGACTCTGAAAATACAGTAAGGAACAAAAGAGACAAAGCCTCTGCCCTTGTGGAGCTTAATTTCTATTGACAGTGTTAAGGAGTCAATTAGGAGACCCATAGTAAAGAGTCAGAAAGTAAAACACTTCATACACTAGACAGTGTTAAGTGCTATGGGGATGCATACAGCAGGGAAGAGGAATGCAGAGTGTGAGGGTTAGTAAACATTTGTTGAATGAAAGCAATGAGCTCCTAACCAAATCTCAAAGGGAAATAAAATGGCAAAATATAATCAGAAATGAAAAAGCAGACCCAGGGAAATAGGAATATAATAAGCAATCAAAACCAAGTAAAAATAAAATCAGCCATGTCTGAGGTACAAATTTGGTTCCAAGCTTCCCGGAAAGCAAAGCAAAGATCGCATAATTCCAACTGTCAGAAAGGAGGAAGCCCACCTAGATCCCAGGGGGTACAAAGAGGCAGCAGTAATATCTCTTGCTTCCTTACAGAACCAAACGAGTTTGCAGCTCTAAAAATAACTTAAACATAAGCTACGATGATATGCAGAGAGGTATTAGCGTTAGAATTTCTTCACAGGATAAAAGAGAAAACTTTTCATTACAATGTCTTTGTTTTTCCTGGAAGGATGCTAAGTAAACTCATCTTTATAGGCAAAGTAACTTTCTAATAGGCTAACATCTTGAAGTTGAAATCCAAAAACTACGTCAGCCCACAAATATTTCAACCAGTCCCTACAAGTTGTACCCATCTCCTGTCCTGGCCCTTCCTGGAGGAAGGAGACTGCCCAGCGCCAAGCAGGCAGTGACATTACACCAGACATCCCGGGTCCCCCTCACCCCCAGGTCCCCTCCCGGTGGGGAGGGAACAGACAGCACCTTTTCCTTCTGTTCCTTACTTATAACCCCAAGGCCCAGAGAGGACAGCGCCAGGGAACCAGGGCGGTGCGTCCTCCATGACCCGGACATGTCTTGTCCATGGACAGACCTGAAGCCGAGAAACTGAGGACGAAGGGCTGAGAAAAACAGCCGCCCTGGCTCTCACCCTCCTGCCACCCCCCTTCCTCTCAGCCTTTCTCGTTCCACGTTCGGTCTTCCTCTCAGCCCTCCTTTCTCCTCGCCACCACCACCACTCCCTCAGAGGAAGTCCTGTTTACTCCCGGTTTCGCAGACAGGATCTGACGGGACAGACGACTGAACAGAGGAGGCGACGTAACTGCCTGGTGGCTTGTGTGTGTTCGCCTTTCTCTGCGTCTGCCGTCCCGGTCTGGGTGTCTCTCCCACACGGTGACAAACGAAGTAAAGATGTGTGGGAACTTCAGAGAGACAGTTTCATGGGAAACAAATGAATAAAAAGTACGTTACTTTGACTAATGGAAAAAAAAAAACCTCATTAGGTGAGAAACATTTTAGGGCCCTTAAAAAGGGCTCAGAGAAGTTCATTTTGTGACTCAAGCATTCTTTTAGACAATGTGCCTACCACAGGTGCCTCAGCTGATTGCAGGACATCAACCCAGAGAGGCCAGCTATAGCCAAAGAGAAATTTCTGAGCATTTCCACCAAAGATGTTGCCATACTAGGAATCTGGTGAATTTCCCCATACATGCGAAGAGGAAAGCCCCACCACCACCACCAGCCGCTGTTCCTGGTATTACGTTGACACCAGCCCTTCACCAGTACCCACGTTGGCAGCAGGGACACTGTTAATGAAGAAGGGCTGGCTGTGGCCTTTCTATTTTAGGCCTCATGCCAGTAAATATAACTCTGTTTACACTGCCTTGAGTCTGGGCGGGCTCGAGCTGCACAGCGGCTGTTTGAAGCACACCTTAAATGTGGTCTTTGAAACTCTGAGCTGTGGTACATGTGGTTGTGTCTCTCTCATCTTTCTCTCCACCGTGCTGGAGCTGGAAACTGTTCTTCAGTGGCTTGTATCATATCCAAGTGAACAACGCAAGGACTTCGGGGCTAGTGAACGTTACCCACTCCCACCCCTCTCAGGTAGTCTTGTATCTGATAATTCAGGAAGAATGTCCTCACCCTGCTCTTTCTCTCCCTGGGAGCCTGTGTCTTCCAGTCTTCCACCTCCCAGGACATGGCCTTGACCTCATTCCTCTTTGGGGACCCAGGGCAGTCCAGTCATCGTCCTTTGACCCTGTCGCCTGGGACCAAATGCTTGTGGATGCCCATTCAAGATCAGTCCCTGTAAACTTCCACAGTGGACTAATACGTTTCCCCCCGGGGTGGTGTCCCTACTGAACCTTCTCGTTGTGGGGGGCTGCCCTTTGCATTATAGGCTAGCAGCATCTCTGGCCTCTGCTCACTAGATGCTAATAGTATCTGTCTCCAGTTGTGACAAACAAAAATGTCCCCAGGCCCTGCCAAATGTCCCTGCAGGGCAACATTGCCCACAGTTGAGAACCGCTGGTCTTGGTACTTTAACTACATCCCTCATGTTTTATTAAATAGGATTTTAAATTTTGTTTCAAGTATTTGTTCATTTCTATGATGATTTTTTCTTTGACTTGTGAATGAATTCAAAATATTTTAAATTCTAAACACATTGTTTTAATTACCTTTTTGTTGTTCACTTATCACATAATTAGATTTGGGTCAGAGAAGGTGGATTAGATGATATTTATTCATTGGCATTTGTTGAGACTGGCTCTGTGACTCAGTAGTTTGTCAGGTTTTGTAAAGATTTCTTGTGTGTTTGAAAAAACATACATCCTTCATCACTGGGCACAAGATTTTATGTATGTCTGTTGGATCCATTTTGTTGATTATGTCATTCAAATCTTATAAATCAATGTTAATTTTTATGCCACTTGATCTATCTATAAATTACCAGAGAGGTATATTTGTAAATCTCCTCTGAAGATTTGTTAGCTCCTCCTTGTAATTTAGTCAACAAATTTGGGTTTGTTGTATCTTCCTGATGAATTATCCCTTTTATCATTATTTAACGGCATCTTTTGGCCTTAAAGACATTGACTTTGTGGTTTTGTTTTGATTAGTATTTTCTTGGTATACCTCCTTTTATGCTTTTCTTTTCAACCTTTTTGAATCTTCTTGTTTTAGGTATATATTTTGAAAATAGCATAAGCAAGTTTTGCTTTGTTTTTTATGTGGAACCTGACCACTGTCTTTTCACTAGTGAATTAGTGAGTCTAATCCACTTACATTTATTGTGTCCTAATATACTTGGTTTTTTTTCCACCATATCTTTTTGTATTTTCTGTTTACTCTGCTTCTCAATGCTTTTTCTTCCTCTTTTCCTGTCTTCTTTTGGATCAGTGAAGCTTTCTTTATTTCTCCCTTACTTTCTATTAATTACATATTCTGTTTCTGTTCTTTTAGTGGTTAACCTTAAACTTTTGTCAAGCATGTTGGACCTAAGGTCTAAAGTTAATATTGCTACCTTCTTCCCAAATAATATAGGAAATTAAGGACATTTTAACCCACCTTACATGTTGTCACCATCCAGCATTTTTTATTTTTCCACCTTACTTTTTGTGCCTCTGAGTTTTATTATTATCATTATTGTTGTTTTGAGCAATAATGCATTTTTGGCTTTACCAAATGGTTACCAACTTCTTTAATTACCATTCCTTCTTGCCTCTGAAAATTTTCCTCTGAGTTCAATTTCTTCTTTCCTAAAATACGTACCCAAAAATCTTTTTCGTAAGGGTCCTTGGATAGTAAATTCTCTTAGCTATCAATTTAAAGTAACTTTATTTTTCCTCTTGTTTTTAAATGATAGTTGAAGGAGGCAAAAATGAAAGCTGACAGTTATTTTCTCTTGGTACTTTAAAAATATTATTTCATTGAGTTCTGGCTTCCATTGTTGCTTTGAGAAGTCAGTTATCTTTACGAGCAATCCCTGGGTCTCTCTTGTCACTTTTAAAACCTTCTATTTATTTTTGGCTTTTAAACTTTTTTTCTGATGGTGCTTGATACAGATTTCATTTTTTCTTTCTTAGGACTCATTTCCTGTTCTGAAGACTCATTTCTCTCATAGAATCTGGAAAATTCTCAGCCTTTTTCTCATGATCATTTCCTTTCCTCATTCTCTTAATAAGGCCCTTCTGAAATTCCTATTAGTCATATGTTTACCCTCATTCTATCTTCTGTATCTCTTAATCTTGTTTTTATATTTTCTATATCTTTATGTCTCTGTGTTCCATTTTGGGCAGAATGAAATCTGCCCATTCTTAAACTCTCAGTTCAGCTATGTCTAATCCATGTCAATTACTATACTTTTGGTTTTCTAGGATCTATTTGTTTTTTGTTTTTTGTTTTCCCAAATCTCTCTGGGTTTTTTACATAGTGTCTTTTTTTTCCCATTTTTTTCTTTATTTATCTTTAATGATTTTTAAAAAATACTAATTGATGGTCTCTTGCCAAAAGCTGTATTTTCCAGATGAAAATTTGGAAATGGTCTACAGACATACCTGGTGGTCTACCCCTACTATTTATTGTATTGGCTGATGCTTGCCAGTGGCACGTTGTGAGAGTCTACCTTCAGAGTTGAGCATTTGCTGCATGGGTCATAAGAAACCTGAAGGACCCTCATTGAGTCTGTGTCCTGCAAGGCCATATTGTGTACACTTCTCCATGGAGTCCCAGCCTTATCATCCACTAAAGATGACTTCTCCTTGTTTGATTGACTGGGGATTCCTGGACCACTCAGGTAGTATGCATGAAACCCCTGGTCCGTAAGCATGTGGTGATGAGACTACAGGGGACACTTCTTTTGCTTCCACGCTTGGCCAGGCTCAGCAGATAAGCTTACGTGGCACTCCCTTTGTAGGTGCACAGAATGTGTCCTTACAAATCTCTTCTTAGCTTGTGTGAAGGCTCTAATTCCAACTCTCCACATGGCATAGACCAAGGCTTCATGTTCATTAATGCTGTGGACTGAAAGAACCCAATCTAAATTTTAAAACATAAAAGCCTAAAATCCAACCCTTCCTATACTTGCCCCAACCCAAGGCTGCCTCACACCAGTTCACTTGCTGGCTACACTCATTTTCAATTCCTGCTTGTCTTCCTCTGGGGAAACTCCATTATTTTCTCATGAGCTTAGCTTTGCATGTAGAAAAATGTTTTCTATATTTTGTTCAGCATTTCTAGGAGTTTTGAGATGGGAGAGTTGCCAGCTCATCTCATCTGCCATATTGCAGTAAATGGAGAATGCTCCCCACCCAAACATAACTGTCAGAAGCACTAATTTGATTGTAATAGGGATTACCTAGACATTAAAAATAAAACTCTTTAATATGACTTTTAGAAGATAGTCTGGCTCATACATGCTTTTCCAGTTCCATTTTCCATTTCTCTCTCCTGCATGCCCTACATTCTAGCTACGTAGGCAATTCATGTCTCTATAAACTTCACCCATATAAAACCATCTGACTTAGGCTATGCCACATACCTTCTCCCAAAGGACCCTTCTCTCATTTCATAAACTTCCATTCTCTGGCCAAAGCAAACCTCAAATATTGGCCTCTCTATAAAACCCACTTCAACTTCGCAAAACATAATTAATCAAGCCTTCTCTTATTCTCCCACTGCACTTTGACGTACCTTGTTTATAGTATTTATCACATTGATCAAAGCATGTTTGTGTCTTTCAGAGGGCCAGAGCAAGATTTTATCCATCACCCCCAATTCTTGGTACAATATCTGGCATATAGTAGACACTAATAGATGTTATAGCAATTTTCTTGAATGATGAAGCTGCTGCTCTTGCCTAGGGAAATACAGTTTGACATGATGATACCTTTGTGTGTTAGAAGCAGTCTTATTGTTGAAAGTCTCCACACAGCTGTTGTCCATGGCCCTACATTAGTCACGGTACAGAGCAAGTTCCATACAGCTCCTGCCTATAATATTTATTGGAAGGTAGTCCTGAAGCACAGCGAATTCCCCTTCTGTATCTGAGTAGTCACTTATCATCTAGGACAGACACTACAGATGGAACACATGAGACAACAGCACAGAAACATAACCAGACTGTCTTCCTCATTGTTGTAACTCTGCAGCAGAATGACTGGCATGGGAGCAAGTGCTCAATGAACACAAAAGAGCAGGCAAGAAGTTGCTTGATAAAGAAAAGGTGCTTTAGCCAAATGGCAGGCAAAGGAAGTTACAAGACTTGTCTGACTCTATCCTTGGACTCGGGGCTTGGATTGTGTATTAATCATCTTTTGTATGTGCCTGGTATATAGAGCACACTCAATGAATGTTGAAAAAACAAATCAGTGAATAAATAGTTGAAGAAACTTAATTAGACTGAGGCAGAATGCCTGAGAAAATTCCAGAGCTAGAGTTATGGAGAGAGGGAAACTAAAAAGCCAGTATTTTAGACAAAAGGGAAAAATTAATTTTCATAGATCTTTTGGGTTTTGCTTCATTCATGCATGCTAGCCTTACTTGTTTGACCCTCCTGTCTATGCATCCATCCATCTACTTATCATTCATCCACCCAAGGAGCATTTTCCAACCATGTACTGTGAACCAAAGACTGTAATTTGGGTTTGGAAATTTTAGTTAAGGGTTGAGAAAAACTTGCTGATCCTCTAGCTGTAAAATGATATCACTGGGAGGGGGGCTCAAGATGGCATCATGAGTAGGGTGGTGGAAATTTCCTCCCAAAACCATATATATTTAGCAAATACATCTGTTCCTTAAAGAGAGACCAGAAGATGCAGTACAACAGCCAGGCTACATCTACATCTGCAAGAACTCAGCATCTCACGAAAAGGGTAAGATACAAAGCCACGACCTGGCAGGACCTGAGCACTCCCCTGACCCCAGCTCACCAGTGGGAGGAAAAGAATCAGAGTGGGGAGGGAATGGAAACACAGGACTGCTAAATAACAAGCCCTAGTAACCTGCACTGAGAGCACAGACACACATAGCATGGCATACTGGATATTAGAGAAATGGAAAAGCAAAATCCCAGATGGAGACTGCAAACAGGTCCCCACAGCTGGCTCCCCTGGAACAAAAGAAAAGCTGGTGCTTTAAGAGTCTTAAAGGGACAAGGGTTTAACAGATGGACAAAATCATCCTGGCACACTCAGCCCAGCAGGCTGGGAATCTTGAGGAACTTCAGGTGCCCTAACCCCCTGGGTGACAGTGCAGCTCAAAAACCCCTCATGGCAATAAACAGACTGCCATTCATTCCCCTCTGCCAGCACTACAAGCAAACCGGCTGACCTCCCATTCCTGCAGACCAGTTGGGCAGCAGCCTTACCCACAGCAACCACACAGAGTCTTCTCCCAGTGTGCAGCTAACAGGGCCAGACTCAGAGGCTGCTTCCTGTGCCCAGCTGCCTGGTACAGGCAGAGGAAGCGGGTGCAAAGTCCAGAAGGCACAAAGGGGCGCCATTCCCACAGGAGAACACACACTGTGAACTGCAACCACCGGCAGTGCCCCAGGCCATTCTGAGGGCCACCCAACCCATGGTAGCTCAGGGGATTAACCCAGAGATTGCTCCCTGTGTGTGGGTAACTGGCACAGGCAACGGAGAAGGGCAAGGTGACCAGCAGGAGGGAAGGGACTTTGTTCTCCCAGCTGATATACACGCCACTCGCTGGCATCACTTCTATCGCCATGAAAAAGCAGAAGAACCCGGTCCAGCCTAAAATCAGTCAAGCACCAGAGAGAGGGCCTGGTGAGATAGATATAACCAATCTTCCTGAAAAAGAATTCAAAATAAAAGTCATAACCATGCTGATAGAGGTGCAGAGAAATAGGCAAGAGCTAAGGGATGAAGTCCTAAGGGATATAACAGAAATGAAACAATCAATGGAAGGACTTAAGAGCAGACTGGAAGAGGTGCAAGAGACTGCTAACAGAATAGAAATCAGAGAACAGAAATACAGAGAAGCTGAGGCAGAGAGAGATAAAAGGATCTCTAGGTATGAAAGAATATTAAGAGAACTGTGTGACCAATCCAAATGGAACAATATTTGCATGATAGGGGCACCAGAAGAAGAAGAGAGAGAAAAAGGGATAGAAAGTGTCTTTGAAGAAATAATTGCTGAAACTTCCCCAAGCTGGGGAAGGAAATAATCGCTCAGAGCACAGAAACCCACAGATCTCCCAACACAAGGGACCCAAGGAGGACAACACCAAGACATATAATAATTAAAATGGCAAAGATCAAAGACAAGGACAGGGTATTAAAGTCAGCCAGAGAGAGAAAAAGGATCACCTACAAAGGAAAACCCATCAGGCTATCATTGGACTTCTCAACAGAAACCTTACAGGCAAGAAGGGAATGGCATGATATATTTAATGCAATGAAACAGAAGGGCCTCGAACCAAGAATACTGTATCCAGCACAATTATCATTTAAATTTGAAGGAGGGATTAAACAATTTCCAGCTAAGCAAAAGTTGAGGCAATTTGTCTCCCACAAACCACCTCTACAGGGTATTTTAAAGGGACTGCTTTAGATGGAAGAACTCCTAAGGCTAAATAGATGTCACCAGAGAAAATAAAATCACAGCAAAGAAATCAGACCAACCAAATACTGAATAAAGGAAAAAAAAAATCAGCTACACAAAAAAGCAGTCAAGGGAAACACAAAAGAGTACAGAATAAAACAGTTAACATACAAAGTGGAGGAGGAAGAATAAGAAGGGAGAGAAATAAAGAATCATCAGACTGTGTGTAAAATGGCGTAATAAGTGAGTTAAAGTTAGATGGTTAGATAGAAAAGAAGCTACCCTTGAACCTTTGGTAACCATGAATCCAAAGCCTGCAATGGCAATAAGTACATATCTATCGATAAACACCATAAATGTAAATGGACTGAATGCACCAATCAAAAGACACAGAGGAATAGAATGGATAAAAAAAAAGACCCATCTATATGCTGCTTCCAAGAGACTCACCTCAAACTCAAAGACATACACAGACTAAAAGTGAAGGGATGGAAAAAGATATTTCATGCAAACAATAGGGAGAAAAAAGCAGGTGTTGCTGTACTTGTATCAGACAAAATAGACTTCAAAACAAAGAAAGTAATAAGAAATAAAGAAGGACATTACATAATGATAAAGGAGTCAGTTCAGCAAGAGGATATAACCATTATAAATATATATGCATCCAACACAGGAGCACCTACATATGTGAAATATAAATACTAACAGAATTAAAGGAGGAAATAGAATGCAATGCATTCATTTTAGGAGATTTCAACACACCACTCACTCCAAAGGACAAATCCATCAGACAGAAAATAAGTAAGGACACAGAGGCACTGAACAACACACTAGAACAGATGGACCTAACAGACATCTACAGAGCTCTACACCCAAAAGCAGCAGGATACACATTCTTCTCAAGTGCACATGGAACATTTTCCAGAATACACTAAATAGGCCACAAAAAGAGCCTCAGTAAATTCAAAAAGATTGAAATTCTACCAGCCAACTTCTCAGATCACAAAGGTATAAGACTAGAAATAAATTGTACAAAGAAAACAAAAAGCCTCACAAACACATGGAGGCTTAACAACATGCTCCTAAATAATCAGTGGATCAATGACCAAATTAAAACAGAGATCAAGCAATATATGGAGACAAATGATAACAACAGCACAAGACCCCAACTTCTGTCGGGGGGAGAAGTACGTATCAGTCAAGGCCTATTTAAAGAAGGAAGAACAATCCCAAATGAATAGTCTAAAGTCACTATTATTGAAACTGGGAAAAGAAGAAAAAATGAGGCCAGAAGTCATTAGAAGGAGAGACATAATAAAGATTAGAGAAGAAATAAATAAAATTGAGAAGAATAAAATAATAGAAAAAAATCAATGAAACCAAGAGCTGGTTCTTTGAGAAAATAAACAAAATAGATAAACACCTAGCCAGACATATTAAGAGAAAAAGAGAATCTACACACATAAATAGAACTAGAAATGAGAAAGGAAAAGTCACTATGGACACCACAGAAATACAAAGAATTATTAGAGAATACTATGAGAATCTATATGCTAAAAAACCAGATAACCTAGAAGAAATGGACAACTTCCTATAAAAATACAACCTTCCAAGACTGACCCAGAAAGAAACAGAAAATCTAGATGGACCAATTACCAGTGACGAAATTGAATCAGTAATCAAAAAACTACCCAAGAAAAAAAAACCCCTGGTCCACAAGGATTCGCCGCTGAATTTTATCAGACATATAGAGAAGACATAATACTCATTCTCCTTAAAGTTTTCCAAAAAATAGAAGAGGAGGGAATACTTCCAAACTCATTCTATGAGGCTAGCATCACTCTAATACCAAAACCAGGCAAAGACACCACAAGAAAAGAAAATTACAGACCAATATCCCTGATGAACATAGATGCAAAAATACTCAACAAAATATTAGCAAACCAAATTCAAAAATACATCAAGAGGATCATACACCAAGATCAAGTGGGATTCATCTCAGGGATGCAAGGATGGTACAACATTCAAAACTCTATCAACATCATCCATCACATAAACAAAAAGAAGAATGAAAACCACATGATCATCTCTATAGACGCTGAAAAAGCATTCAATAAAATTCAACATCCATTCATGATAAACACTCTCAACATAATGAGTATAGAGGGCGAGTACCTCAATATAATAAAGGCCATATATGACAAACCCACAGCCAACATCAGACCTAACAGCAGGAAGCTGAAAGCTTTTCCCCTAAGATCGGTAAGAAGACAGGGATGCCCACTCTCCCCACTGTTATTCAACATAGTACTGGAAGTCCTAGCCAGGCAATCAGACAAAACAAAGAAATAAAATGCATCTAGATTGGTAAGGAAGAAGTCTACCTGTCACTGTTTGCAGATGACATGATATTGTTCATAAAAAAACCCTAAAGACTCCACTCTAAAACTACTAGAATATCTGAATTCAGCAAATTTGCAGGATACAAAATTAATACACAGTATCTGTTGCTTTCCTATACACTAATGATGAAGTAGCAGAAAGAAAAATCAGGAAAACAATTCCATTCACAATTGCATAAAAAAGAAGAAAATACCTAGGAATAAACCTAACTAAGGAAGTGAAAGACCTATACCCTGAAAACTATAAGACACCCTTAAGAGAAATTAAAGGGACACTAACAAATGGAAATCCATCCCATGCTCTTGGGTAGGAAGAATTAATATTGTCAAAATGGCCATCCTGCTTAAAGCAATCTACAGATTCAATGTAATCCCTATCAAAATACCAACAGCATTCTTCAAAGAACTGGAACAAATAGTTCTAAAATTCATATGGAACCACAAAAGACCCTGAAGAGCCAAAGCAATCCTGAGAATTAAGAATAAAGCAGGGGAGATCTCATTTCCCACCTTCAAGCTCTACTACAAAGCCACAGTCATCAAGACAATTTGGTACTGGCACAAGAACAGACCCACCAGACCAGTGGAACAGAATAGAGACCCCAGATATTAACCCAAACATTTATGATCAATTAATATATGATAAAGGAGCATACAATGGGGTATACAATGGGGGAAATGACAGCCTCTTCAACAGCTGATGTTGGCAAAACTGGACAGCTACATGTAAGAAAAGATTATTGTCTAACCCCATACACAAAAGTAAATTCAAAATGGATAAAAGACCTGAATGTATGTCATGAAACCATAAAACTCTTAAAAGAAAACATAGACAAAAATCTCTTGGACATAAGCATGAGCAACTTCTTCACGAACATATCTCCCCAGGCAAGGGAAAAAAAAGCAAAAATGAACAAGTGGGACTATATCAAGCTGAAAAACAAAGGAACAAAAAATCATTCTACACTAAGGGAAAATATATTCATAAATGACATATCCAATAAAGGGTTGACATTCAAAATATATAAAGAGCTCATGCACCTTAACAAACAAAAAGCAAATAATCCAATTAAAAAATGGGCAGAGGAGCTGAACAGACACTTCTCCAAAGAAGAAATTCAGATGGCCAACAGGCACATGAAAAGATTCTCCACATCCCTAATCATCAGAGAAATGCAAATTAAAACCACAATGAGATACCACCTCACACCAGTTAGGATGGCCAACATCCAAAAGACAAACAACAACAAATGTTGGAGAGGATCTGGAGAAAGGAGAACCCTCCTACACCACTGGTGGAAATGTAAATTAGTCCAACCATTGTGGAAAGCAGTACGGAGGTTCCTCAAAAAACTCAAAATAGAAATACCATTTGACCCAGGAATTTCACTTCTGGGAATTTACCCTAAGAGTGCAGGAGCCCAGTCTGAAAAAGACATATGCATCCCTATGTTTATCGCAGCACTATTTACAATAGCTAAGAAATGGAAGCAACCTAAGTGTCCATCAGTAGATGAATGGATAAAGAAAATGTGGTACATATACACAATGGAATATTATTCAGCCATGAGAAGAAAACAAATCTTACCATTTACAGCAACAAGGATGGAACTAGAGGGTATTATGCTCAGTGAAATTAGCCAGGAAGAGAAAGACAAGTATCAAATGATTTCACTCATACGTGGAGTATAAGAACAAAGCAAAAACTGAAGGAACAAAACAGCAGCAGACTAACAAAACCCAAGAATGGACTAACAGTTACCAAAGGGAAAGAGACTGAGGAGAATGGGTGGGAAGGGAGGGATAAGGGGGAAAAAGGGGCATTACTATTAGCACACATAATGTGGAGGAGGGGGGCACAGGGAAGGCAGTACAACACAGAGAAGACAAGTAGTGACTCTTATAGCATCTTACTATGCTGATGGACAGTGACTGTAATGGGGTATGTGGTGGGGACTTGATAATGGGGGGAATCTAGTAACCATAATGTTCCTCATAGAATTGTACATTAATGATACCAAAATAAAAAAAATGTGTGTGTGTATATATATATATATATATATACAAAATGAAAAAAAATGGTACTATTGATGTGCTAAGAGCTGATGTTTCTTAAAACTTTCATTCTGTGATACATGCATTTATTCATTTACTTTTCCAGCAAATATCTTGGAACACATCCTCTCTGCTGGACACTGTGTGAGGCACCAGGGATTCTTTCCTTATTTTGTGTGTTCATTTATTCACCTATTAACACCAGGCATATATGGGCTCTCTGCTTTCAAAGTGCTTACATGATAATAGTGTTAAGGTTCTCACAATAGGCAAGTAAACAAACTAGTTTGGATAATGATAAGGCAAAATAGTAATAAAACAGATGTGCTAGACAGATACATCTATACATATATAAAATTAATGTGGTCTTTGCCCTCAGAGAGCCAGATATTTCTAAGAAAACATGGCTATCACCAGACGACCTAAGCACTGCCTACCTGGGTCCTTGTGGGTGCACTCAGGAGTGTGTGACCTGGCCGGAAGGCAGAGAATGGGGCCAGAAGGACAAGCCCCACATGGAGGCCTCTCTGGCCTGCAGTGTGTCACCAGGGACAGAGCTCCTTGACCTGTGGCCCAGGCTGACCTGCCTGAGCTGTGTTCTGGGAGAGTAAATATCTGCTTTCAAGCCACTTAAATGAAACCATCACCACGCACTCCTTGTTTGGGAACTTTGAGTCACTGTTGACCTGGTTTTGAACCAGTGACCCAGAGGTGAATGACTCCATATCTCATTACAATTCCCCACAGCTACCCGCTTCCTCCCGCCGGCCACAAGCAGGAGGCTCTTGCAGAAACAGGGACAGAAGTCCAGCCAGGGGCCCTGAACCCATCCATCAGCCGCAGCACCCACCCTGGCTTTAGCATCCACCCTGCCATCTGGCCTCCTGCCATCCCCCCTGCTGTCCTCCAGCCTGGTCTGACTGAACAGGTTTCTGGAAGGGGCCAAGGTCACCCTGGGGCCGACCTCCACAGATGGATTCAGCCAGAGCCTGCAGCTGTAGTGCAGCTCGACCATCACTGCTCAGGGCCAAGACACAGTCCTCCTCATGGTGGGCTTCAAGCAGATGAGGTCTGGGCCTCAGCCAGCCAGCATCTGTCTAGATCAAGAAACTGCAAAGTCACCTCCCTGGGCTTGACTCCCTCTTTTCTCCACCCCATGTCCTTTCACACCCCAATTTCCCCACTTCCCAGTCCTGCTCACTTTCCAGGCACTCTTGTCCCTTAAGAAACTGTCATCACGTCTATGACATTAGTATTCAAGGGATATGAACTCCACCCAGGAGCCTGACCAATGTGAAAGTCATTGGGCAGCATTTGGGGGTCTGCTCAGGAGAGCTCACCTGGTCCCCGAGTCTCACTGGGCCGAGGCCCATCACCCTCAGGGACACCCAGGCAGGGGCCCTTCTGGACCACAGACTGGGCAGTCCCCTCAAAGGGCCCAGGGTGGGGAAATGCTGAATTCTTGGTCCAGTGGGCATAATTGCTTTGTGTTCATATTGCCACCATGCATGCTGGTATAAGATACATTCTTTTTTGTAGAGGTTTATAACAAAGAGAAATGGAAGCATACCTACCATCTTTTCTACAAAGTATAGCCTTAACCTGCACCTTTGTGGATTCTGCTCTAGAGTGCATAGCACATTGTACTGAAATGTTCTCTTCAAACACCTGTTTCCCCCACCAGATTCTGAATTCCTTAAACACAGACACCTTTTCTTACTCATCTTTTGTTCTCTCGTTGGTGGCTGAGTCAGTAAATGGTGAATATGACAGCAGGGTAGCTAACCTGCTGTGAATATGACAGAATTCAACTTTTACTTCATCTCTTTGGATTTATCTAGAGCATATTTCAGCCGTGGTCTTGTCCAATAGTCTACACATTAAAACTAATGTGATGTAAAACAATGAAACTAAGCATTGACTGAGAAGATATATCAGGGTGTGATGTTTTAGTTTGTAATAGTTTAATTTAAAACAGCGAGCTTCTAAATGGTTCAGATAAAGTCAGCCTGCTCCCAGTCCTGAGCTGTAATGCTCAGGTTATAGGTCAGGAAAAACGAGTGTCACCAGAAATGAGCTGGTGACATGTGTCTTGTGATCACAAAGCACAAAGTCTTGGCTCTGACACACCGTTGTATTGTGTGTCTGCTAGGAGCTTATCACCCACCATTCTCAGACTCAGTCTTAGACTCAACACACTCAGACAGTCAGAAAACCATGTGAAGCATTTTGTTCTTTATTGCATGGCCAATATTTGAGTAAGGACTCTATAGGGGAACAACTTGGCCCCAGTATCATTTTCCATGTTTTCATTCCCATTTTATGTCATATTTGGGAAATTACTCTTCATACTGGCTTCTCCTCTGAACATAGACATTCTAGAGAAAGAACAAGCCATTGACCTCTCAGCCTTTGACTTCCGGGCCTCCAAATAAGCCTTTCTTCACTCTCTTCTCGTCTTTTATCAGCCCCTTTGTCCCCTTCATTCACAAAACTGCACCTAATATACTAAATTAATTCCCACAGTCCGTCTTCATGTTCAGACTGTATCAAGTTAGTTTGTGCCACTTCACTTTCTCCCCTTTCTGGACTCACTTTCTTCATTTTTAAATGGAGAATCAGCAAGTTGTTGGTTTCAGAGTTTCCCTCCAGTCTGGAGTGTGTTTCTCATCATCTTCTGTACCCTGGCACAGAGGGAGAGCTTAATAACCATTTGTTGCATTAGTGAATAAATTCACTGATGTAATGAATCCATCAGTCACATGGTACCAGAGGGTGAGTGGGGCTCAGCTTTAAGTCCTGACTGCGTCACTTGTCTGCTGGGTGACCTTGATCGGTGGTTTCTCCTCTTTAAGACCAGAGAGAGGATGAGATGTGCCCAAGGTTGCACAGCTAGTAAGAGGAGAGCTAGGACTAGAATTCAGGTCCTCTGATTCTCTTTTTTATATCGGAAGAGGGCATCAACGATTTGTTGCTATCACTTTTCTATCCAGACTCTGGATTTAGAGCAACAACCACAAGCTCGAGAAACAACACATGCCTTCAAGAAAGGGGGTCTCCCAGGGGCCTCTAACCAACAATCTCTCCTTACCTGCCAGGTGAAGATAAGCAGCCACTGAGTGGGCTGAGTGATGCAGGCTGATCTGACAGCCCTGCTCAACCAGGGCTTGCCGTTTCCTCCTAGGGGCAGCTCACGTCTGAGCTGGTGGCAAAGGAAGCATCTGCTTCTACCAGCTCCTAGTGTAAGAGCCGGAACCTGAGGGTGGGAGCTTAAATTGGGAGTGTAGAGAGGGCGTCCATGGTCACTGACGGGCTGTGGCCCTGGTGCCAGCCGTCTGCCTGAGGTGGCCTGAGCTGGAGCATCTGGCTTCCTCCTATAAGCTCAGCTCTGCCTTCAGCTTCCCCTGCCATCCTGCAGGAAGGGCTGCTTTCACCTGCTCTGTAGCCCACGTGGTGACTCAGGCTGGACTTGGCACCAGAACCAGTGCACCAATTCTTAGGACACCGAGTCCCTGTCAGGGGAACCTCAGCATTTGCAGTGAAAGGCAGCAGCTTTGGTGTTACACAGGCCTGCATTTGCATCCCCATTTGGCTACTTAATAGCTATCTGTAAAGTGGGCACAATAACAGCTACCTCATGAGATTGCTATAAGGCTTCAGTGTACAATATTTCTGTAACACGTGATATGGTGCCAGAAGTACAATCAATGCTAAATCAATACTAGTCAAATAATTTTGGGGTGCCATCCTGTTCCCCGAGTCCTGAGATCTTTCCCAGTTGTTAAGAGTCCCATGGGTGGGAAAAGGAGCAGGGGCAGGAAGGAAAGTGAGCTGGGTTATTGGCCTCTGCATCAGCTAAAGCAAATGCTCTGTTACCTGTTGTCTGTGTCTGTTCCACTAAGAAGGGTCTGAGCCTCTGCTCTAGTCCAGTCCTGTCATGTGGCAGACAAGGGAGCAGAGGCCCAGGGACTGTGGAAATGTCACCTGGCTGGTCCAGGATGATGCTGGGAGGCAATGTCCCAGGGGGTCCAAGAGCCCAGGGTCGGTGACTACACTGTGGGGTCTGCTGATGGTTCCATCCCTGCCCTGCTTTGCCATGTGGAGCTGGTTACCTAACCTCTCTGTGCTCCACTTCCTCTTCTTTAAAATGAGAGATCACAACATAACAACAGTGCCTGCTTCTAAGGGCTTTTGTGAAGATGAAGCAAGTTTTTACATCGAAAGCGCTTAGAATGACATCTGACAGAGTGTTTGTTAAGCATTGTGCTTATTATTAGAATACTTGACCCCATTTCACAGTGTAATAAAATTTAACTGTGAGTAGGGTATTGACCTTTGCTATATGCACATCTTTCACTGCCACCAGGACCCTCTGTGAGGTGATGTGACCCCCAGCAAGCTGGGACCCACTTGGGGACAGGGGACTGTCATGTCTCCTCCAGCCCTAGGCTCCAGGCCAGGGCTAGGCTCCCTCGGTGAGAAGAGCCAGTGGTAGAGAGATTCAGCTGCACGATAAGGAAAAGCCAATGCGAGACAAAAAAGGAGAGGCCAGAGAAAGAGGCTCTGTTCTTCCTTGAAAGAACACCAGGGTTAGGCTTGTGCAACAGGGCTGTGTGGGACGTTTGGGGCCCTTTGGCCACTAGAGGTCAGTGGAACGTTTGCTATCACAGACGGGCTCCAGAGGCCAGGTAATGTCCACAGCAAGATTAGCCATAGTACCTCCCCTCCCCCACTTCCCTTGGTAGATCTGGGTTTGGTGTGTTTTCTACGAATCCGAGTCATCCACATTTGTTCCCTGGTCCCTTCTGTGACCCGGTAGCTCTGGTAAGAGAGGCTCTGGGACAAGGATGGGGAGTCTGGCACATGTCCAGAGGTCCCTTTCTCCTCTAAAGCCAACTGGCCCAAATGTTCAACACTGTCAGTGGCCCCCATTTTCCAAGAAATCTAGTCCAAACTCTTGAAGGGCCTCCTGAGGCTGCTGCCCGGACTGCAGTGCTTCCATCCCCAGCGTCACAGCCTTTGGCCCTCTCTGCCCACCTCTGCTCACACTCTGCTGTCTTTCCCCAACCCAAACCCAGCTGTCACCCACTCTCACAAATGCCCTAATCGGATGAGTCTGCTGCATACTGGATATCCTCTAGCACACTGTCCCTCAGCTACGCCTGTACCACATACTGCTGTGCATGACAGTTGTTTTTGTAGTTGTCCTAGCTCACTACTAGACTGTGATCGCCCTGAGATCTTGAACTGTGAATTCTTACTTTGTAGATACACAGTTCCTAGACCAAATGTGATGTTAATAACTATTTGCTGAATGAGCATGTGATTGAGTGAATGAGCATGGCTGCTATTCAAACACATGACATAATTTTCATTATAGCTCACTGACCCAAACTAGTACATGAGAACCTCTCTGCACAAAGAAAGAGAACCCGAAACTCCCCAGAGACTATCCAGTCCACGCTCTGCCTCAAAGCAAGCTGGTGCCTCAATAACCCCAATTTGCTGGTGGTCACCCATGACCATATTCTCTTTCTCTTCTGAGACACATCATTAGATGACATATTCTAGCCTCCCTTGCAGTTAGACATCATCATGTGACTAAGTTATGGTCAACAGAATAGGAGCAAAGAAATCTTCCCAGCCTGGCCCATAGAAACCTACCATGTACCGTCCCCAACCTCTTTCCCCTAGAGGACCTAGAGAAGGGGGACCCATGAGTGGAAAGGCGCCTGCATCCCCACATAACTATGAGCAAAGCTCATGTGCTCAATATGAGTGAGAAATTAACTCTTTGATGGAGTACAGGCCATAGCTCTCTGAGCTACAGGAAGATGTTCAGAGGAATTCAAAGTTCAGGGATTCTTTTTCTCCTCACTATTGCAAAACACATGAATCATAGATCGTTAGAGCAAGAATGAATGTACCTAGTCCCCAAATATTATTTGACAGGTAAACAAACTGGGGACCAGAGAGATGAGTCAACTTACCAAGGTAGCACAGTTACTTGATAATATCAACAAGATTAGAATGTAGGCCTTCTTCCCCTCCCATGATCAGGCTCTGAAAGATGCCCCAGAGTGAGCCGGGCCAGTTCCTCAGAGGCCAGACCACTCAATTCTGTTTCCCTCTGTTAGAGTCAGTCTCTGCCTTGCAGCTTAAAATAACCCAGGTGACTGTACAATTACTGAAAAAATGCCATATAAAGATGTTAAGGCTCTATTATAAAAAGAAAAAATAATGGTTTGCAGCCCTGGGACACTAGGATTGAAAGGTAGGAATCTGAGATCAAAGCATTTGCTTAGAACAGAGCCTTCTTCCAAGTCCGGCAACAATTCTGGCCAGAACACAGAGAAGTTTGGGAGAACCGAAGGTAAGTCAGCTGAAGGAAAGGGAGTCTCACAAACATTGTTTGGCTCAGTTTTGACTCAAGCCCTGGATCTCATCACCATAGTAACTGAGAAGAGCTGCAGAGGAAGCTTCCATATTAGAGAATAAATAAAAAATCATAAGAAGAATATTGGCAGAAATATGGATGGTGAAGGCATTCTGGTGAGATCTCATGGAAATGAGAAGCATGTTACTGGAAGCTGGAGGAAAGGCAATCCTTGTTATAAAATGGCAAAGAACTTGGCCGTTTTGTGTTCATGACCGCATGTGCTGTGTTCTAGGGTTCCTGTGTTTTGTAGGACTCAGAAGTGATGAAATTGGATATTTACCCGAGAAGATTTATAAGCCCAGTGTTAAAAGCGTGGCTTGGTTAAAGGAGTAGCTGCTGACTGCTTACTGTAAATGCAACAGGAAAGAGATAAATTAAAGGTGGAATTGCTAAGCAAAAAGGAACCAGAACTTGGAGTTTGGGAAAATTCCCAGCCTATATGTATATTGCAGAAAATAAAGTTTGTTATGTAGAGAACACTAAGGGTGTGGCTGAGCAACCACATAGTAAAGAGATCAAGGGCTAGACTCATGAGCATACTCAGCCATTTCAGCAGAAGCCAGGAAATAGAGGTGGGATTGCACCAGCAAAGGCTGCCAGTTTGAACTCAAGGGCACAGAGAAAGCAGGAGGGAAAGCACAAAGGCGGTTGGTCTTCTTAGATTCAACAAGATGGGACCATATTGCTATTTGGGTACAAATGTGTGCTCTCCTTCCAAAAGGGGGAAGAAGGACCCCGAAGGAGATTCAGAGATAATCAGACCTTCCAAAAGGGGGAAGAAGGACCCCGAAGGAGATTCAGAGATAATCAGACTGCTACCCCCACAGTCTAAGAGTGCATGGCCCTGAAAGACAAGGAGCAAAGCTGTCTCTGCCTTTGTTCAAAGGACAAGACCACTGCCCCCCTACAGAGAGTCACAGCATGGGCTGTCCCCTCTTCCCCCAGACACCTGCCACATGGCAGGGCCCCACAGAGAGCCACTGTACCTTGCACAACTGGGGGGATGATGATGTTGCCACCCCAGTGGCCTAGAGGGCAGAGCACGGCGCCGAAGAGGGTGATTCTCAAGCACTAAGATCTCATGCAGTTTGCCTTGCTAGGTTCTGGACTTGCTGAGGACCCACATTCTCTTCATTCTTTCCTAATTGTCCTTTCTGAAATGAGAATGTCTAACCTATCCCTGTCCCACCACTGTATTTTGAAAGCATGTATCTTGTTTGACTTCACAGGTTCAGAGCTGGAGAGGAATTTTGCCTTCGGATAAAAAGTACCTCAAATCTCACTCATTTCTGATGTAGATGACATTTGGATACAACTAGACTTTAGATGTTAAGAGTTGATGCTGGAATGAGTTAAGACTTTGGGGGCTATTGGGGTGGATGTATAATTTGCACGTAAGAAGAATATGATTTTGGAAGGCAAGGAGCAGAATACTATGCACTGAATTGTTCCTCTCCCCAAATTCATAGGTTGAAGTCCTACCCCCACCAGTATGATAATATTTGGAGTTGGGAACTTTGGAAGGTAATTTGGTTTAAATAAGGTCATGAGGGTGGAGCCCCCTGATGGGATCAGTGTCCTTACAAGAAGAAGAAGAGACCAGAGGTCTCTCTCTCCTCCATGTGAGGGTCCAGCAAGAGGGCCACTGTCGCAGGCCAGGGAGAGGGCTGTCACCAGGGACCAGCAGGTCACCCGGATCTTGGACTTGCGGCCTCCACAGCTGTGAGAACAGTTTGTTGTTTGCACTGCCCTATTGGTAGCATTTTGTTACAGCAGCCAGAGCTGACCAATGTAGTAACCGACAGGGCTTTGCTAGGGTGCTTACAAAGAGAACCACCAGCTGCACAAGGGATAGTAGGCAAACCCACAAATGGCAGGGATGGCCAGAAAGCCAAGGCAACACCTGAATCTCAGAACAGAAATCAGAAACACAAATCACGTTTTAGTACCAGCATCTTTCCAGGGGGCAGAGATAACAGCTATTTGGGTTCCTAAAAATTGGGGTTAAGGGCCAAGAGATCAGGCATCTCAAGTGTTTTTCAAAATCACTTCTTTTAGGAAGTCCTCCCTGGCCTCCTGCTGGTTTCTCCCTGAAGTTTTAGCAACATAAACTACAGAAATATTCCCAGTGAGAGCCCTGGTCTGCAGGGTAGGAATGAATGCATGTTCTTTTCCTGCCCCCACTGAATGCCAGGGGTGCAAAAGCAAAATATTCATTTTCATCTCATTCCAGGTGACATGTAGTAAAGATACCAGTAACCCTTCCCATTTCTTACAGAGCTTCCTATTATCTTCATTAAGCCTCATAACAAGCCCTGTGATCATCATCATCATCATCTCATCTTAGAGATAAGAAAACAGGCTCAGAAAGGTCAAGTGACTTGCCCAAGGTCATTCCACTAATAAATGGAAAAACTGGGACCCTGTCCCAAAGCATCTGACTCCAGAGGTCATATACTCTTCCCTAGGCAGTGCTGTCACTCCAGGCATGTGTGCACATGTGTGCCTGTGTGTGTGCGTGTGTGTACATGTGCAGTAGTGACAGGCGTATGGTGGAAGGTGGGACAGTAATTTATTTCTGTCCACTTAAAACTCTTTGAACGAAAGTTCCACAGCAAAGGCATGGACTGCAATGGCTCATTAATTTTAAAAAAATTTATTAATACTTGTGTTTATAAAATACTTATTATTTTGAAAAATTATTTCCTCCAGAAATGAGGACTGGTGAAGGGCTCTGACACAGTGGCAGTGGGGCTGGTCATTGCCAAGCCCATTTGTTCATTCATTCATGCATTTGGCAAATGTTCATTGAGTCCCCTTCCTGTGCTAAAGTTGGTGCACGTAAAGCAGGGCTCCGTGGACATGAGACCCTCTCCCTGCACTCACCACCACCATGCTCAAAACCCAGGCTGGTGTCAGTCTTTGCATGATGCTGACTGGCAGCCCATCAGAGCAGCCTCTGGCCAGGGCTCCTGGTACCTGCGTAGACAATCTCAGTGGCGGATGTAGCCTTTGCACTGGCATTCAGTTGCGACAGAAAAAGAATGTGCTTTCATTCTTCCCAGGCTCTACCTGGGCGTGGTGGGTACTGCTGTCACTAGAAGGCTCTGTAAATAAAGCCTGGTTAATCTCCTTAGCCGGATGGTGGTGTCAGCCGGCTTGGAGCCGGCAGGAAGGCAGCGCCATGCTTTAGATTCCCCAAATTGTTAGAGCCACAGCAGATCCCACACACAGAGGGGCCTGCATGGGCTTGCCCAGGGGAGGGCAGCTGAGTTCAGGACTTTCTCGCAGTCCGCCAATCTGGCATGCTCTGAGAGGCTTCTTTACCAACACAGAAGGGCTGAGCGAATTCCCTGGATGCCAGGCAGCTGGGCAGCTCCAGGGGCACCAATATTGCCATTTCCTCCCCACTGGGTAGCTCTCCAGCGCTTACAAGAGAAATCCCAGCTCCTCAGCCAGGCCCATGAGGCTCCCACTAAATGACAGACGGAACAGTGTATCACTGGGTCTCTGAAACTTACACAATTTGCTGGGCCCTCTTTAAGAAAAAGAATACAAAATCACTAGGGCCTTTCCCAGGATCCTGGAAGGGATCCATGGCGGGGTGAGGGCCTGAAACTTAAGTTTCATTAGCATCATGAAAAGACCCTCCTCTGTCCACTTACCCTTTCAGTCTACCTCTTGACTCCTTCATGGATTCCTCTATCCCAGCCAACATTTCTGTTCAGTGGGCATTGTCCACATCTCGCTGAACATTCTTACTTATGCTTCCGGGAGACAGTCTGTGTGTAAAATGACTGTTGACTCCTTGAGACACTCGATTAATAATAATAATAATTATTAGAGAGACTATTTTACTGGGTGCCTCCTATGTGTCAGCATTGTGCTAATGCTTCCATCCTGCATGGTAGGGAAATCCTAAATAGTACTATGTTCATATTATGTACTACAAGTTAGAATGTTAAATGGCTTGCCAGTGGTCTCATACCTAATAAGCAGCCAAAAAAAACCATGTAATTTAAAAATCACATCTTTCTGACTTCAAAGTCTATGCTCTTTTTATCTACACCAAACTGTCCCTATTCTTTTCTGTGTTCTCTATCATGTATGCCACACAACGCACTGCCAAACACGTAGTGTTATTCTCCAAATCACCTGTACCTGGATGAGAATATCCCTTAGAGGGAAATGGGGCCAAATATTTGCAATTTGGTTCCAGAAAAAATTCAACACTCAATGTCACCACCATGCTAGACCTCATAAATGTCCACCATTTCATGCTTATTAATTGCTATTCCCTCAGACACTGCATTTCTGCTCTTCACATGCACTGACCTAGCCTGTGTCTATCGGTTAGCTATACCACAATAACGCTGTGGAAAAGTCACCCTGTATTCAGTGGCACAGAACCACATGCATTTCTTTCTTGCTCCTGCATCTTTGGGTCAGCTGGGGCTCAGCTGGGCTTGGCTTGGTTTCTGGTCTCTCCTCCTCTGTGGGCCAGTAGTTTCCCAGGGTGAACCCAGACGCGCAAGAGCACCAGCACAACCATCGAAGCATATTCAAGCTTTTGCTCATGCCATGTCTTCTGACATGTTGACCAAAGAAAGTCACATGGCCAAGCTCAAAGTCGGAGGCAGGGATGCACACCCTGCCCCCGTGTGGTCGCAGCAGGGGTAGAGGAGCCTGACATCACCGCAAGGAGTGAAGAGCAGAGGCCCATGAGCGACCACAGCATCAAGTCCCGGATTCCCATGCTCATCTTAAAACTCTCAAAATAAGCTTTCTGTTAGTGCAAAGGGTATCGTGATACCTTTTTGAAATCCTTTTTGAAATTCTCCAAACCACTTTAATTTCAAATGCAAATAAATATATGCTGTGTAATATTTCCAGGGAAGAGCAGGAAGGACGTGGCAAGCACTGGCAAATTAAAAATGCTGGGTGATCCAGCTTCCAAGGGAAAGCAAATCACCTAAGTTGAAAACTACTTTTTAATGGTACTACAAAGGTCAACCTTTGAGAAGGAAGTGCAAGCTCATTCCCAAGCCCCTGGTCTCATCCAGAGTAGGTCTAACTGCAGTAGTTAGAGGAGAGTCCTCCCACCTCCACCTATAAAACATTGTTAAGAAACTGTTAAGTCATTTGATAACCATAAGTGAAGCAATGTGCATCCTTTTCCTGCACGATACTGTGATTAACACCTGGGTGTCCTACCTGTATTTGAACTAGCAACAACCTGTCTGTTAAACAGGACTGACTCTGGGGGTCGGGTGGCGGGGGGATGCCCGGTAGATGGAGGAAAGCAGCTGGAATGCCCTGCCAATAAAACAAAGAAACAAAGGTGAGGAGGCCCGTGGGAATTCTTGAGGAAGAATCCCACAGGTGAGTTGTTCGGGAATGCCTTCTCCTTTTTTGTCATTGTCCCTGGAAATTAATATCAGTGGTCATTTTTTAAAAATCTCTTAAGAAATATGTGTAATAATTATGCATTTTTTTTAAAAGTTCAGAAATGGTTGACTGAAAGTAATAAGGGGATTGTGTCTATGTAGTGGAGTCATAGACCGTTTTTATTTCTCCTTTATTTTATTTTTACTCCCCATTCTTCCTCTACTGACCACGTGTTAATTATATAGTAAAAGGGGAGAAAAGAGGTTAAAGGAAGAAAAGAAACAAAATGTTTCTTGTCTGGAAATGGCCAGTCATGAAGAAATTTGTTCAGAATGTGTCCCCAAGCATATTCTGCAGGCGCTGGCTCTCTGTGTGCGGTAATGGTTTGTGGTAGCGGTGAGGGGTTCCCCAATAAGTAAATCTGGGGAGAGAATTAAAACTTATACATAAAAAAACCCACAACAGTTAAGAGTCAAGTAGAAGGCAAAATAAAAGCGTCCCAGCCATATTAGACCAATGATCCCTCATTTCAAATAAACAGCTCTCTAGAACAGCATTCCTCAGGAATTGTTGGTTGAGGCCATCAAAGCACCCATTCTGATGTAGGGAATAAGAAACCATTAGGCAAGGCAGGTGGACCAGGCCACTGCCGGCAGGGTGCCGAGCAGGTCTGCCCTCTCCTGGGCTGTGCGGATCCCTCCCCTCCGCCATCATCTCCATCCTGCACTCTGTCTCTCTGTCCTCACAAAGCTTCAGGATCAGACGGGAGAAATCCTCAGCTGAAGCTGCTCCTTTGAGCTCTCATAGAAACCTGGGGTATCCCTTTATACAATCCATATCATGTACCCCTTCAATCCATTATTCATTCGAAAATATGTGGTAAGCAAAACCCTCTCTTTGCCTTCTTGGACCTTAAATTGCTTTCAGAAGAATAGGCAATAAAAGAATCAGTCAGGTTGGTTATGAATGGATAATTGTTAAAACTGGGTGGTGGGTACATGAGCTATTTTTACTATTCTCTCTACCTCTGCAAATATGTGAAATTTTCCAAAGAAGGGTTTTTTGTAAGCAAATAAAAGAATCACACAAATAAATGGATAGTCACACCATGGCAAGCATTCTGAAGGATCCCAGTGAGGACACGCGGTACAGGGAGTCACAGTAAGGGGAAAGGCTTTCTCAGGTGAGCAATGGATGAACAGACCACTGATGAACGAGCTGCCTTTAAAAAGCTAAAGGACAGTGGAAGAGACTTCCAGTAGGGGTGACAATAAAAGCACAGGGCTTGCAGCGGAGGGGGCACCTCACCCAGGAGGCCAGGGTGACTGGCGCCTTGGAGTGGAGGAAGAAGGTGCTGGAAGAGGAGCCAGAGAAGCAGGAGGGCCCAGACCAGCTCTGTCTCCTCGGTTGGTCTGGGGCCACCAAAGGGATCAGTAGGTCCTTTCATCTCCAGCCTTGCGTAGTACCCACAGTGTCCTGGAGCAAATCCGCAAATGAATAAAGAGTGGAAGAGCCACGGGAGACAGGGGAGGAGCCAGTGCCAGGCACAGCGGGGTGGGTGCCAGTGTCCTCAGATACTTTCCCGCCTGCCCACTCCCGCCTCTGGGATGGGCAGTGGTTGGAGCAGAGTACCAGTCTTCACCCCTGAGGTTTCCCTCCATGAGAACCCCCTCCACCTGGAGCTGTCTCAGGGCATGCCTGGCTCCCAGCCTCTCCACACCCCTTCCCACACTCACAGGGAGGTGGAGTGGTACATGTGACAGGTGAGTTTGAAAGGAAAAACTGGACAGTCCTTTCCTCTCTTCCTCTTGGGAGCCAGCTGCCCACAGCAGCAGGCTATCTGCCTTGCTCCTCCATGCCTCGGTTTTACAGGAGGCCTGTTCTCGAGAACGCGGCATGGCCCAGTGCTCTGAAGACTAAGTGGGCAGTTTGCCCAAATCTGGTGGCATATTGGCTAGCCTCCTGCCCATGGATATAAACAACATTCTCCCAATTTATCAGTGTGAGAACACTAACAGTGGGAGTTCGCCCCACTGCTGCTTCCTCAGTACTCTCTGATGGCTCTCAGTTGGGCTGCAAACACGGAGCCCTCTCCCAGAGACCTCTGCATCCATGCCCACTGTCCCTCCTAAGGAACGCCACTGCTTGGGATTCTTGCTTAGGCTTTGTCACCTATGACCCCCAGGTCACAGCCCTGCTACCCCTGACGCTTCCACTGAACCTCTCTCTTTGCATTTTGTCTTTCTTGGAAGATGTGACCCTCATTCTTTTATTCATTCACTTAATAAGTAAGGTAGAGCAGGTTCCTTCTCCCATGGGGCTTGCAGTCTAATGAGAGTCAACCACAGGAAGAAAGCACTTAAAAAAAAGACAACTTCAGAGAATAATAACAACTGTAAAAACAATACGAGGCAATGTGGTGGACAGTGACTCTGAGCAATTTAGATTGCACGTCAGGAAGTGGTGTTTAAATGGAAACCTGAATGACAAGCAGAAAATAGCCATGCAACATCTGGAGGAAGAACATTCCCAGCAGAGGGAACAGCATTTGCAAAATCTCTCAGGCGGGAACAAGCTTGATGTATCTGGGAAAGAGAAATAAATGCATTATGTCTGGAGCACATAAACAGGGTGAAATTAGGTTGGCAGGGGCCAGAACACGTAGGGTCTTGTGGGCTATGGTGAGGAGTTTGGAGTTTTGGCCAAAGTGCAATGGGAAGCCATTGGTTGCTTTCTTGACTGGAAGCTCCTAGAACTTTGGTGTTCTTGACCTGGGACTATACTCTGTCTACTCTAAATCCTCTTTTGTAACATCAGAAAGAACCCTGGGCCTTTCTTGTGATATTCACTGTTCTTGTGATGGGTCATCATTCCTGTCAAGCAAAAAAAATGAGATTATAAATCATAAGAGCTCAAAGTCCAAGTGCCACACAATGGCTTGTCAGGTTGTTCAGTTGTTTGGTTTTGATTTTTAAGAATTGCAGTACATGGTCAATGCTTAACCCAAAGAAGTGAGTCACTGATAGAGTATCAGGCAGTTCTGGGGAAAAGCCTTTGGGATCCCCTATGTCCCCAGACTAGGTGATCCCCTACACTGTGTATATAATTCTAGAGCTGGGGGAATTCTCTGGAAGAAAAAATACAGTAAGAGTAGGAAGGAAAAAAAAAAAGAAGTGTCAATTACGTCAGTCAGGAAAGCAAAGAAACTGGAAGTGCTTCCCCCGAAAGAGAGAAACACATCGCGATCCTGGTGGGAAATCCCTGCCTTCACCGGCTGAGCGCTTTGAAAAGCAGACCTGAACAGAGAGGAGAGGAGAATCACACTGCCTGAGCTGCCTGCGGAATTCACTGTTCAGACCAGAGATGGGGAATACAGGTGGGGCAGGATTCTCAGGCTCAGCTGGAGAGCATAATGCCCACACTGAAAACTCCATTTTCGCTCTGTCCCGCTGAGAACCAGACGCCAGGCACTGCAGACACACAGGAAAGAAGCACCCACTGGGAGATGCAAACCTTTAAAGCAGCCAGGAAGAGGCTTTGAGCCTCACTAACCTGATTGGCTGTAGAGCCTCAGACTCACCGGTCACTTCCTGTCTACAGTGAGGCTTTGGTCTCCAGCAACAGTCTCCTGACTGGGAGAAGGCTTCAGAGGTCATAGCCTGTCGCTGTTACAGGGCAAAAGGAATTTCCCTGGATCTTAAAAAGTCCCCGGATCACGAGAGTCTCTAATACACACATCTTCAGAGAGTCAGAGAGGTGCCGTCTTCTCTTCTCTAAGCTGCAAACCTTCTAGAATCACATGCTTTCCAAATAGTTACTGTGCTGCTGGAAGCAGAAGTTTCTGGTGCTGTTTGGAGCACTGCTTCCTTTGATCCGTGTGCCATGCTATCAGGAGCAGAAATCAGAAAGAAGCATTCTGCTTTGCTAGGAAGCCAAATGGGGAACCACTCAATCCCCTGGAAGGTCCCCCTTACTTGCAGTGCCAGGGGGTTAGGTTGGCAGGGAGCCCAGAAGAGGAGGCTGTTAGCCTCTTCTTTCCTCCAAGATGTCTGTCTACAGATTGCAGTCTGAAGCCTGCATGCAGAGATAGAGAGGGAAATAGAGCTCATGAGGAGACCTGGATAAGCCAGGTACCAGTGCACTCCAAAGTGCACATGCTATTGCAGAAAGCAAGGTGGGTTTGCTGGAAAGCAAGAATGTCCTGAACTTGTTTGAACTTGAGGCAGGAGGAGGTTTCTGAAAATGCCCCCTCTGCTCCTTTCCAAGTTCACTTCATTTCAATCCAGTAAACTTCTGCTGTAAGTCTGTATTGTGCCAAGCCGATCTGATATGGCCTCTGCCTTGAGGGAGCACGCCAGGAGGACGAGTCAGCTAGCTAGGGCAGGGGTTGGCGAGGTGTGGCCTCCAGGCCAAACGTGGCCCATCACCTGGTTTTGCATGGGTTGGTCTTCACCTTTTTACTTGGTTGTTGAAAAATCAAAAGAAGAATTATGTGTGGTAGCATATGAAAATTATATGAAATTCAGACATCAGTTTCCATACATAAAGTTTTACTGGAGCCCAGCCCTACCCATTTGTTTACCTATAGTCCATGGCGACTTTAGCCCTACAGTCCCTGATCTGAGTAGTTGCAACAGAGACCATATAGCCTGCAAAGCCTAAAATATTCACTGTCTGGCCCTTGATAGAAAAAGTTGCTGACCCCTGGGCTGGAGTTATTGTCCCTAATAGCTTTTACCCAAAGGGTTATGATAGATACTAGGGCATTTCCAAAGTTAAGAAAAATCCCCTGCTATCTAAGCATTCTTGCATAGCCTCTCATGTATAACAAATGACTTAATAACTTGGTTTAACTGCCACTCTATGTTTATGTTGAGATTTTAATATTCTGGGGGGAGGAAGGGCTCAGCCTCCCCTGAAAGGGTTCTGAAATGAGATTAGAGTGAGTTCCAGGTGAAGAGGCAGGTACTGGAGGTGACAGAACATCAGGGGTGACACTCAGAGTTGGACTGCCTGGGTTCAAGTCTGAGCCTCAGCACTTATGAGTGTGACCTTGGGCAAGTTGCTTAGTTTCACTCGGACTCAGTTTCATGGTCTGTGAGTTGGGCACAATGAAAATATTCCCCAAAAGGGTTTTCCTCGAGATTAGTTAATTAAAAGATATAAAGCATTTTAAAAGGTGCCCACTGTTACTAGTAAAAAAATCACAACTCTTGGATTCTTCTTTTGTTTTAAATGTTCCAATTTTTTAAAACATCCCCACTATTTTTTTTTATTCTTTAAAGCTTATGTACTTGCACATTATGCTTAGTGATTAGATGAGGCTGGCTAATGTTTATTATGTTCTTCTAATGAAGTTGGTTTGCTTGTTTGTTTTAAAACAATTTTTTGACAGTACGTTAAAGGGAACTTAAAATGAATGAATTGTAAAATGAAGCTGATATCTCTCTAGAGAAAAAGCATCACAGAGACACAATGCACCTTCATTTTCTACAATGTAGACACAGATAGGGGCCAGCTGAGAGCTAACCGCAGCGAGATAAGTAGGATGTGTTTTTCTGTTGAACATTTAAAGAAGTTTCTTGTGGCAACACAATACAGAGCAGAGGGTTAAAAGAGTTAAAGACATCTTAACCCTGATACACAACCACAGCAGAATAGAATCACTAGTTAGTGGCTGTTAAAAATAAATCTGGACACCCCAAGTGGGTGAAAATTTCATTCCAAACCATTTGATAATGGTGAAGTTGAATACCATGATATCTGATGTTTTCCCATGCATTATATTATTTTGAACTTTGATCTAATTTCCACAAGCAGAAATTAGAGGGCCACTTAACTGGGTATTAAATTAAAAATTTAAAGAAGAATTACAGTTTGTAGAAAATTTTCTGAAGAGCCAATCCTGCTTGTTATCTTGTTATTTTTTCTATAGGAAAACTTGAAGCCTCTAGACCATATGGAGGCACTAGTATTCTTTTGAGGGGGCAATTCCCCTAAATGCACAGAGGCTGCTAGGCAGAGTTCACCAGCTCCTACGAGGCTTCCTTTGTGACAATCAGTGTCACAGGGAGGCAGTGACGGTGGTGGCTCCATGACCAGGGCCAGATCTCTCGCCAGCTGGCTGTGTGACCTTCAACAAGCCAGCTACCTCTGTGACCTCAGTTTTCTCATCTGACAATGGGGGTGCCCCATTGGTTAAACCTCAGGTTTCCTCTGAATTATTAGCTACTGTGACCTTTAAGTTGCAAACTGGCAGCCTGTCTTTGTCATCTCTGCTACTGAATTTGGTCAACTCTTGAGCATCTATTGCAAAGCAGGGGCAGAGAAAAGAAATGGGGAAAATAATGTACAGACACCTAAAACTTTATCTTTCTGTGAAAGAAACCCCACAAAACCAAGAGAACTGGTTTCAGTTTGACCTTTCTACCTTCTATTAAACATCCATCACAGGCCGCAGTGAAGGTGACATGGTCCCTGCCGCAAGAACTGCTTATGACTGTGTCCGTGGCAGCTTTCTGTATGAGTTCATTGCACCATGGCTGGGGTGGGAGCACCTAGGGTAACCCATGACCAGACCCCTTTACCTAAACCATCTTTGGCATCTACGAGTTTTTACGAAAGCACAGTTGGCACACCTCCTTTCTTTTCCCACCCTTATTTCCTCCTGCTTTCCCACCCACCTTTAACTTCAGTCAGGTGTATCTGCCACTCTCCTTTGCCTTTACGAAGGTCAAACTTTTTTACATTGTAAGATATGACCTTGACCCTGCAGGGAGTGTGGGAGTGACTGGGGCCCCTGGGTGCCATCGCATGGCTTAAACAAGACCATAATGAAGAAGTGTCCGGGGTAGCATGACTAGAGTCCTGTCAGAACCATACTTCTCAGACTTTGGGGGCCTTTTGTACCCCTATTTTGAAAGAAAAATAATAAATACCCTCAGAGAGAGATATACTCCTGCAATGAGGACTATTACCTTCCAAATTGTGTACTGGGGGCAACAACTGGACAGGATGGAAGTAATCAAAAGGCAAATCAGACTTTAAAAGCTGAATGATTATTTCATTAAAGAAATGAAACTGGAAAGTGGTACCTATATCCATGAGGGAAAGGGTTACATCCAGAAAAAGGCAGATGGTCGGCTCAGGGCAGGACTACCCTCTTTGAGGATGTCCTTCACTTTCCACCCTGACAGGACCTCTTAGCCCGTCCTTATTCTGTACATTTCACAAGGACAGGGTTTTGTTTTGTTTTTTTCCTTTTTATCTTTGTGTTCACTGTTATTCCTCAGGTACTCAGAAGAGTGCCTGGTACCTAGTAGGTGTTCTGTATTCATTTTATCTGCAACATGAATGATGCTAATACCCAGGAAGCCATCTCTTTGAGCTTATTTGAGACTGGCCAAGACCCCAAGAGTCGTGGGAGAGATGGTGCCAGCAAAGACCGATCCTTCTTGGGGCTCCTGCTTTGGGTGGGTGTCTTAGGTCGGCTCTTCAGGGCACACACTGAGCTGGGGGTGGTCCTGGTCCTGCAGTGATTGGGCAGTGAGTGTGGGAAACTGCTCACGGGGAAGGACAGGAAGTAGAAGAGTGCAGACAGCCTCAGGGGACCCCATGGGAAGTTCTGGAATGCAGGTGGCTGCTCAGAGACATCCTGCCTTGAGGAAAGGGGATCAGGACTTTACACAGACCCCCATCCACCTGCCACCAGGTGTGGGCTGCCCCCTGGGGAGTACGTGATCTTGGGCAAGGGGGCTCTCTTCAGCTTCACCCTGAAGGTGGATTCTGGGCAGAATGTTGCTACGACCACCACACAGCTTTCCTGGAGAGTGTGGGGGGTGGGGGATTTTCATCATTTAGTGTTACACACTGGAGGGGACCATTTCACCTTGGCAGCAGGGCACAGAAACTGATTCTGGCTCCCTTGGCCTATTGATGGGTCCCAAATGGGTAGGACGGCAGAGAAATAGGCACAGACATAGAAGATGGCCTGGAAATGGCCTCACTGCAGCTCAGGACACCCTTCCGGCTCATGCCCTGGGAACCAATGCACTCCAATTTGTCTCTGTCCGTCCTCCTAGCCATCTGTGCAAGATCTTAAGCATTGTGAAAGAGAATCTAATGCATCCGCCACTTAGCTAGGGGTACACAAGGAATGGTCCCGCCAAAACTGCACACAATCAGGGTGGGTGTCATGAGGAAGGGGAAATGTATGTTCACACACCCACACACAAATATCCAGAAAGTGGCCAATAATTAGCCAGGAGGCTGCAGGCCTTTTCCCAACTAGTCTAAAAGGTATGAACAATGGATGCAGCCATTGCTCTGGTGTAAAGGGGCCAGAAAACACATTGGCAAGAGTGCCATCACACCTCCAGGTCACCAAAGGAAATGGCATTTTAAAACTAGCAAGACATTCTAATAACCTAAAAAGATTTCTTTCCTACAGAAAAAGAAAAAAGGCAATGTCTTGTAGATGGGAAGTTTCACCTCACAGTTTTCTAGATCACAAAATGGCAAAATACTTTTTCAGGAGAGCGAGCAAATTAAAATGAGACTTTCCCTGCAATTCTCTTTACCACTCTTTTCCTTTTTGTCCTTTTAGTTGAATTCTCCCAGGGAAGTGAAGACTTTGTCGGGCAACGACAAGGAGCTGGAGTTCTGTTCACTGCTTGTGGGTGCTAGGTAGGCCAAGGTCACTGTTTGGACGTTGTAAATTATATTTCATGCAGCTGTTTCCCCAGGGAGCGAGGAGCTCTCATCCCGCAGTCTGGCAGAGCATAAGGCCCGAAGTGGGCAGCTGATGTGTGTTGAAGGAAGTAAGGAAGGGAGGGACGGAGGAAGGGGTAAGGAAGGTTACCCTCGACACGTCAGTGTTTAGATGGCAGGTAGATCACCCATCTGAGACAGACATGGCTGTTTCTGACTAGCAACGGTGTGGCAAGATCCAGAAAGAGGCTTAGGGGAAGGGAGGCAGAATTACTAAGGAATCTGCCTCTGGTCGGCAGAAGAACGTGGGTTTGGGTCCTGTACAGAGCAGAGTACATTCAGAGAGTCTTCTGCTGATTAGTATTTATTCAAAGAACTAATTATTGAAAGGCTAACAGATTTAAGGGAATTTTGAATAATAAAAATATATAAATCACTTCCAATCCAACAATCTTATTTTATAGGTGAAGACACCAAGAACTAGCAAAATAACATGGGGGGCTTCCACTTCTGGCCACAGTGGAGCAGCAGGGACCACACTAAGCATCCTGTTCAAAACAGGCGAAAGATCTTCTGGGTCAACCTTTGCCTTTCTTCACTTTGAAAGGCAGCTAGGGACTTGAGAGCCCGGCCGGGCTGGGGGCGAAGCAGGTGAAGCGCACCTGCCAGACTCTGAGGGCGGGTGCCTCCTTGAATCTTGCACCCTGGGCACTTCACTTGCCTCTAGGCCGTGATTATGTGTGCTTGAGGTGAGGCTCCAGGTAAAGAGGTAAGATCTTAACTGGGTGCTCTGAGCTCTGCTTATCTGCTTCCTCTTTCATGTGGTTTTGGTTTGGACTCTACCTTTGATCAAAACATACACTCACACCAGCCTCTCTGCCTCTGCCACATACGCCTCCCCACCCTCTGTCTGCCTCTGTTTTGCTACCGTCATTTGGATGTCCTGGCCTGGCTGCTGCCTTGAGCCAAGCTGTGGCTGAGGTCACCTCCTCCACATGCCGTCCTGACAAAGCTCACTTTCCTGTCTTCCTCCACAGTGATCACCTGGCCCTCCCTAGAATCCATCCTGCATTTCACCCCCATAGCATTGCATGTTGTACTCTGGACCCCCGTCTACATGAGAAAACCCTGCCTTTCATCCTCTGCAACAAGTCCTCCAAATATAGAGAAATTCTGAGCAGACTGGACTGGACTGGCCTTTTGCCTTTTTCAGAGGTGATACTGTGAGGTGGCAGGGTGGAGTTTGAGAAAGGTGAATGTAGAGAGTATGCTAAAGGCAAGCGAAATGCCACTGTGGTTAGACAGCTCTGTTTTCTAGCAATCATGGGACAGTGGGACTGCCCCTCTCTCTAGAAGTCAAAACAAAACTTAGAAAACCCAGTGTAAATAGCCTTACTGTCCTGTATTTCCCAAGGCCCCCAACTGCTTTGCTTATAGTTCAGGTCGTCTGCAGATACCAGTTCCTAGCTGGCACCCTAGGTCATTTTCCTGCCCAGATGGAAGGAGGACAGACAGATGCCTTTCCCTTATCAAAGCCAAGGACATGACTTAAGATAACAGAATCCTGGGTTGGGAAGGCCCCTTTAAGGGTCATCTCATGCATTCCCCTGCCTCCAGTTAAGTTTTTACACACTCCTCTACAGATAGACCCTTGGCTGTCTGCCTTCCCTGAAGCAGCCCCTGCTCATTCACACTCGTCCCAGTGATGGGCAACTCCATGAACATGGGACAGACAGAGAATACATTCTAGACATCAGGATTAGATGTCACATGCTCAAATGTAAGACCAGTCTCTCTTGTCTTATCTCTTGTAGAGAAGGGACTAGAAGAGTGGGTAGGCTACAGGACCGTAAACAGAAAGAGAAATGGAACCAAGACTATGAAGCCCAAGGCTGAGGGTCCTTGGCTCTGTCTAGACCCTTGCTACTCAAAGCATGGTCCGCAGACCAGCAGCACTCACTTTACTCAGGAGCTGGGTAGAAATGCAGAATCTTGGGGCCCAACCCAGACCTACTGAATCAGCTTCTGCATTTTTACGAAAATCTCCAAGTGATACATTTGTACATTAAAGTTGGAGAAGCACTGAGGTTTGGGCTTATTCTCCATGGCTCACAGTGAGCTCTCAGGGAGAAGCCTCAGCCTAGAGAGAGACTGTGTGTGTCCAAGTGTTGGGAGCCTCTGTGTGGCCCAGTGTAGACCTATCCCAGCACTTCAGCCCCAAGCCCTTGACTTTGAAGGAGGGCGGGGATGTTCCTCCAGGAGGACTGATCGGTCTGTCTTGGCTCAAACTAGAGAGGCCCTTCCTATGCCCGTGGCTATGGCCCTGCTGGCTGCACCCCCAACAGTGCCCCCACTCTTGTGCTTGGTACGGGGAACTTCATTTTGCTGAGGGGTGGTGTTTTTTTATGTGTGTGTGATCCATTTGGATTGCTTTTTTTTGTTGTTTTTTAACAAGGGTTTGTTTTTGTGTCTCTGCACGACACCCTGTGGCCCCTGTTACCCTGGCCCCCTTTGATGCAAGGCCTCTGTTTTTAAGCATCAGGGTTCTGCCACCCGGACCTGGTGAGGCATATTTAAAGCTGTTTAAATTGACAGACCAGGCAAACAGGATTAACTCTGTGGGCCCAGAAGGGGAGGCGGGGGGCAGGGGAGAGCTGCAGCATGGTTTACATGGATGAGCAGGAGGACAGCCGGCTGGGCTGGGAAGGGGCCTGCACTGGAGCCGGCCAAGAATTCTCGATCTGGGAGGTAGGCAGAGAGCTTGCAATCTGCCGGTGATTGGATTAGACATGGTGTGAAATTCGGAGCAGGGCTGCGCGGCTGGGGCCGGGGCCCAGGCTGCTGCGGGGCCAGGCGGTGGAGGCCCTGCTGGGGAGGCTGTGTGGGGACGCCTGTCCCTGTCCCAGCAGGCCCTGGAGACGGCCTCAGGGCCACAGCCCTCTCTGGCTCCCTGCCGCTAGGCCCATCCTTCCCCACCCACCGTGCATTCTCAGGGAAAGCAGCGGCCGGCCGCTAGGCCCCTCTTCACGGAGCTCCTGTCCTCTGGCCTCTCAGCAGTGGCCTGAGCTGCCGAGGAGGAGCGAGAGGCCTCGTCTTCCAAGTCTCTGGGTCCTATACACTCTCCTTGGTGTCTTTCTTTGCCTTTTCTCTGCCCCCTTCTCCTGTCTTCCTCTTTTCCGCTCTCTCTCTTGCACAGTCTGGGTCACTCAGCAGGATTTCACTCCATCTGGATTTGTTCACCAGCCCAATTCAACTTGTGTCTTCCTTTTTTTCAGGAATTTGGAGGTTCTGATTAGCGTCTTTGAGGATTTTGAAACTTCTTCCTGCAGCCTAATCAGGCAACAGAGGCTGGAGGGAGCGGGAGGGGGTTGTGGGATGTGTCATTGCTGAGCAGTTGACGAGGTTTAAGCCTTTCTGGCAAAGGCAGCAACACCAGGTGCAAAGCCTGGAAGGGGAAAAACATGACAAGAGGAAGAAGTTGAGGGGATGGAAATGGATTTTAATGGGTATTCCCAAACCCCACCCAGCAGTGAAAGGGGCTCTTTGGTGCGGAGAGCTGGCCTCTGCTGGTGTTGGAGACGCAAGCCAATGGCCGGGGTACGGACGTCCTCATCCTGGCAGAGGGCTGAGGCTAGCCATCTCTTGACCTTCCTCTGACTTTGTCATAGATGGCAAATTAAAAAGAAAAACAAAAACGAAACCATCATGCCCACCCTGAGAAGTCTCTGATTCTGACTCTGCCTCCTTAGCTGCTGCGCAGGTACGACTCCGGTCAAGTTTTCTTTCTTCTGGTTCTCAGTTTCACTGCACATGAGGCAGGGTGATTAGTCATCACATTGTCTTCGTCAGCTTGGAAAAGTCACCAATCTCTCGATGTAAAGACCTCCAAAGCGCATCAAGCTACGCAACGGTGACGTCTTAAAGCTGGCAGAGCTCAGAGACACAAGCTCCCTGGTGTTACAGATAATGAAGCTGAGAACCCTCAGGCCCTGGTGTCACCTGGGTGTGTGCAAATCATCTCACCAGCTTCCCCAGTTAAATGACTGGTCCTCCCACTAGTTAGGGGAAAGTCTGGGATAGAACAGTGTCTCATGCTCCCTATGTAGAGGTCCTCCCTCTCCGTCTGCTGGCTGCATGACTGCCTCAGCGACACCTGAGCGTGCCTGCTGTTTCCAAAGGCCCAAAAAAGGTGTGCTCTCCGTGCAATGGCCAGGAAAGTACTTTCCCCTTCCCACTGTCCTCTGTTCTCTCTTGCTCTGAGTATAAACCCAGAGCAGGGAGAGCAAAGCCCGACCTCTCCCAGGTGCGGGGAGGCTGCACCTCTCAGGACGGACTGTGAGAGCCTCCTGGATGCCTTTTGGAGCAGATAGCCTGTGTCAGTCAACACACTTCCAGGTGGGTGCTAATTTGAATCCATCTGTGTTGTTACCTAGGTCCTATGTTCACAGGAATTCCAGGTCAAGTCTAGGTTCACAAGGGAAGAGTGTCGGCGCTGGGTGAAATGTGTGCTGGGGATGAGAGAATGGCGACTCTTAAACCTCAGCCTCTGACCTTGGCACAGAAAGAGACAACTGGTGTGCCCCAGGAGCATATGTCCCCAGACCCTCACAGCCTCACCGCATTGCCTAAACCAGCCTTGCCTCCTCCGGAAGAGGCTCCCTCCCTCCCTCACTACACCTGCAGCATCCTGGCTTCCCCGGCCTTTGCATGGCCACTAGGAGTGGCTTTCTGTGGAGAGAACAAACTTTTTCGACCCTTCAATCTGTATGTGCAAGCAAAAACTCAGTTATGGAGTTGCTGGCAGCCTATGAGTCTTATGCAAAATGTCCCCGGTTCTGTGCCATCATGTAGCACAGTCCTGATCCACTGGTCACCGTGGCCAGTCTCCAAAGCTGGCCCCAGGAGTTCCCTCCCTATATCTGCATACATTCCTTCCATCAAGATGGGGCTCAGTCCCCTGGCGTTGTCCTTGACCTGGGCTGGCCTATGACTTGATTGACTTGTAGAATTTGGCAAAAGGGACTTTCTGGGACTTCCAAACCCGGGGCTTCAGAGGACTGGTAGCTTCTGCTTCCTCTCTCCTTAGGAGCCAGCCAGGGAGGTCTGGAGTCCAGCCAGCCTAAGCCCACACAGTCTGAGGACACCAAGGGAACCACAGGGAGAGGCCATGTGGAGGAGCATCGAGGTCCCAGGCACATGACTGAGACCAGCACAGACTGTCCTCTCCCGCCCAGTCATCCACAGAACACAGATGAGTAAGGGACCCCAGACAACGCCCAGGTCGGAAGAACTGCCTGGCTGAGTCCTGCCCAAATTCCTGACCCACAGAACTGTGACATAATAAGTGATTGTCATTTTGAGCCACAAAGTTTGGTGGTGGTTTCTTACACAGCAGTAGATAAGTTGACACTCTGTCTCCGGGGACCACAGATATGGCCCAGTACCTGTGGAAGCCATCACCTTTTGGGTCATTTTGTTCAGCTGCTGTCTGGGTGACAGGCTGAGGACTACTACCAAAAAAAAAAAAAAGTGCACACCTGTGTGTAAGCTGAGTCTAGGAATCATCACAACCTAGAGAAAAGAGCCAGTCTATCACCTGCTTGCTGCACAGACTGCAAGCCACCAGTGTAACTACCTCGTCCTGGGAATTGTGGGAAATCCCCCGACACCCGGCATTGTGTGGAGGGACAGGATAGTGCTGGCATGCTATGGTATAGCTCCGGAAAGGAGAAGATGGTCTGTTACATTTCTTTTAAGCCCACTACCTGACATGGTTTTATTGAACCCTCATTTCTTTTGTTCCTTCACTACTCAGGCTTGGATGCCTATCCAAGGACCACACAGTTTCCATGATCTGTTGTTGATTTCTAACTCATCACAGGACCATCATCTTCATCCACCTTCCCAGAAATTCCTCTTAGAAGGAGTCTGGTAAAAAGCTCTCTTCACCATGCCTGCTGCCAGAGTCTGAGAAGAACTTGTCTGAGGATGCAGTATCCTGCCCGTGGCCATGAGAGCTCTCAGTGTTAGGAGTGGGTCCCCGGGAATGGCTGGGGTATGTGTCAGGCAGGCAAACCTCCAATGGTTCAGTAACACTGTTTTAAACAGTACTAAATTGTGGCTAAATCTGGGGAGAACAGAGCAGAAGTATTTTACTAATATGCCTATTCTAAACATACCTAGTTTCCATCAATAGGAAATAGGCTGTTTCAACCACAATATTATCATACCATGGAATGTTAACAGCTATAAAAAGAATGAGGAAGTTTTAAAAATATATTGATATGGAAAGCTATCCAGTGTATATTGTTATATGGGAAAAAAGGTTCAAACTATATACATGGTGTGCTTCCTTTTTGTCTCAAGGGAAGGACAATAATGTATATTTCACATGCATTCATCTGCATAAAGAAATACGGAGAGAAAACACATGAAATTAATAACAATGATTCCCCCAGCAGAGGAGAGGGCAGAGGGGAAGGCTAGATTGGTGACATGGTGAGTTGAAATTTACCATAAGCTTTTTATTGTTTTGATTTGGACCATGCGAATTATATTACCTAATCCAAAAAAATGTTGGGAAAAAGGATACGTACTTTGCCTAATTTGATTAAAGAATAGCTCAAGAAGAAACACCAGGATCAGAAGCTTTGGGTGGAACCATGCCTATTTAAATGGCCTAGAATAACCCCAGTATGAACAAAGAGCTAGAAAATCATAGGAAGGAGTCTAGGGGAAGGGGACACTTTATTACAGTTTCCAAGAATCCGAAGCCAGGATGGCCTGAGGCGAGAGGTGAAAGAAACAGGCTTCCATAACTGAAGGATATGCTAGACTGTAGGAATGGTTAGAGCAGATTTCTTTCTGGGCCTGGGGATCTCATACTATGATTTGTATGAATTTTAACTAAACTTCCAGACACATGATTCCTTGATGATTATTCCAGTCCAGCTGTCCATTGACTGTAAGGAAGAGTTGCTCTCTGTAGCTGTATCCTAACTGAGGGTACATACTAGTAGGTCTATAGCTGTGTTCTATGATTCAGAGGGTTTGTGACATGGGTACCTAGCCTGGACAAAGTGAAATATATTGTACTCTTTAAATTAGCATTCCTTTGCACCTTTCAGAAATCTATTATGTACACCTCGACATCAGGGACTTACAACTCCAACCCATTCAGTTACTGCCTGTTGAACCAATGAATGAATGGTCTGAAACTTATGAAATACACTTTGTTTGCAAGTTGTTTGAAAAATTATTTGCAATAAGCATAGAAATTGTTTTCTGAAGCAGCGAGGACTCTGGGCAAGTCTCTAGCACTAGAAAAGATGGAGCGATTGCCAGCAGAGGGCAGTGGTGCCTTTTTCAATTACTAGAGGAGTGTGTGCCTGTGAGAGTGTGTGCGTGCACGTGTGCATGCTACAGCACACACACTTCTCTTTTCTTCTCTCAAAGTTAGCTTCTTCCCACTGTTTCTGTCAAGACAGAATGACCTGCGTTCAGTCAATACATATGCTCCAGTGATGGACAGTTGAGGTCGTAGTCCTTGACCCACAAAACCCCCTTGGCTAGACTTGGCGAACCCACTGTGTGCAGGAATGAACTTGAATTCTACATTAATACCTTCTAAATAACATTCAGAAACTGTGGGGATTGTTTTCTGGGAAAAGAAGATACCGCCTCCTTCCCCCTTCCCCTCAGGGCCTCTGACTGCTCTTTATCTCCTGACAGCCACCATATCTAATCATGGGAATGAGGGGTAGCCTCAGCAAGACTGGGGCCCTTTTGGGGTGGGGGGAGCAGCCAGCGACAAGCGCTGGGCCATGATTGTCGGCTGCTCAAATATTTCAGGGTACAAAGAAGCAGCTGTCGAGCACTTGTGCGCTCTGGGGAGAAGCAAGTCAGACTGATAATGAGCCTGCTCCGTTTGGGCCATGGGGACTTCTCATCCCCCTGGGGCCCCTTGTACCCAACCTACTGCATTCAGATCAGTGCTGGATGAGGCTGCTTCCCCTGAATTCTTTTCTTCAAAAACTCTGGGAAGTTTCCACTCTATGTTCTACTCTAGAGTCATGAGCGAGCGCTCCATAGAACTCGGGGAAGACCTCAACTCTGGGTTTTTCAGGACTTTGGTTATCTTACCTGGTGAGTGAGAGAATTGGCATCACCACCAGTTCATCACTTCCAAACCTGACTGTGTGTATACAAGGCCCCTGTGCACACATGGGTCCCCTACCTCGTACCCCTGTGTACCTGCAGGGCACAGTCAACCCTCTAATGAGCTGTGTGGAACCTAGCAGAATGCAGATGGTCCAGACAAAGCAAATTACAGAAAGTCAGGTGTATGTAAAGTCAGAGTAGGCCTAATGGACCCAGGGTAGTCTGGAATATAACGAGGCTGTGAGGGGGATTGTCAGAAAGGAAAGGGAGGATTTTTGCAGTATCTAAATAATGATCATGCTTTATGTTTGTGTAACTGCTTACGAAGTGCTTCCACTCGCAGAACCTCCCTAAAACCTCAGCCGGGATCGTGATGGAAGCCAGCACGGGGGCAGCCCCCTTAGAGGGGAAACAGCCCAAGTCCGTGCAACTGGACGGTTCCATGGCCGGTTCTCCAGTGGCCGACCTTTCTGCGTGCAGAGATCCAGCAGAAGGCGCTTCCAGACACAAACAAGGTCCCCACATTTCCCGTAGAGGTGACAAAATGCTCAGTGTGGAGGATTTGGGAAAGGTGTTAGTGGGGAGGGCCCCATTGGCACCCCGCACCCTGGCCCCGAACCTGGAGGGAAGGAACTCACTAGCAGGAAGCTCATGCTGCTACAGAGCAGAAAGGATGAAGCCACCAGCCTTGCTTTTCAAAGGTGTGGTCTAAAGGCTGTTTGGTGTTAGGGGTTCATTTTACTCAAAACGTCACAAAAACTGCAACCCCATGTGTGCTGAGCCTGAAAGAAACTATGTAGGGAGTCGAGGGTCCAAAACAAGGATCATCTACCACCCTCTCCCTCCAAAATGAAGGTTCCTTCTCCTCTGCCTGGTGTTAGATTGTCTCCACCAACAGAAAATACTGGCAGCCTAGAGGATAATGCTGGCAGCGTTGGCTGACGGTCAACCTGGGAGCTGGAAGGGGAGGTGTGACCAGGGGAGCAAAGTAGGTGGATTCAGTACACTTGTGGGTGATGGGTGCAAATCTCTGTCCTGAAGACGTTTAATAAACACTCTAGGACAAAACTGACTGGGTACACCTCTGTTCTCAGGTAAGACATTACTGAAAGTGATCACAGTAGAAATTGATACGTGATTACGTCTTGATATTGGCACCACACTTCATAGCTATCACACATGTTATCTCCCTTGATTCCCCAAAACCTGGGACACATACAGGGTAGGAATGATTGCTGTTCTTTTAGAAATAAAGAAACTGAGGCACAATAAATGATTTTCCCAATGTTATGCACCTGGTATAGTACTGGGTTAAAACTAGGATTCAGGCTCCACATAGATCCAGTTTTCCTTCTGGGTGAGTATTCTGGGAGGAGGAAGAGTCAGTCAGCACAGGCCTCCCAGCCCTGTTGAGGGCCTGGTGGGGCCCAGCTGCAGATAAAGGTAGAGCTGTCTGCAATGGCCAGGGCAACTGACAGGGGCCTCCCTGACCTCAGGAAGCTTGCCTCTTGCCACTGGAGCATGAGAAAGAGGAAAGGAAGGGCTGGGAATCTACTGTCTTGGAGTCCAGTACTGACTATGCTGTCATCTGTAGTTTGGGGCAGGTCACTTCATCTCTCTGAGTCTCAGGCTCAGCTCACCATGAGAATAGGTGTGGGAGGAAATCATGCTAAAGTCTCTTTTAGCTCTAAAACATCAGAATTAAATATCCATCTGGGTTCACTTGCACGTGCACACATGCAGAGCATTGCTCCCAATTATGAGTGTTAACACTAATTAATCCATTAAGTAATTACTGAATGCCTGTTGCATGCAAAGCAATGTTAGTGCTTGATAAGGGTTTAAAAGTCAGCATAAGCCAGATGCATATTTGACTTTCAATGTAAATCAAACTATTTATGTTGATCTATTGGCCTTGTGTACCAGGAAGAGGGTTGGACATTCAGGTTAGGTTATCAATGATTTGGGCTTGCAGAAAATACTGAGTCCCCATGTCAGTGCTGGTTATTAACAGGCTAACAATGTATATCTTGCACATTAACTCAGTGTGCAAAAATGGGCCCATGAAAATACAGTGAAACCAAATGCATGGGCTCAATGAACTTTTTCATGTGCCAAATTCCCCATCAAGGGCAAAATGGCCTTTAAGACACAGATCATTCTATGAGATATCACATTATCTGAACTTCCTCTTGCCAACACATAGTGAAATGACGAGTTGGGGCGCACTTAGTAAGTGGTGGTCATTTACTGATAGAGGTGGTTTTATGAAACTTGGCAGGGTAAATATCTTCTCTGCACACTTCTGCCTACTGTCATTGTGAAATGAGACTATTCCTTCAACTCTCCAGTTGCATCCACCTTCCTAATCCCACCAGGAGGCTAGGCTTGTGGGTGGAAGCCAGAAAGGAGAGAGAGTCAGTTCACCCAAGACACAGAGAGGTAAAGCCATTCATCTGGGCCCACACAGGAAGTCAGAGGCAGGGGCCATGGTGCCGCCCTGAGATTCACGAGCTATAGGCTTTGCTTCTAGACAGATGTTTGTGTTGCCTCCAACGTTTGTTTAATGGTAGAAACATTTCAGCAGAAACAAGAGACCTGGCTTCTCTAGGGCTCACCTGTTGCTCTGGAATGTATTTATTTGTACATGGGGCCTCCTCACAGCAGACTGTTCCCTTCCTACAGCCAGCAGGCTGCTGTGCTCACGTCACAGTCTCCATGGCAACTGACTGTGATATTACAAACAGCAGATTGTGCCTCAAGGTAGATAGTAAGTGGCCCCAGCAGGTAAAGTGGGCCAAACAAACTTCCTGTTTCCAGGCAAAGGTCTAAAAGAGGAACAGTACAATGTTGCCTCACTCACGGGCCCCTAGATGTGCTCTTCTCTGTGGCAACCTATATACCTCACAAATTGAGATCTAGCTTTTTCTCTCAATATTCTGGCAAAAGCAGGCAAAAGCATTTCTGCTTCCCTTACTCATCACCACTCCCTTCCCTCTGCCTCTAATTCAAGGGAAGACAAAGGCAGAAGTCCAGCTCCGGTGGCCTGGCCCTGACTGAGCCTGAAGCCTAGGGTTTCAGCATGCATCTTGGCCATGCTGGTGAGGAAGCACAGTGGGTCTATACTGAGTCATCCTTGCAAGTGAGGAAACCGAGGAAAACTAGCTGCGGAAAAGCACGTTTCCTCCAGTCAATCCATCTGTTCATGGCACAGCCCAGAACACCGGGCCCTCCTTCAGAGTTTGGCCCCACTGCCCCTGACAGACCAATGTTCAGTCTCCCATAAGCACCCGGCTGTCAGACGATCAGGCCCTCTTCTGGTTGGCCTCCCAGACACTTCCATCGGCTTTTGGTGTCCCCACATTGCCTAGCTTAGAGCCGCTTCCTGTACCACAACGTTGTTCCAGGGCCCTGGAAGTGGAATATTAGTACTCAAAGGAAGTAGAGATGACCAGGAGCTGTGGGCCAGCCCAAGCCTCCCCGAGTCACCCTTATAAACACTTTTGAATCCTGATTCAAGGGCACAGCCACAGACGACTGGGCATTCTCAAAGGGCCTTCTGAGCCTTCACCCTGAGGAGCTCCAGGAACTGAGCTAAGATACAAGCCTTAGTGTGTCTAACTTAGAAACCAAGGGCTTATGTTGTCTTTCATTCTGCAATCCAGAGCATAATAACATTCCCCCAACTGCCTGCACTTCATACAGAACCCCCTCTTGCTTTATAGCACACAGCTATGGTATCCACATTCCTGGGAGGGGTGGTTAGCCATCACATTGCAAGGAAGTGGAAATCTTAACAATGGTTTGGAGAAAGGGAGGCTGCACAGAAAGACATTCTCTTGCCCCAACAGTTTCACTTGTCCAAAGCTTACCCATCCTGCCAGACCACGGGCAAAGAGCCCCCCTCCACAAAGCTTCCCTGAAACACACCTGGCAGGGACTTCTCTCCTCCCTCTGCAGAACCACAACTTCTGACCCAAAATGTCTCTCCAGGTATGCATCACTTCATACTGTGTTCACAAGGAAGCCCATTTTACCTTCCTTGCCAGATTTTATAGGCTGCATAAGGGCAAGGTCTGTATCTGATCATTGTGTCCTCTTTTGCTTTGAATGTAATAGCTGCTTAATAAACTAAACAAATAAATGACTACAAATGAAGTGGGCTGTGTGTGACTTCATTCTCTAGACTATTTCCACCCACCTTTTCTTTTTCACTTCTTAAAGTCTCTTACCTCTGCCAGCCACACAAAGGTGTGTTATGGGCAGTTATGGAGATTAATACCCAGTTTGGGGCAGTGTCTTATCCAAAAAGACATTTCATTCATTTTTCAATCAATAGAAATAGAGATCCCTTTTTGAGATCTTAGGGTTCTAGAATCTGTCCTTGAACTGCAAGGCAAGGGAACTTCTCTTCCAAGTGTACATGATCCTTCCTTCTACACCAATTAATGAGCAACATATTCTAATAGAGCATATCTCTAAAACTGGCTGTTCCTTCTAAATGCACCATAAACTGTCTTCTTGTAACAGTTAGCTTTAGTTTTGGCTGCAAATGACAGAAACCCAAAAATATATTGGCCTTAACAAGATGGCAATGTATTTCTCCACCTCATAGAAGACTGGAGGAGATAGTATAGTGCAGGAGTGCTGAAGGAGCTCTTCAAGGTCGTCAGGGACCTGGCTCCTTCCATCTGGCCATCTAGTCTCAGAAGTTGGCTCCTACCTCATGGTTCAAGTTGACTGCTGAATTCCAGCTTGTATGCCAACAGCCACACAGCAGAAACAAGGAAGTAGTGATGAAGGACATATTTCTTTCCTTTAAGACACTTCCTGGGACGTTTCCACGACACTACCCCTAAACTCTGCTGGTCACAAAGGAGATTGATAATTGTCGTCTTTATTCTGCTTAGGTTATGTTTAGGATTTGACTTTTAAGGAAGAAAGGAGTAATAGTTACTGGGGACAGCTAGCAGACTCAGCTTCACTTTCTGTCCTGAATATAATTCATTTCCCACCTCTGAGAGGCGAGTTTGCTCATGGCTCGGCGACGAGGACTAGCTGACTCGTCTCGTCCTTCTTGCCCTTCCCAAACCAGGAGTTCAGTGGTGCCAGGGGATCCAAAGCACAGTGGGTCAGGTGACTTTCTCAAAACATACAGCGAATGGAAGCCCAGACAGGAGTGCCACACAGTGGGCCGGACCCTCCACTCCAGAAGAATCACCTCTTCAGGAGGTTCCACTGCATCTGAGTCAGGAGCAGAAGCAATGGGTGCCGAAGAAAGCCAGGATCAGGAGAGGCCCGGAGTCCTGGCCAGAACCACCCCAGGAAGCTGTAGATAAGAAATCTGTGCCCAGTGACACTGGTTCTGGGGTGCTCATTCCAGGCACAGCACATGGGCAGCAGCAGGCCACGCTGGTCTCTCCCTACACCTCCCTCCGCTCAGGGCGAGAGCCCCACTAGCCACCCGGCCAGCCACCCACCCTGGGCAGCATGGCGGTCTCCTCCCCCCGGGAGGTAGCCTGAGACCACCTGATGCAAACCACTGTGCCCTGTATTTCCAGTTAATGAAGCCCTGCCTGGGCTGCTGGCTTCGTGCACACTTCCCTGTTGTGCCCTGACCTGGCCCAGCCCCTCCAGCTCTGGTGCTGCCTAGCTGAATGGCACCTGCCCTCCCACTGAAGACTTCTGCCCCACTGGGCCTCAGGAGAGGTATCCAGGCTGGCAGTTTGCCTGCCTCCCCTCCCAGGGTGCCGGGTCCTCTGAATGTCCCACAGACTGTGGGTGTGACGGCTTCAGTTTTGAAACATCTCATACACAAAGGGTTGTAGTGCCCTAGGGAGAATGGATGTGCAGGCTGGGGGCCACCTTGGGCAAGGAGGCATGGTGACTGGGGTCTATTCAAGGTTAGGCGGACCCACAAGGGAGGAAAGACTGTGTCCTGCCTGTGGTGCCTTTCTTGGGGGACAGAGTGGTGCCAGTCCTAACGGGGCAAACGGAAGCTCTCCTGGTCTCCATCCTTCAGAAATGTAGCCTCCCTTCCACAGGGGGAATGACCTCCACCCATCTTTAGGCAAGTACATGATTCTTTACACATGTCTGGGGTATAATTTCCACTCAATGTGCATATGCTTGCACAGGTCATATGCTGCAAAGGGGTGCTGGGGCCCCGTCTAGTTCAGTGTTAGTGCCGGACTCTCCTTTTTGTTGAAAAGCCCAGTGTTGGAGAGTTGACCCTTAGGACAGTCAAGCTAAGTTTCCTTATTATCAAACAGTTTTCCCTCCCTCCTCCTCCTCCTCCCGCTTCCCTTCCTCATCCTTGTCTTCTTTTGTGACAATGTTACTGTTTTTAAAAAATGAAATCTTCACCCATAAGCCTGAAGTCCTCTTGGATCCCCTGCCCGAGCCCTGCTCACCACTCTTCCCCCCAAAAGAAACACCCCTGCCCATTGCGGTGTGTCCTCCTGGACCACAGGTGTGCATAGAGTCCTTCTTTCCCTACAAAGCGACAGGCCTGGAAAAAGAGACATCCTCTTTGAGGGCATCCTGTTTGCAGCAAATACAGACAGGTTTTCCTCCTTAAAGAGCCCTCCGGGAACAGGCTCCCTGCGACCGCTCCCCACTGCCCTTGAGCTCAGCATTCTCTTCCACTGCCCCCTTCATGCCCCAAACCAAGGGGGGCCAAGAAGAGGCCACCCAGGCAAGAAGGGTAAGTGTTGTGCACTCAGTGGCAGGGGAGGAGGCCTTTCCCAGGGTGTAGAAAAGAGAGAGGTTTGGGCTCCAGCAACCATACCCTGGGAGCAGGCATCATGGGAATGTCCCTAGCCTGCTTTGGAGAAGTTGTCTCAGGCTGGAAGATGGACCCACATGACCCTTCTTTCCAGACAGGCAAGATCAGATGTAGAGAAGCTGAGTGGGATGGACCGTTACTGGTGTCCATTAGGATGCCTGGGTTCTGCCCTTCTTGCACAGTTAGACCTTAATTAAGAACTTTTTATGTCTTGTGTTGTCTCCATATGAAAGTCAAATAGGGAACATATCTTATTCTTCCCTGAGATTTCTAAGTGCCAAAGATTCAAACTGTGGAAGGAGGGAGCTGGGATTAAAGTAGCCACACCCAAGAGAAAGCCCAGCCTTCGATCCTGGCTCTTCCGCTCACAGAGGCCCTTTGGTAGCTTTTTTAAATAGCATCTCCAGGTCTCAGTTCCTTCCCCATCTCCTTTACAGTCATTACACCAGTCTTACGTAGCTGTTCAGAGGATTCCATGAGATAACACTTAAAAGAGGAGCTGGTTTGACACCTGACACCTGATGGGTATTTGGTGAATAGTGGTTTCATAACCAGCTCCTTTTTCTTTGAGAGAGGCATTGTCTTGCCCCAAGTAGTTTAATTCAATGGACTCCATGGGCTAAAAAAAAAAAATGTAATTCTTTCTGCACTTCCAAGTCTGTGGACCATCACAACCCTCATTCTAAGTGGCAGGCCTGAAGGTTTTTAAAAATGGTTCAAACAATGGTTCATTGAGCAAGCACTGAAAATGAAATGGACAGCTGAGGCAAGTTTCCAGCTAATCCCCACCCCAAATCGGGTAAGGCCTGGCTGACTGACTGGGACAGTTGTCTAGGTCTCTGCCTCATCTTGTCCACTGCAGACCTAGCTGTTTTACAGACCCTTGGATAATATGTTTTGAATATATAGTGTTGATTCGTTGTTTGTGGGAGACTGTGTCAAGATAGCTCAGGTTCTTTGAAGGAAAAGAGAATGGTTTGCATCTCTTGGTATTTCATAGAAGTAAAATCCAGAACATAATCACAATAGCATCACTGGCCATGGTGTTTGGAAAAGCCAGAAACACAACCTTGTCTTGTGCCTCATTTGCTTGTGACATGTCTCCACTAAGGGCCCAGTTCATACATGAGTACTACCAATTTGCAAGGAGAAAAATGACTCTCAGAGAGGTTATAAGACTGTGCCATGGCCACATAGGAAAGCTACAGTCAAATTTGAACCACATTCCCAGTCTCCAGCCTTTAGGTATATTTGAGAATGTGTGAGAAACCCCCTCCATCCTTTAGGGAGAGTCCAGTCTCACAACAGATAGCTTATGCCCTGACAGCCCGAAGCAATGTAAGGACTGTTGGAGGACCATCCTGCTTCCCTCTCTGCCCCTGCCCACCGAAAGAATTCCTCCCACTGAGGTGCCTGAAGTGATTCATTCCTTGGAGAATTCCCAATCACAGGTCCAAAGATGATCTGGGGCTGGTTGTACACTGAGTCAGATGCCTGGGGTGCGACCAGGGATTCATATTTCTTTTAAAGCTCCCCAGGTGATACACAGCCAGTTTTAAGAACCACTGCTTTAAACTGAGCCTTGCCTTCCCAGATGTCCTATGCAAACAGGAAGGACATCTCAGAGGAATAAGCCACAGAACCACAGGAACCTGGATGCAAAATGTTCCTAGTTAGCCCTGAGAGGTGGCTGTCAATAAGGGGCTCCCGACTGAACTGTGCTTAGCAATGCTCATCACACTTTCTGCCTGCTGGCAGATTTGCAGTTCATATCAGCACAGCAAAGGCTCTCGGAATTCTTAACATAGCCTGGTGAGCACAGCATCGCACCAACACAGTTGGTTCAGAAACTGCCCCCATGTTTCCCCCTAACACCCATTAGTGTTCCATAGGGCACATTTTGGGAAAATGCTGATTTTGTGTAAGTCATTTCAGGGGCTTTCCCTCTGGGTAACCTGGGAAAGTGAGCAAAGATGAAGGGAACTGAAAAATTTTAAAAAGGTTAAAAATATTGCCAAGTACATGCTGTATTTCCTAATTGTGCGTGGGTCCAGTTTAAAGTGTTATACAATACTATATAGAAAAACCCCACGGGCTGGGGTTCAAGCTTCCCACCTTTCCCCTGTGAAGTTTTAGGCATCAATATTGCTTCCTTATCAGAATACTAATATTGTGTATTTGTACTCAGTTTTAGAGTTTATAAAGTCCTCAATATGTTGACATAATATAATACTTGGAGGTGAATATGACAAGAATACTGACATTCATTTGAGAATTGGAAGAAACTGAAAAATAATCTTGTCTGGGGTTTCCGAAGCCTGGTTCTACATTAGAAATGCTTAGTGCCCTTGTTCAAATAATAGGCCCTGGAAATTCTACTTTAGTAGTTTTGCGCAGAGCCCAGGAATCTGGCTTTTCTGTTAACCCAGCTGATTCAGACGCCGCCTGCTTTTGCGGACCTATGTTTGCGTCTAATCTTCTCTTTTTCAACTGAGAAAACTGAGACCCAGAAAGATCAATGGAAGGACCCAAAAGTACAGAGCCAGGACACAAACGTGGACTTTTCCTGTTCCAACTGTACTGCATCGCCCCTAAATTCTTGATGTCTTACATTTGGAGCGGAGGAAATCATGGTGGATCATGGTTCATGGAAGTCTGTGTGAAATATTCAGTTAGTACTTCTGCAAACAAGAGGTAAAGATATTTTGGTGGGTCAGCTAATCTTTACCAGGTATATAGGAGGCATATCAGTCTGACATTCCTTAAGAAAACATCAGGAGGTAAATAAAAATAATTTTTCTAAATTAATGCAGTAAGATTTTCACATTTGACACTTAATTTTTTCTTTTAAAAGTGACTCTGCCTCTCAAAACCTGTGTCCATACATCTTTCAGAAATCCTTCCTAGAATCACCCCACCCGACTCACAACCCTTCCTTTGATCTGACCCCACTTCAGCAGCTGAACATTCTCTTGTCTTTGAAGATGTGCTTTTGCTTATATGTAGGCTATGAATCTTAAGACCTTTACATGAGCTGTGTCCAGCCCTCTTCCGGGTGAAATCTATGTCCTCTCCTCATTCTGGGTTCCCAGTGGATCTGAACATTGGCAGCCAAGTCAATGAACATTGGCAGCCCTCTCTGAAAGCGAAAACTGGCAGAGAGATGGAAATACCGGGTCTGGTCCCAGCTCTGCCATTAACTTGCTGGCTGCCCTCGGGCAAGTCACCTCCTCACTTTGTGCTTCCATCTCCCCATCAATAAGTGACTACATCAGGGTAGATTAAGATTTCCCATGTCTTGGTTAATGATTGTTATAAGAAAAAAGGCACTCTGTGGAAAAATGCATTTCAGAAGCACTTGGTTAAATGGGTCTCCACTGCAGGATGTCTCAGAGCCATTAACATGCATCATGAATCTCCACTAGGGGGATGGCTTATACGGAATCCTTTTTCAGAGGGCATCTCCTGAGGTTAATGTTCTGAAAAACTCACTTGGCTAGAGTCTGGGCAGGTTAGGCAGGGAACCTTCCAGAATGAATAGATGTGAATAGTGGACTCATGAGGCCAGAAGTCAGGAGACTTCAGTTCAAACTCTTCTTCTTCGATGTCGTGTGATGGTGCTCAGCACGCTACTCCGCCTGTCTGACCCTCAGTTTCCTCAAACGCACTTCACAGACTGGAGGTGGAAGTCACTGCAGCCCCTACGACACACCTTGAATGAAACAAATACTTAAATTCTATTGGAATTCGGCTCCCTTGCTACCTGGCCCTTGATGTCATGTTTCCCACCCACGTCTTCCCAGCCGGCTCCAGTGGACTTCCCTCCGAAATAGTTCTGTGCATCAGCCCCTGAACTGTGCACGTTTAAAGGAGAGCCTTGACGCGGCCCTGACCAGTGCCTCAACCTGCCCCAGGCACTGGGATTCCTTTGGTTCACCCGTTCTCTAGCAGGGAGAAATTATAGCCAGTCCTGGTGTTCAACACAGGCAGGTATGTGACTTCACAGCAGGCTTGAGATTTATGTACCAAAGCCCCTGAAGCCCTTTTAACTAAGGCGGGGACCGTGGGATTTTTGCTGGGAAGACTCTGGTCACCTGATGAATGGTTTTAGCAGTGAGCAGAACGGAACTGTAGAGCTCATTCAAGCTTCAGGAATGTTACCACCCTCCTTCACCGGAAGGCAGGTATTTGTTTAGGCTGACCCAGGGTCAGGCATACCTGGTCTGAATTCAGGCAGGCTTTTCCCCAGGCTTGGCCTACACATTTTAACCCAGTGAGGGTCAGGGATCGCTGGAGATAAAGGTCAGAGGTTGGTGGGTTTCCAGGGCATTTTGCATTCATTGAAAAGTCAGAAAAAGTTACTTGATTACTAGGCGTGTCAGCACGGGTCACTGGGACCAATACCTCAGTTATTTAGGATCAGAAGATTGCGGCTCTAAGCTTGAGGATTTCAATGACTTCATCATAAAAGAGTGAACAATGCCAGGTGCTATGCTAAGGGCCTTCCTTACTCATGGGGTAAATCCTTTAATCCTCAGTGTTCTATTATTTCCCTCATTTGCATACACAGAGAGAGGTTAAGTAACTTGCTTAAATTTCCACAGCTATCTAGTGGTGACTGGGACAAATCTAGGAAATCTGGTTTAGAAACTGATCCTGTCCACCTTACTAGATTCCTCTTTAAAGTTAGTAAAGCTGTCACTCCTTGAAGCTCAAAATGGAGCTATAAAAGGAAGGTATGTCAAGCTAGTATTTTATAGGAGCAAGGCCCTGTGAACTTACCAACAGGACAGGCCAAGAAACCAGAAATTGGGACCCAAGGGGTAGCACCCACATGAAAGCCACTGAGCTAACTGGTCCTCAGAGTCCTTTTCCTCCTGCATGCGTCTCCCCTGGGGTACTGCACCTCACCCCACCTGAGACTTCACACACATAGCTAAAAGAGGTTTTGAAGAGCTTTAACCTTAGCTCCATTTTCCTGGTCTGTCTAACTGGAAGATACAAAGGGGAGGAAGACAAAGAAATGACCTGGAGAGATGCAAAGGCCAGCACACATGACATGACACTGTATTTCTTTACTGAATTTTTTATAAGCACTGTCTGTAGGACTGGTAAAGATAGGTCCTCACCTCAGGGAAGTATATTGGCTCAAGATCCTTCCATTAGCAGCTCCCAGACTAGTAAGAGGAAAGACAACTACGGCAATAATGGGAATACCAAAGACAGAGTATTAAGTGTTCCAAGGGAACAAGAAAGGTCTATAGGACTTGGGAAGGCTGCATGTGGTTTGGGTAATCCCAGAAGGCTTCCTGGTGGAAGTGGAATTTGAGCTCCTGCCATCCAGGCTCCAGAGCCAGTCACTGAGCCCTCCTGGAACTCCTTGCAAGATCCATCTCAAAGTTCTGGCTCTCAGGTGAGAAACAGCACCCTTGGGCTGCGCCAGCTCAGGGCCCTGCCAGCCATGGTCCCCAGCTACACTTCTGAGGGGCCTGTCAGAATTTTCTGAAGGAACAGCTGCTTTAAAGCAGGGGGAGGAATAGCTTTGCAAGTTAATCCATGGATATTTTGCCTGTTCTTCTCTGTGTTGCCAGGCCCAGCCCCCAGGAGACAGCCTAGCTGTGCAGGAAAGGAGAATGGACCCCATCCTGGAGACAGGACAATAAAGAAGTCAATGAAGCATAGCAGGAATGGAGATAAAGGCGCTTTCTTGGGCCTCACTGCCCTGGGGTGACTTGTCCAGTTAATTTTTCCCCCTCCTCCTCTCCTTTTCCCCTCCCTCAACTCTGCCTGCTCCAAAGGCCCCACAAAGACATGTGATCATATTCATGTGAAGTTGGCCGAAGAGGTTGCCTAGTTGTGTTTGCCTTCTAGCACCCCTGTAAGAAGACATGGAGACTGGGGATTCTGTGGCCTTATGTTATGGCTCAGGTGGGAGAAGCAGAGAAGGCACAGCAAGGACCACACAGGAAGCTGGTACCTGGAGCCCTGAAAAGTCTCCAAGCCCAGAACAACTCAAATGAACATCGTTCCCATTGCTGAAGGCTAAATTTTCTCAATCATTCATCCATTTCTCCATTCCATAGACATTTATCGAACACCTAACAAAATCCAGATGCTTTGACAAAATCAGATTTTGTTTGTCAGTGGCCAGAACTCTTTCTCAAATATTAGTCTCTCTAAAAACTAACCTAAAAAAAGTAGGAAAGTCTTGATATCTCTTTAGGCCCAATTCAATTGTTTTAAGGTACAGTTTGCATGTGCCTGGTTCAACCCTTTATAGCTTTGTGACATTCCATAATCACTGAACTGATTTATTCTCAGAGAACAGATGCCCACATGTATTTGCTGCCATTAGCAATGCATTTATTCATTTATTCATTTATTCATCCACTCATTTGGAAAACATTTTTCAAGTATTTCATGCTACTGAGTTCACACTGGTGGGGAGAGTGAAGTCAGTGATGGGAGGGAGGAGGGGGCAGACATGAGGCTCCGAAACAGAGAATTCCTGTTTTTTTGTCTGGCACTTGACATTGGCCATCTACTTGCAGCTCCCCAGTTGCCCTGTGAGAGGTGCTGTAGGTCCCTTTGTGTAGAGGAGGAGATCAGGAGGCTCCAGAGAGTTTAGGTGACCGCTTTAGGGCCCCACAGCTGCAAGCAAGTGACAGACACACCCGAAGAGATTCCCACACAAAGCAAGCATGTGAACAGCAAGCTGAGGAAGAGAGGGAGGAGGCGAGGACCTCTGGGTGGGAAGGCTGATGAACACATCCCTAAAAACACTATGCCCTCCCACTGGGCAGCCATTCAGGGCTCTTGTTGAGAAAGGAGGGAAGTTATCTGACCCAAGGAAGGAAGATCAGGATGAGGTAGCCATCCAGAAAGGTGTGCTCCCTCTCAATGGCTTTTTTCATTGTCTCTGGAGGGGAATTTGTGCACACCCTCAGGCTCGGGACAGGAAGCGGGTAAGGAGGGGGAGTACAGTCCACAGGTTGGAATGGAAGCCAGAGGTACCATAGCTGTCTTCTTTATAATCGAAGCAGAACGGAGAAGGAAAGCCTTTAGAATAACCTTCATAAATAACTCAAACCAGGGCATTTAGGTAAGGTGTGGGGTGAGGGGTGAGAGGAAACACACACCGTGACTCCACTGGGGGCAGTAGCAGAGGTGACAAAGAGGAAACAGCCCCCTGGCCTTGGCCCAGGTTTCAGGATGGATGAGGCCTGCCCCAGCACCCTCAAGGTCACCCAGTGCATGTCCCAGAACTGCGCACAGGCAAGGCTCCCAATTACTTATTAGCCAGCCTGGTGCTGGCCCCCATGTCCCTGTCCTTGGCCACAGACAAGAGATGAAAGCCGAGCCGCTGGCTCCGGGAGAGGCCGGCCTGAGAGTTCAGTAGCTATCTCAGCCGCTAGCATTATCAAAGCCCAGGACAGCCAAGGCAGAGGCGGCGGCCAGGCTTCCAAACACTCCTGCGCCCTTCCCAACTCCTTCTCCCTCTTTTCCCTCGCCCAAACAAATACAAGTGAAAAACTCTCATTAGTGGTCATTAGTGGAGAGGGAATTTTAATCAGGGGCTCCCAGGACAGGAACTCCTTGAGCCAGCTTCAGCAAGGTCACAGCAGGATGGGCAGGTGAGGGGGAAGGAATCCTGGAAGTGCGGGGACCAGACCCATGCAGGGGGCTGCTCTGCCCTTCCCCCAAGGCTCAGGAAGAGAGCCCTTGCACTCAGGTTCTAAGGTGCAGCCAAGCCCTCCTGCGTTCCCCCCCTCTCACCAGCTGAACTCCTACAAGTCTAGAAAGCAGCAGGTCCTTTCCACAGCACTGTTTGAGAGATTGCAGCTGGCCTCCGTGTCCCCACCACCCAAGTCCAAACCCAACCCTGGAAGCAGCCACACCCTTGGGTGGTGGTGTGGCCGTGGGTCATGCATGGTCCACTGCCTGGTGAATGGAAATGGGAGGTTGAGAGCCTACAAAGAGAAACTGCAGCAAAGTAGGAAAGAGCTGGTGCTCAGAACCACCAAACGTCCTTGTCCTTGACTCCCAAGCTCCTAACTGACGAACAGCTACCACTGCAAACCAGCCAGGGCTACACGGCCAGGGCAGCAGCAGGGAACGCCGCAGAAAACCTTCATACATTCCATTTGCTCAGCATCCAAGAAACATTGAAAGGGTGACTACAACGTGCCAGGTGTTGAGTGGAGAATGCGGTAGATACAAAGACCAGGTCCTTGATCCTGAGGAGCTCCTAAACTTGGGAAAGAATAATGTAAATAAATAAGCATTATAAGGAGAGCTATGTCTGTGGAGCAGCTGCCATGCGCTCTGCCTCTCAGTCACGTTGGACTGCACTCTCATTGCCTTTTACAAAAGAGGACATGACACAGATGCTCAAAGAGCACAAGGCCAGGCGGTAGTTCTGGGAGCCACACCCCAGTTGGGAGGCATGACTCAGGGAGGAAGGAGAACACCTATTCGACACCACTGGCCACCTGGGAATTCTGTCTCCTCACTTGATGCCCTATAGTGCCCCCCATCTTTTCTGTCTCCTCTTCTCCTCACCTTCCCCCCTCTGGCCCTGGAGTCTAGAATCGATTCCTACATCTCTGGTCCTCTGTTAACCCCTGTTGCTCAAATTCATTCCTTGGGCTCCGATCATCACCTTTGTCCTTGCAATTTCCAAACCTGTAGGTCCAGCTTACACCTTACTTCATGCTCCAGATCCCCTTTCCATCTCCAAAGCATTCCAGATCCTGAGTACCATCTTACCATTCCCAGGCTACTTTTTCAGGATCTCTTCGCCCTCTGCTTGGAATTCAATGGCCTAAATCTCCTGGGTCACCTTATTCTCTTCCTACGCCAGGATTCCTTACCTGCAACTTCTTGAGTTTTCTTCCTACACATGTCTTTTCTCACGTCACTACCTTACTCAAAAGTCTTCCATGCTATACCTTCCCTATTACCTGTGGAATATATCCAGATGCCTACAGAGCCCTCTGTGGTCTGACGACAACCTATTCCTTGCTCCCTTCTTCTCTAAGCCTATGCCACAGGGTGAATCCTATTTCCCCAATACACCTCACTGCTTCTGCCCCTGAGCCTTCCTGAACATCTTTCCCTATGGACTCCTGCCCCTCCTCAGGATACAGCTGGGGCAGATGACGTTTATGGGTCTGGTTCTGATTCCCACAGCTGCCTGCGGGTCCTCCCTCCCTGAACTCCCACCACAGTTGCTTCTCTCACGTCCGCAGGCATTTGGCTTTGGCCTTGTCTTGCACAGTGAAGTTAGAATGAGTGTGAATTCTGGCTCAGCAATTTCCTAGCAGTGTGACCCTGGACCTTTTAATAGGAGCTTTTTTCTGTGAAATGGGCAACAGAATATAACGTTGATGAGAAAGTTAGAAATTATGCATGTAAAAATACCCCGCACGAGCAAGTGATCAATAGGCGGTAATTATTAATAGTATGATGCATTTACTTCTTTCCCACTGGAACATACACTCCTTGAGCTTTAGGCTGACCAATTTCTATTTGTTTTTGCATCAACCTTAGCCAGGAATATAGAGCTCCCTGAAACATGTTAGCTGAGGCTCCTCTGCCCTGGAGTCAGAAGCCCCCAAGATCATGAACCCAGCCCTTCCTGACTGTCTGCCTCTGTTTCTCTACCCCCACGCCATACATATAAGATGTTATTTAGGGTCCTTGCATGAAAGAACTCTGCTTGTAGGTGGACATGAATGTTGAGAGCAGCTCAATGGACTAGGAATCGCAAATCACTCTGCAGTTGGAATGAACTCTAGGAAGCAGTGCTGTGCAAACCACAATTCCCTAAACCTCTGTAAAAAGTGGCCCCGAAACCCCTGGAGACCTGGCAGGAGATTCCTTTCTCTCTGTTGCTTGGCACTTGGCTGTTCTAATTCTGGCTGAACCCCAGCAGCCCAGAGGCATATAAAAACGAGAAAAGCCTGACACCCATGCTCTAGATGAGAAAGCAGTTTGGGCCCCGCATCATTTTCTCCCTCCATAAAAACCCTATGGGTCTTTGCATCACATACAGGGAAATAAAGGGTGATTAGGCTGGCTGGGGTGGCTGCCTTATGCCACCCTTCTTGCCTACTTTTAGTGGTCCTAGAATCAAGGCCTGATATTGTCTATATCTAATGTGGGTGTCCTGGCTGCGAGAAACATAGTGAACCCCCATAAATGGCCTTTGCAGTTGTGCTAGGGAATGTTCCACGCCAAAGCCCCTGAGCCTGGGAGGGAAGAACACTGGTTGCAGATGCGAACTTGCAAGAAGCTTTGATGTTCCGAGGCGTGGGAAGCAGGACTTCTGTTCCCTGGAGCTCCCACAGGCAAAGCCTTTCCGTTATCTCATAGGCCTCAGCATAGCCTAAAGGTGCTGGCTATAGTCTGTCTTGGCCCAGAGTAAATCAGGCCAGAATCAAAGAATGCATTTGAATCAAAGTGGAAAATTAGACACTGTGCAGGGGAAAGCTCTTCTTTCCAAAATATATGTGCATCAAAGTGCACCCCTGTCTAGCTGGGACAGGAGCCATCAAAATGCAAATGTGGGTCTTGAGAATGCTAATGCTGGAAGTGGGGAACAATACTGAGACAGACTTCTTGGGGCCAGGGAGAGGGCCCCAGGGCAGGATGTGGGAGCCGAGTGGGGGGCAGGGATGAAAAGGGTAAAGGAAGCAGTGTGAGGGCCTGGAGCTGAGGAAACAGCAGGAGTCAATTGAGGCTGAAAGGCTGCCCGGGCAGGCCCAGAGCAGGCGAGTGCTGGAGAGGACGGGTCAGAGGACCTGACCGCTGACCGCTGACCTGGGGCTGTGCGCCCAGGACAGAGGAGGGTGAGTGCAGGGAAATTCCTCCGAGTGGCAGCCCAGCGGGGTGGAGCGTCAGGATGGCCCAGAGTCCAGGCTTGGACTTGAGGTCAAGGCCTGGAGGAACAGACAGAAGGGCCCATGTTTCTGGAAGGGCAGTGGAGTCTGGAGACGTGTTCTGCTTGGGTGCAGCTGGCTTGTGAAGCAGAGCGGAGAGGGCCTGCGAACGGGATGGAGAGCAGGGTGCTGGGCCACAGCCAGGCCCCCGCCCAGCGGTCCCCCTGCCTGCTCCCCTGGGTCTCGGTTCTGCTCTTGCCTCTGTAGATGAGCCCTTCCTCTCTGAGCCTCCCTTCCTGATCTGTAAAGCAGTGGTCAGTTGTCGGTGCTGGGAGGGCTGCATGAGCTAACACAGCCTGGCGCAGGGGATGCTCTGGGTGCTTATTGTCCTCTTTGTAGATTAAGAAACTGGAGCTCAGGAAGGCTTGATAACGTGTGCAACTCCAGACAGTGAGGGGATGATGGAAACAGGATCCCAGCCCAAGTCTGGCAGACCTGTGCCAGCCTACTAAGCCACACTACCTGGCTCTGCACTGTGGAGGGAGCTCCCCTGGCCGAGAACAGACACTCAAGGTGGTCCATGGGCTCCTGGAGAGGTGGGAGAGTGGTCGAAGCCAGAAAGCTGAGTGCTGGTGCAAAGAAGCAAGCCCTGGACCTCGAGTAATGGTGGCAGAGAAAGAGCAATGCTGGGTGGGGTCGTTGTCTCGGAGGGGTGGGGTGCTTCTTTTTGGTATGCAGGACTGTCCGCTCATCATTTGTCAGTGGTACCTGCTGCAGCCCTGGCCCACAGTTACAGCTAAAGGAATCACTGTGGTGCAACTCCAAGTCCCAGGGTTGCAGGCATTTCTGTCCCATCCCTGTTGCGCACACAGCACTCAGCGGATGGTGGGTGGTGGTTGGATGGGCTCATTCATGAGTCTCTGGTGTGCGGCTCTGTGCTAAGCTGTGGGAATATGCAGAATATTGCAGATGAGTAGATATGATCCCTGCCTTCGGTAACTCAGTCCGGTGAATGAATAAAGGAAAGAAGGAATAAATGGAAGCTGGGAAGGGCCAGGCCATTCTGCTAATTGCTTTATGAACTGGTAGATAACCCTGAGATGACCCCTCAGATACCCTGCCTTCTCGCGGCATGAGCCATGCCGACATGCTTGGCTACATTGAGTGTTGGTAAACAGCTGTTGTCCAGGTCTCAGCTCTGAACAAGTGGTGTCTTTTAAAGAAAAGGGGACACACTGCCGGGCTACACACCATCCAGGTGGAGAGATTCCAAGACAGATGACTGGGTGCCCAGAACTACACACGTCCTCTCACTTTGACTCTCTTGGTACCAAGGAGTGCCAGGGGCCACAGGCAGTAGAAGGCCAGGGAGCCGGGGTTTTCTTTGGGGTGAAGCTAACTGGTCCTCCAGGGAGCATCCTATGGAATCACTGGGATTCTTGCCTCAGAGAGCCAGCCAAGGAGCTCCCAGGTGCAGAGCTACCCAGAGATCTACCTTTTCAGATAGAGACACCTTCCCTCAGAGGCCAGTGGAAAGGTTCAAAGAAAACACTGGATCTTGTAAAGGAGGGCAACTCAGCAAAATATCCAATTCTCCTGTAGACAAGGCTCATTTCGTATGGGGTTAACCACAAAAGGCAGGTGATGCCTTCCCTCTTGAGCCTTTTCAGTGCAAACACCACAGCCAGAGGCAGCCATGCGCATGCATGTATGAGGGAGAGGGAGAATGAACAGCAGAGAAGAAAGGCAAAACCGGCCCGGGGCATTTCCAGGGCTCTCAAGAACCAGCAGGACAGGGTACCCAAGCAGTGACTGGCAGGACTCAAGTGAAATGGGTCTCTGTACAAAGACACCTGGTGTGGAAGTGGGAACTGGCTGCTTGGCACACCCTTTCCGCCCAGCTCTGCCCTTGAGTCCACACACTGCAGGCTCTGAACTTCCACAGTGTTAACCACAAAGACCAGGAGCAGTCCCTGCTCTATGAGCCACCTCAAGGGAGAGACCAGGAATGGGCCATGGGTATGAGGACATACGGGGACTGATTCACAAGAAGGGAGAGAGGAGAGAAAATGGAGGTGAATTTATATTGCTTCCTGCCCTAGGAGCCATTGTCTGTCCGTGGTCCAGAGTGGAGGAGAATGAGCACAAGCAAATGCAGACCAAGTCTTCAGTGTTGGCAGGTATGAAAGGGGTGGGTTTATACAATCAGACCTGCACATTTTACTGTGAGAAAATGGGGGGAAATGAAGCACTGGGCTTTGAAGGCCGATCAATGTTGATGAACCTTCTCCAATCTGAAGATGCATCTCTTCACCGTCATTACGTACTCCAAGTTCCCATCATCTCTCACCTGCTAATGTGTCTCTCACTTCCTCTCTGCTTCCCTCTCTCCTCTACCTCATTTAACTCATGTCCCATGCCTCAACTAGTTATAGCATATAAATAAAACATATAATCCTTGTCTTAAAACCCTCCAGCGGGTTCCCATTGCTCTCAGATCAAGACAGAAACCTCTCACATGTTCTAAAAGGCCCTGCAGCATCCTGACCCTCCTCCGGCCACCCTGGGCTTTCTCTGGTTATTGCACAATGGTGTGATCACCCTTTAGCACCCAGTTCAACTCGTAATTATATCTGTGGTGATAGTTTAATCAGTAATTTTTGGAGCTAATTGGTGATTCTATCAGTCTTTCCCCCATCAGACTATATAATCTTGAGAACAGAAACCTTAGCCAGTTTCACTCCGTGTTGTAGTCCTGGTGCTGGACAGAGTGCCTGGTGCCTAACAGCTGATGAATAATGTTTGCTGAATAATAATAAAACAAAGAAATAAAGTACTGGGGCCAGTTCATTTCATAGCTGCTTCACTGCTGGAAAGCGTTTGGGCCAGATGAGGAGTCTGGGGCTTGGGAGGGCAGTGACTTGCCTGAGATCACATGGCTGGTCCTGAGTATTATCTGCTCTGCCACTTGGTGGTGGTGGTGGTGCTGTGTGTGTGTGTGTGTAGTGGCACTGACAGCAGGGCCAGCTTCGCCATCACAGCTAAGGGAATATTACCCAGTAAAGTCACTTGCTGTGTGTAATGCTTCTCTGCTTCAGTATCTTCCCCCTTTAGAGATATCCGTGGTTAGCTCCCAGATCTCATTGCTAATCCAAATAAAGAGCACTATAAATTAACAAAAAAATTCTGCCAGATTAGGGAACACATTTTTTAGTTCAATAAGAAATATAGTCTAAGCCTTCTAAATATCAGAACAGACACCAAAATCAACACAATGTCAGAATAGATGACCAATATTTTTTACTAAACAGTAGATTCTGCTCTTTGGCGGAAAAGGCTATAGCTTACACTTCTAGCTTCACACTCATCAGTAAGCTCTGGAAAGGGACTCTCCTGTTTACCATTGTGCTGCTGGGCTCATAATAGGTGATCCATAAATATTTGTTGAGTGAATAAGTGAATGGAACTTTCATTGGGCTGGAAAGCACCCAAAGTGCTCTCGCCATCTGTTCCAGGACTCCTTTGCTACCTCGTTGAAGGCCTATTATTTTATAATACAATTGCTACCAGAAGCAGAAGGCCAGAAACAGATTTGAACACTTTTTACTCATATGAATGTAGGTAAATTACCTAACCTATCTGAGCTTCCACAGCCTCATCTGTTAAAATTAGTACAATGATTCTCTTCTCACCTGAAGATCATTTTTTAACGAATTCATCCTGTCATTGTGTGCTGGGCCCTGTGCTAGTCACTGGGGATGCAGTTCAAAACAAAGCATAAGTAGCCTCTGCCCTTTCTATCAGAGGAGATCGTAAGCAACTACATACAAATAAACATAAAATGGCAGTTTGGGATATGTGCTATGATGGGACCCCTCAGGGTGCCAGAAGAGAGGATGGATTTAGGACTTACTTCAAATGGGTGCTCAGGAAAAAAGCACCCTTTAGGCTCAACCTGAAGGTGAGTTAGGGCTTGGCCAGGGGAGGGGTTGGGGTTGCAGGTAGAGGGAAGAGCACCTGCAAAGGCCTGAGGTAGGAAAGAGCTGGGGAAGCCAGTGGGGATTGAAAGCAGTCCAGGGGAGCCCGTCAGGCAGAAGGCCTGATGGGAAGGGAGACAGGTGACACCCGAAATATTTTAAGGAGGGCAGGGACACGATACCCCTCGCAAGTTAAGAAAAGCGGAGGCTGCTGGGTGGAAACTTTGGGACTGAGCAACAAATAACCAAATCTCAGTGCTCCTCTCAGTGTTGAGATAAGAATTTTATAAAGATGATCGGGTCCAAACAAGAACGACAGTTGCAAAGAAACAGCCCACACGCTAATTTAGCTGTGACCAGGGAGGGTGAGAACCCTGATCTCTGATGCCTCTTGCCAGCGCCTCTTGCACTATTTCTTGTCCTGTGGTTCCTGACTTCTGCAAGAGGGGGTGGCCACAAAGCCGAGCGGGACGGGAGTTCTGGAGCCGCAGGAAAACGTGTCGCCCGGAGCCTCTGGCAGCTCGCGTTCCGGACTGGAAACGTGTTGCTCCAAGGCCCTGGGGCAGCGTCCTGTGTAGGTTGCTCAGCCCTTTCTTTTTATTTCCCTCCCAGGCCTTACCTGCCTAAACAAACAGCCTGAGCCTCCCACTCGCTGCACCCCCGCCTCCGGGACAGGAAACAAGCAGTGACAGCTACCCGCCCGCGCCTCCCTCGCGGACAGCGGCGCTGCCGGCTAGCAACGCGGCGGCGCTGCACTGCGATTGGCTGCGCCGGGGCTAAGCGGCCCGGAGCTCGTCCAATCAGGGGCCGGGCCCGCCGCCGCGCCGGGAGTCCTCGCCGCCGGGAGGCCGTGGGGAACGAGGTTTTACATGCCTGTGGTATTTGCTCAGAGGGGCATGACCACTTTGGGCAAGTCTTTAAATGTGAGTCAGCTTTCGGCCGATCCCTGGGAAAAATTCCTTCGGTGTTGTCAGGCAAGGTTCGCTAGCTGCAGCATTTTTTTTTTTTTTTTAACAATTCAAAAGGGATAATCCACTGAATGGGGAAAGGCATTCGGACCCTGTCCCCGGCTCCCAGGAAGGGGCCGCGGACAGTGCGTGGGGCCAGGCACCTCAGCTGCACCGGCGCCCTTGGTAGTGGGTGTACTCGAAGGCCAGGGCGCCTGCCTTTTCCTTCCTGTGCCCTCGGGCTCCGACTTCGGTGGGGCACACAAGGGCCGGGGAGGAGGGGTGCACGGAATGCAGTAGGAAGAATGCCCCCTGGAGTTGTGCAGCGTACCTGCCTCAACGTGGGACAGGCCTAGCCTACTTTCCTTTCACCCTCAGCTTCCCATCACTCTGTGGTCCCAGCCTTGGCCCCGGCCCTTAGTCATCTCTCCACCTCTCTATGCTTCAGTCTCCTCTTTGGCAAAGTCAAAGGCAGCCAGTAGAGGAAGGAAACTGGTCTGGGAGCGTGGGATCTTAGGTGTCCTCTTAGCTTAGTTTCTCTAATTACTTAGGCAGGTCACTTCAGCACGCCCACCCTCAGTTTCCACATCCGTAAGAGGGGAGTTGCTCTAGCAGAATCCTTCAGGGTGGTGGGGGTGGGGGGTCCAGTTCCATGAGTAGCTGCACCAGGCCGTCCCTGTCACCGGTTCTAGAGCCTGTCCCGTGGGATGGATAGAGCCTGCGGCCTGCCAGCCTGCCCCAGCACAGCTTTGCAGAGGCTCCCGTCGTCCTCCTGGCTTTGGCTCCCCACGGGGCATCTCAGATGCGCTCAGCAGTCAGGCCTGGGAGCACCGAGGGGAGGAACCACCGCAAAAGGCTGCGGGAATTGAGCAGGGACTGGTGGGATTTGTGTGCGATTTGATCTTAAATGAACATCTTCTGCAAAAAAAAGAGGCAATCTGGCATCTGTTACTGGTGAGTTAATAGCTTAGTCATCTTGGTAATAGGGATAGTACACTGCAAAGACCTCTTTAGCTCACGTGGCCCCAAAATATAAAAAGGGTTGACCAGAGAGGCTGTAGAGTCTCTGCGTAGGAATCCTTTAAAGATTAGGTAGCACCATACTGTGTCGTTTGAGGGATTTTGAAATCCAGGCCAAAGGAAATGTTAGCACTGGATACTTTTGTGTGAAAAGCATGGTTTGATAAATAGGCTTTGCACTCATGGGTGTGACCTTGGGCGAGTCACCTGCCTATTCACAGTCTCCTTTCCATTTGCTGCAGGATGAGGGATTAGACTAATTGACCTCTCAAAGTCTCCTCCAGCTCTGACACTCTATAATTAAATGGAATAATGTGTGAATAATTGCTTTGAAAACTACACAGCACTGGGGGGTCTTTTTGTGGTTATTTTTGTATAGATAAAATGACTGAGAGTTCATTAAACTCAGTGACTGGTTGTAAATCAGGTCACCCACTGCCTACCATCTGAAACCTGAAACAGGGCATTTGGCAACAAGGTTTTGCTGTGGCCTGTGAATCGGTATTTTTTTATCCTGTTCCTCTGGTTTGCACCCTGAGCCAGCCACTGTTCTCACTCTGCCTCGCTTTCTCCAACTCACCTTGCTTTTTCCAACCGCTTGTGATTCAGGTGAATTGTGCTTTTGCCAAGCTAGGATTCCCTGGAGACAGAACTGCCAGTCTGGAGGAAGAGCAACTAGAACCAGATTGGTTTGCCATCACTAACGTTGACCAACCGCTTTCTCCTGATGTGATCTTCCCCTTCTCGTCGGGGTTCTGAGCTTTGTGGAGATGGGGATAGGTTGAAGATAAAGAAGGCAAGGGTAATCATAAAGGAAAGAGAAAGACAGAAGTTTGTTTTTGCTTTTTAAATTATTTCCACTGATTCAAAAATAGAGGACATCTAAGCTATGATAAGGAGGTGGGCTGATCATTATATACTCTGCAAACAGAGGATTCCTAAAGACCACGGGAGACAAGTACAGAGTTTTGTTCTATTTGGGCAGCTCAGGTTTGTCTTCACAGGAGATGCCATCTGGGATGGAGAGAACTTCTTCCTGCAGTGAGAGGCATCCCTAGGCTGAGGGTAAGGCATGAGCAAGGCAGAGAGACAGGGCAGCACGTTGTGGCTTGGGTCTCTGGAAGGTCAGGTGCCAGGTGAGTTGGGAGAATAGGGTGTTTGGATGAATATGGCGGCCCTGAAGCTGGAAGATAAAGACCATTATTAATGGAAAGGAAATTTGGACCTTTTTTTTTTAGGAAATGGAGAGCAATGGCAGACTTTTCTATAGGTAGAAGGGACCAGTGGTGAAGATCCTTCAGGTTATAAGTGAAATTCAGGTCATGCACAACAGTTTAAAAATGAAATGGATAAGCATAGGATGGGATAGGAAATACCAAAGGATGTACATGCAGGAAGTATTGTGTCATGAAATCTATGCATGTGTGTGTGTGTTTGTGTGTGTGTTCTGGGTCATGGTATAAAATGTACTTAGTACCCTGGGTCACGGTTTAAACAGGTTGAAATCCATTGGATTTGCAAACCCTTCAGGCTGCATCAGGGGTGGTGGGCTAGAGAGGGAGGGACAGGAAGTTCTTGCAAACAGGACAGGTGATTTGCATTCCCTCCCACCTCAAGTTCTTGAGAAGGAAATTGCTTAACTTTTGAACAGAGTTAACTGATCTCTTCCAAGGCCTCCCTCAGAGAGAATGCGGTTAGGTTACTCTGTTTGCCCTGCTGAGTAATGGAGAGGACCATCGAAATATCCGGTGCCTCGCTTCATTGGCAGGCATTTGCTTAACAGTGCACATAGTTGGGCCAATAGTTAGAATTCAGTTCCTTCCAATCTCTACCAAGGAATTGGAAGAGTCCTTCCAATCTCAGACCCCCATGGCCCTGGTACAGATCATTCCTGTGACTTAAAAACCATTGTGTTTTTCCATTCAAACAAAACATGCCTTTGCTATAGCCAGCTTTGGGGGATGTGTACAGTTACCTGATATCATACGACTTGGTACCCAGGTAAAGGTGGGAGACATCATCCCCCACACATGAGGAATTAGTGGCACTTAATATTTCAGAATGTCCTGTGTTCAGTCATATGAGGGTCTCAAGAGAGCTGAGCTGTAGGGAAGCCCTCCGGGGATAATGTAGCTTCCACGTGATACAGTCACAGTTCATCTCCTTTCTGCTGGCCTCAGAAAAACTGGAGAGCCACTGGCTACCATCTGCCCTACAACATACCCATTACTTCGAGACCGGCTCTAAGAGTCTATGCGAGCCCTTCCTTCAGCCCCTTGCGTGCAGCAGGGGTGCACATACTCTCCAGAGCACAGCCGTGTGGAGGATGTCACTCCCTTGCTGTAATGTAATGTGGCCCAGGCCAGTTCTTTTGAAGGTGACCGAGAGTGTGCCGGTATGCTTACATATTGTGCACACCCATGTCCTTTCCTTACCCAAACCAAACCCTGTATCTGGCACGGATGCCAGTTCATTTACATAGCTCCAGAACACTGCCTCTTGGTTATACCTTCAGGGCAAACATACCCACACCTCTCTTTGGACTCCATAAATCTGCATATCCTTCCTTTCTGAGCTGGGATTTTTCCAGCTCTTTGTCCCTTGTTCCTGACTGCTACCAAATCTGTAGTAGCAAAAGCAATCTATCTATCGTGATGAAAACACCATTATATGCCAAATTGATACTGGGCACTTTATATATTCGGAATTCCAAGAGATATTATTATCTCTTTTACAGATAAAGAAACTGTGACTTGGAGATTGTTACAAATTTCACATTTAGTTAATGATCAAGTTGAGTTTCAAAACGTAGTTTCTCTAGATTATAACCCCACACTTTGACCCCCTGAGGTGCACGAGTTCTCCTGATTCTCTTCAATATCCTCCTTCTACAACAGCAAGGAATACTTCCTCTTTTGTCCCACTGTATTCTTAGAAAAACCATTAAAACTCACCTAACCTCTTTAAAGAGAGAGTCTACATGGAATTCAGTTTTACGCTGGGACCGTACCGAGGAAGAGTTTCCAAAAGTCCTGTGTCCAGACTCCTGCCTTTTGACAGTCCCTTGCCTATGGGAGAAAGAATTGTTCTCTGTCCCCAGATCCAGGAAGAATGGGAAGGAAAGTGCCCTTACACATACCTTATCTAAAGAGGCTTGAACTGTGAGCCCACTGTGCATGCCTCTGCCCACCCAACACCACCTTCTCCATCACTCACTCACTCCTTTTTCCCAGCCTTGCCCTTCTCTTTGGACACCTTCCTTTGGACAAACATTATTGTGTCAAACACCAGTGGTTCCACAAGTGTTGGAATGCATCTATATCAACCATCTTTGATGTGAGTAACACTGCTCTGGGCATTGAAGTAATCGGCTTAAGCAACAGCCACTCTGCAGATCCATGGGTTAAGATCTGGGCTGACCAGATGCACAGGAAGCATATGATGAGAGGGTAGTGTACATTTCCACAACTGCCAGGTTGGAAAACAGACCATCCTTTTGACCAGCCTGACATAACGTGTTCCCTTTTTTCCCTTTGTTCGGAGCAAAGAATCAAAGAAGTCCGTGAGTTGGAAAGGTTCATGGGGGTCACATAACTGCCACTCTTCCCACCTGATGCAGGAATCTGCACTTGCTCATCCAACTTCTTGCACTCCCACCATGTATGCGCTAACTTGCTGTTTTTCATGGACTACTCTCCCCATTTTTAGAAAGCTTTAACGCTAGGCAAGTCATACAATTCTCTAGCAAGTTTGATCTGATTCCCCAGTACTTCCACTCAGGGTCCCATTTCCATTCCTTGGGGTGACAGAAGTTCAAATCCCTCCTCCATATGATAGTCCTTCAAATACCTGGGGGCAAATTTGATATCATTCTTAGCTTGCCCAGCTGGTGCCAGTTTTGTACTCATGTTGGCATTCCTGGTAAAGTCAATCTCGTGCAAGGGGGACTCAAGTAAATGAGTGAATAATGAGCTTTCACCATGTGCCAACTCCCTTCAAAGACTTTATCTCATTCAATTCTGTGTCCTGCCTCTGAGATAAGAACACTTTCCATTTTATAGAGGAGAAAATTGTAGCTCATGTGGTTAGGGGTTTAGGCCAAGGTCATGTAGTTAGATATTGACAGAACTGGCCCATTAACTTGAGCCTTGTACCAAACACATGTACATTCTGTTTTTCTCTTGGTATGTGATTTTCACCCAGGCAAGGATGGTACAAGACATCCGAGATACAGGGCTTTTCCATCTTTAACTAAATATGAACATTGAAAAGAGGTGATGTGTATCTCTGCAATCCCAAGGCTTACTTGGTAGAGCGCTTTTCTCTAATCCTCCCCCACATGATTCTGGTATAGATTGTAACACGATCCGGGGCAGCCTCTCCATTTTTGCAGAAAGACACAGAAAGATAGGTTGATGGTTTCTAACTATCTCAGGGATAGTGTCAAAATCAGAATAGAACCTCTGACTCTCAAAAGACAATTTTTTTGTACATAAGCAGAAATTGTTAATTTCACACATGTATGCTCAGAGTGGAAATACTGGAGATATTTGTTGCTTTTCCATAATATTTTTGGAATACAGGAGCCCTCTGGTGGCCGGAAGAGCAGGAAGGTGTCCTTGGGAAAGGCAGTCTGAGATTTCCTGCCACAACTTCCTTACGATCTCTAGCTTCATTTTGAGCTTAGTCCTCCGACATTTATCCTCTTTCTTCCTATTTTCATGGAGGACTACTTGCTTTCTGTCTGTCTGCCCTTCTTTCCCCCAGGAGTTTCTCTCTGCACCTTCCCCTCTAGCCCCAGCTGTCACCCCCTTGCCCCTGGAATCTCTTCTTCCTGAAGTCTTTGGCCTCAGAGGACCCTTTCTGAAACCCGGCCAGTTCCCCTGTGGCAGGTGCTGAGCGACAGCTGCTGCTTCAGTCGTGTGGAATTCAAATCCCTGGTGGGTGTTTAGAGCCTGCAGATGGATTAACTAATGATGCCTGTTCATCAACAAGCATCTGCAGCATCCTGCTAAGCACACGGTGGATGCTGATCATCCCCCAGAACCCAGCTTCCTTAGAAGGAGCAGATGAGCTTCCTCTCCTTAGGCACAAGGCGCTGACAACACATAACCTGGTCCCCGCAGGGGGCCAACTGTTCAGATCCCGGCTGTGCTGAGTTCCTGTGTACAGCGCTTGCGTGTGCAGATGCCTGCTTTCCTCATTGCGGCCCGCATGGAATGGTCTGTCTTCTGTAAGTCCATGCCACACTACGGCTAGCAGCACAGACAGACCCACAAAATAGATATTCCACAGGTGGACAACTGAGAATTGACCATCAGTCCAGAGGCCAAAGCTGTAGTCGTGACTTCAGTGAATCCCAGAAGGGGAAAAAGAAAGCTAAGATAGGATGAGGCAGAAATTCTGAATAAGATTTTAGTCTCAATCACTCTGGCTTTCAGTGCAATAGGGTGATGGGATAGTGTAGCACTTAGAAAACATTGAACACTTGAGAAAAAATACCACCAATAAAATGAGCTGGTGACTTTATTACATTATGATGCTTAACACTTAGAGCAATCAGTGAAATAGGCCAATTCATTGCCCTCACTTCAGAGACGATCATAGCACCCTCCCCTCGCCATCCAGAATATGCTGCAAGAGGGTGGCCAGGATTGAAATTAGAAAGAGTTTCTGGGCTTGTCAGAAGGTAAAGGAAGAAGAGGGCTCTGGGAGGATCAGAAAGTTTGGAAAGAGCAGACTTCTATAATCTGCAGAAGAAATGTCTGGTGAGGTGGAGGGGGTCACGGAGGGCATGGTTACTAGGGTCCAGCTCAAACCAGAGATTGTGCAGAAGGGACAGTGCAGACAGGTGTCTGCCTCTGCTTCCTCTCCAGCAAGGGCAGTGGCCACTGGACCGAGCGCGATAAACTGAGGCTCAACAGTGAGGGCTGGGGGACCATGGGAAAGTGTCGCCTGCGAGGCTGCAGATTTCTTTCCTCCCCAGGTTTTAAGAAAGTACAGCTATGTCAGTTTGGAAGCCTGCATATGGGCCTGGGTGAAGCCCTACCTCAACGATGGATGAGCTGGCCCTGGGGATGTTCCTTCCAGACCTGTCACTGTAGAATCGCACTTGTTTGCCAGGCTTCTATCGATTTTTAAAGTCATGCTTAGGAGTTTAGACTGAAAGGGTGATGCTGGAGTGTGTGCTCAATCTGTCATCATAATCAAGTTTGTCTCAATAGGCTGCCTCCCTGCCCTTTATCACCTCCAGCCAAACCGCAGATACTCTCACCATGCTCAGTTCCTGACATAACTTACAGGATTCACCGGAACTTTGTCATTCCACGAGGAACCCTTGAAATAAAGCCAGTACGTGGTTTATTGAATGTTTCCCTTGGTTCAGTGTATGTGCACGTACCACAGTGTCCTTTTTAATAGCTCTATCTGGATTGATGTGGTCAGTTCTCTGTTCTCATACTAAGCTTTGGGCAAAGAGCCTGGACTGGGCCTATTAAATGTACTTTGTTTAGCAGCTCATTCCAAGGACAGGTGCTAAATAAATTATCTTTTTATAGTAATGCTGATGACATAATGAAAAAGCACACTGGATTGAAAGACTAGTTTAGTCCTTGCCTGTCACCAATTAGCCACATGACCTTGAATATCTCACTTTGTTTCTCCAGGCCTCAGTTGTCACATTTTTCAAGGAAGAGACTTGGACCAGGTAACTCTGAAAGGCAGCTCCAGCTCTGGAATTTTTTCCTTTCCCAATGGTGCCTCTGTCCAAAAGACTGCTAGCTCTGCAGGGGCAGGGGCGAGCTGTGCCTGCAGCACTCACAGAGCTCCCAGCCAGACTCTGGCCCTTGAAGGAGGGGTTGATGGGCTGGGGGGTAAGGAGCACTCATGTGTCTGTTAATAGAGTCGTTATATCCGGCCGCTCTCCAGGAGCAAGCTAATGGTACATCAGAGTAAGAGGCACTCAAAAAAGGCTGGAGAGACAGGTTTTCCTTCCAATGCCCTCTTGTTGTCTTACCTACTGTGTGCTCTGTTCTTTACCTCCATGAAGAACTGCTGAAAGCCACCCCGGGCCCCAGCTCTGGAGGAAAGCATAGACTGCAGCTTGTCAGTCTAAAACCAGAGGCTGGGGCCGGGCTGTCAAGACGTGTGGAAAAATGCTCCTCACCCCATAAGGAGTTGAGAGAACTCTCCTGCCTCATGACAAGTCAAGATTTATGCTTTTCTATGAAAATGTTCATGTAAATGGAAAGAATAGGCTAGAAAGTGTGGCACAAAGCCGAGGAATTGTGAAGGGTAAGATTCCTCAGCTGTCAGAAATATCAGTGGAAGGGGAAACAGGTGGTGAATCCCTGCTTCCCTTACACAAATATTTTAAGTGGATCATAAACCTCCTCTGTTCTCTCAACCAGTAAGTCTTCACCGTGTTTCAGTGCTGGCAGCTTAGGATTCCAGAGACTCTTCCAAACCAAGCAGGAGCATCACTGCTAATGACTGCTGGTGTGAGGTAAACAGGCTTTGGTTCTGTGACGCTGGCTGGGGTCCTAAGTCCCTTACTCTGATAGCAGATGAGGAGGCTGGCCCAACCGCCTGGGCTTGATTGACTTCGGGACAGTTGATGGAAATGTGTCTCTTTTTCTTTCTGATAACTGAGCCCTTGCATAACGGAGGTATGTTTGCCAGACAGGCAAGGTGGGAAGTCTTGGCAGCAGCTCTGGGCGAAACCAGGAAGAACATGATGAGGCCAATTGAAAGAGGACGTCACTGGTTTCTAATGAGGGGGTGCAGGTTCAGAGGAACAGGGCCTGGGGGGCAAGTGCAGCACAAAAGGGGATCATGTGTCCAGCTTAGAGAAGGGAAATGCTTTGAGAAGTAGAAAGGGGTCTAAAGTGAGGAGACCAGTATATTTGAGAGTCTTTTAAAGAAATTGGTCAGAGATTGAGGCAGTAGTAAAGCTCGTTATGTGAGCATGGGGGGGATTCTGCTCTCACTGGACAGGGGAGATAAAATTCTTTTGGGACCTAGCCCTTTAGCTGGCTTTGGCTTTGTTTTTTTTATTGCGATCTGAGGAATAGGACCCCTCTTGTCCTCCATTCACTGAACAGCCAGTTGTGGAAGGCCTGCTACATGCCAGTCAGCTTCCTAGGAATTGGAGACAGAGTGGTCAGCAAAAGAAAGGTTTGTTCCTTAAATAGAGATTACATTCCAGTACAGACAATAAACAAGCAAGGAAATAAATGTTAGGCAGAGATAAGGATTATGAAAAATAAATAACTTAGGGCAAAAGGACAGCAAATCATGGGAGGGCTAGCTGCTGTAGACCAGGGAATGTCTCTCGGGGAGGTGACGCCTGGGTGGAGATCTGAATGGGGAGGGGAAATGGTCAGGTGTGTACCGTGGGGCAGAGCTGGGTTCCCAGCAGAGGCTGATGCCCTGAGGTGGAATAACAAGGAGGCCAGGTTTCTGAAAGGGGAGTATTGATCCCTGGTGGGAAATAAGAATCTCTATTTCTGCCCAAATGCAAAAAAATGAATTCGCTGTAAAGAGGCTCATCTCTTAGAAACTGGCCCAGGATAGCCCTCTGAGGACAAGGCTATTAGTGAAGAATAGCCTAGACGGACCACGAAACTTAGGACCTTTCAAGAAGCAAGAAGGGACCCTGCAGACAATCCATGACCTGTCAGTGAGGGTCTGAGACACAGTACTTCAGATCAGACCATAGCCGCGGGTCTCTGGGCCAGCCCAGGAGCCTATCACCCTCCATTGCCTGAGCATGTTTGGAGGGAATGCAAACCCAGTATTAGCCTCAGAGGACTAGGAAACTTCCCCAGTTCCCCACTTTTCCTCACTGTCTTGCCAATAGGTTTCAGCCCCAGGCAAGTTCACTATGGATTCAGAGACCAAAGAAATGACAGTGGAAGGTTCTTGGGGTGAAAGGGTTTATACCCAACTTTATTCCCATGGTGGCAGGTCAGTCACTAAAATCCTGGCCACTCAGAGCAAGTCTGCATGCAACAAGCCAGTCTCTGCCTCTGGGCCTGTCTATCCCCACAGCCATATCAGTCTCTGTCCTCAGCACTGCCACCACTCCAGCCTCTGCTCTCCAGCAGCCTTGCATCAGTGCCACCATGTAGCCCAGAGCACTGAGTGGAGCTCTTTATATAGAGTCAATAACAACATATTGCCAACACGTGTGTAGTGAGCTAGCCAACCAGGGCCAGGTGAGAATCCTGGCCACAGGAACCTTCCCTTTATCCACACTCATTAACCTACTTGGAATCATTAGATATGAATTTTCCTAGTTATCTGTAAAGATATTTATATTTCCCAGTAACTTTGTCTCTTAAAGTACCCCCATGAGGGCAGGGCCCTTGCCTAACTCCCAGAATTCCCATGGGAAGCAAAGCGGCCAACACAGAACTTGATACACAGTTAGCCTGTGTCCTGCTGTTATTTAGTAAGTGCCAGAGTTTATTACTTACCTTGCGAAGGATCTGTCTTATTTGTTCCACATGTAATCTCACTTAAGCTTCCAGGGTTACCCCAATTTATAGAATTGTGGAGGCAGTGAGCAAGCCCTTTTTCACCAGCTGTGGTCCTTTGTGACTTCCCAAACCTGTCTCTGTCTGCAGCCTTGTCCCTCACACTGATGCATTCTTACAGATCCATGGCCATGAGAACAGCACAGGCTTGGTGGGGTGGGCTGTTTGTGACCTTTATTAGCTGTACAACCTTGTAACCTAACCTCAGAAGCACAGATTTCTCATCTGAAAGTTGGGAGGTTTACCTTCTGAAAGTTACTGTCTCATCTGCCATCGTTCTGTCCTGCCTGAGGGTTCTAACCCCAGGCAAGTTCACTGTGGATTCAGTGAGACAGAGGAATAACAATGGAACATTCTTGGGGTGAAAGGGTTTATACCCAACTTTATTCTGCCAGTGGTAGATTGAGCCTTAGAATCACATCTGCATCTAACAGTCTGCAGGTCTGTAATCCTCCTTCATCTCTGCCTCGCCCAGAGCACTGGGCAGAGCTCTTTATATAGTGACTCAGTCAATAATAGCTTATTGCCTATGGGTGTGGAAACAGTCGTCTAATAGGAGGCCAGTTACACCATCAAGTAGTTCAGGTTCAGGTGAGGATCCTGGCCATAGGAACTTCTATTTTCCCCAAACGTTCCCACATTTAATAGGGCACAATCATAGATGTTAAGAAGACAAAGTCAATAAATATTATATGCAGTTTATAAACTCTGAAGTGTGCATTGAGGTTGCAATCACACCAGCAACCTCCTCCTGATCATTTGAATAGTCTCTTGCTGATCTTTTCCAGCAGTGATGCTTTGGGTTTTTTTCTTTAATGAATAAGTTAGCATTGGATTAGTTGAAAGACTAAATATTTTTCCCTTCAATTCTGACATCTTATCTTGATTCATCTCTCCCATTTCCCCTTCAGGAATCCCTGGAGCCCACTGGGTTGAGGCTTGAATGAATAATTTGTAATGACCCCCAGGTTTTTTCCAAGGACAGAAATATTCAAAACCCATTTTCCCATCATTCAAATAATTTCAATTTAGTACCTATGGGGTGAGCTCCTGGTCTCTGGTGTATGTTATAACTAGAGACCATAGGGAATGAAAAGGAGACAGAGGAGCGAGCACGGGCACAGGCCACACGGGATGAAGGGCGCACACATAATGGCGATACCACGCAAAGTAAAGCAGGTGGCATCCCCCGAGAGCAAAGTGCCCTGAACACGGAGGAGTGAGCAATCAGAAATGACCAGGAGGGCTAGGCTCACTTTCTCAGTGTGGCTGCTTTTCCTGTTGGGCATCTCTCTGCCCAAACTCTTGGCTCCTCACCTGCTGCCGGGGTCACGCTGATGGAATGGGGTAGGGACCTTCCTTCCCATATGGGCAGTGGGTTTTCCTGGGAGTTAGAGGCCTCTGAACCAGTGGTCAGAAGGCCAGGAGGGAGGGAAAGGAAGGTTGAATCAGGGCTTAGGAGAAGAAATGAGCTTGGTCTTGCAGAGATTTGTCTTGCACCAGGACCCCTTGGGTTTTATACCTGGACCTGCACCACAATCCCCTGCTCAGCAGGAGCCTTGGTCTCAGCAGGGCTGAGAGGAGCGTGGACCCGGTCACTGAGACCATCCAGCTGGGCTCTCTCTGTCCTTTGTCAGGGCCCAGGAGGCCCCGTATCATTACTGCAGAGCACTCCACTTCCCTCCAGCCTCATTACGCAGTACATTAGCTGTGGGAACTAAACCCATTACTAAAAGGAGGGGGTGGATTTGGCACAGGGGGAAAGAGGCCTTCTCAGATCAAGCTAACAACTTGTGCCTATTAAGTAAAGAAGATCATTAGAAAATTCCCATCTCCTCCTCTTTCCTCCCCCGACCTCCCCCCACCCTCACTTGCACGTCAGAGGTGGAGAGAGCATTGGCCTGTTTCTTGCACACACACCCTACCTTAAAGGGGCCTTGCTTGGTTGGGATGGAGATGAGAAATTGCTTTGATGTTGAGGCAAGTTTTAAGTGAGCAGGACTTTTCTTCTCTCAAAGATGGGTCTTTTGGGGCTCATTGGAGACAGTGACTAAATAATAAAGTCTCACTTCATGACTATTTTCTATCACCCCACAACAAAATAGACAGAGAGGAATGGTTTTATTTCTACTATTCAGTAATATGAATATTAGAATTGGAAAGTCACTTTGAGATCAATCAGTTTAACCCTGTTTTAATCACGGAGACACCAAAGCCCAGAGAATGTAAGTGATGGGCCCCACACCTTACAAGAACCTCATGGATCTCGTTTACAAGTCTGGGCCTCTTTATTTTCCAGCAAGCTTCCTCCAGTTTGCTCATTTCCTCTTCCAAGCTTCCTCCCTCGTTGGCTCTGTTCCCTAGCTAGGAGTTGGAGAATATTCTTAAAGAAATCTATAAAGCACCTTCGATGTGAAGCTACATGGGACTTGGAGAATCAACAGTGGCCTTGCCACGTGCTTTTTCTCTCTCCCAGGTTTAAAACCAGCATAAAAAAACACCACCGAAAATACAGTCCATGCCTCTAGTCTCAGGAAAAGCTCTGGTTGAGCTTTCTCTGAGCTGTTCCTGGCCCTGACAGAAATATTAGAAACTTCACCCCCGTTTCTGCCCCTATAGCGTCCTCCCCACACCATGGCTCTTTCCAATGGCCATTTCTACCCAGATACTGACCTGGGAATTGTGCCTTCTGATCACACCTCTCCCCTCTGAATGTTTGAGCTCATCCGCAGACTGCCCACTGGGAGAGGAGAATGTGGAGAAGGTCAGCCCTGGGGAGGCTCTGCTCCAGCTGCCTCGGGTCACGGGAGGAAACAGGTACTGGGGGCATTTCCAAAACTCAACCATCCTCATTGTGTGGATTACAGAGAAAAGACACTTCGCTCCTTAAATCAGAACCCTTATTTAAAAAAATTGTGTGTGTGTGTGTGTGTTCACTGCAGTCTATACAAAGGTCTGATTAGCATTTCCTTTTCAGTTGCTCCTTTCCCATCCCAGCTGCACCGATTGTGGTCAGTAAAACAGAACTGGTGCAGTTAACAGTTCAGGAAAGCAGCTGAAAGGGAAAAGGCCGAAGGAAACAACAAGGGAATGCGTTTTCTTCGAACTTGAAGAAACTATTGCAATTAAAATGACAGAGAGAAGAGATGAGATATTTGGAGAAAGTAGACAACTATTTCAAATGAACATTTCAAATAAACAGGAGCCTGAATCAGATGGGGAAAAGGGGGAGAAAGGTGACTCAAACTATCTATGCTGAGAAACGGGTGACTCCCACCCCCAACAAAAATGCAAAAAAAAAAAAAAATGAAGAATTTTTCCGAAGAATGAATGGGACAGAAAGGGCTGGAGTTTTAAAAAATGAAAAGCTAGAGATGGACATTTCTCTGTTTCCTTTCCCAGATATTTCTTTTTATTAGCACCCCTTTTAATATGTTTCTTCCTAATAGAGGGAAATGCAATTGTCTGGTCTTCAGCCTTAGGAGTGATGTGGCTTCTTATTTTTGAGTGATTTAAGCAGTATAGTTAGGGTCGATCTAACCATCCTTGCTTTGGACTAGATCTAGATTCTTTTCCTAGGTTTTCCCCTTGATGTTAAGCATATGTCCTTCTACTAAGTCACCTCCTTCTTCCCTTTAACGTTTTGGGGTGCTGGGGAACTCCATGAATCTATGTTGGAGAAGTACTTACGGCTCAGTAGAGGGAGGGCACTGGAGAAAGTGCGAACAGTGTTCATAATGGTGATCTTGGGAATCCTCTAAAAAGATTGCCTGCAAAACATAGCTGTGACTGCTCCTTTGTATAGGCTTATAACTTTCCCCTCAAAATGACCTAATTGGGACTGAAATATCTCCAGCTGGCTCTCAGCTCCAAGGAAATTGTTCCTGGAAAGCGTGACCTTCTATTGTCTGTTTTCAAATTTGCAAGAGAGCAGGGGGATATGTACTTAATTGAGAAGTGTCAGTATTGAAGTTCACATTGGGAGGAAGCTGCCAGTAGTTGGGAAGGGACTTGGAGTGACAGACAGGACCATCCCCCTTTGATCATCATCATAGCCCAAAGCCAATGAGGTGTATTTGTGGGACCTCACAGCGGTCCTAAGCCTTGTTCTCTCTCCCGGTCTGGCCGTCAGCCCAGTGTACCAGTAGCAGAGAGTTTAAGACCTTGAGTCAGAGACCTCTGCTTGAATTTCAGCCCCACCACTTACTAGCTAAGCAAACTCGAGCTAGTTACTGGCTTCTGTAAGTTGCTTCATTTTAAGCTTGGGATACATTATTTGCTGCCAAAAATTGTTGGGATGACTGTTAAAATGCATGTAAAGCACCTACCTCATGATAAATTCTTAATACATTTAGAAATACTATGTAATGGATCAGAGATGGGAAATCTGGTGTTGAGATACTTATGAGTTAAAAACTGGCTCCATGGCTTCCCAGCTGGGTAAGCCAGGACAATTAACCTGCTTATTAACCTGTCTGTGCCTCAGTTTCTTCATCCATAAAATGCGACTAAAATATCTACCCCATTACGTGGACTGAATTAGATAATTGCTTATTAGGTAGATAATACATGGTGATTTATCATGGGATTTACATAAAAATTACCTTCTTATGCTTATTTCCCAGAATCGTGTTATCCCTGCCATCAGCTATGTGTGTGACCTTTAACAGGTTGCCTAATTCTCAAAGATCTCAGTTCTCTGTCTAGTAGATCTAGATTTCTATTGTCTATTCCAACTCCAAGATTATGTGAACTTTTTATTTTTATGAGTTTTTGGTTTCAAAAATGCCTAGTACTTAAAGAACTGAGTTTCCAGAGCCACTGCCAGGGTATCCTAAAGAAGCCCCTGTTCCTTGGTGAGCCTCTGCCCACCTCATCTTACTCAGCAACTCACTGATGTGCCACAGGCTTAGGCAAAGAGCAGCCTCCCAGGAGGAGAAACCCCTGTATTCTGTGAGCTACAGTGCAGCCGAAGACAGAGGGTAGCTGAATATGCAAGGAAAATATTGAATGCAAAGCAGATCCTTGAAAGTTCAAACGTACGTGATGATTAAACAGAACTGGGTGAAGAGTATAGGCTCTGGAGTCAGAACTCATGATGGGTTCAAATTCTAGCTCCGTCACTTATAGCAGTTTGGTGTTGGACAATCTCCTTTATCATTTACTGAGCCTTGGTTTCCCCTGCTGTATAGAGGGGCTTGACAAAATGGAATAGTTCCTGATTAAATGAGATGATCCATGTGAGGTGCTCAGCACAGTGGCTGGCATATCATGAGCCTCACAATGCTAGTTATTACTATCATTACTATTGCTATGGTCTTGTCATAGTTAACCAAGAAAGCCTCAGAGGAGATACATAGAGAACTGAATTTTGAAGAGGGGATGGAGAGTTTGGCAATAGGGAGGGGTCAGGGAGGTGGTTGGTATAGTCACATGTCCCTATTGATGTTCTGGGGAGGAACCCAACACCTGAAGATTTTTTAAGTTTTCCAGGTGTTTCTGACAGAAAGCCAGGGCTCATAGGAGATCAAGCCAGTTGCAGGCAGGATTCACTGTGGACCAAAGACAAGGCATGGAGATTTTTGGCTCCTGGCTCTGCCTCTGCCCCTAACTAGCTGCCTGGCCCTGGCAATTCCTTCACCTCATCAGATTTCCGTTCCTTCATTTGTAAAATGAGGGATTGATCCACCCTAGGTGCTGTGTAAATCTCCTTCCAGTCCTGATACTCCAGGATCTTACCTGGCTTTTCTTGATTGCATGAGAATCCAAGTTCAAGTGTCATTGCTCATGCCTTCTTTCCATTTCATCTCTTGGAAGATTTTTCAAGCTCACAGGCTCTCCAGTGACCCTCTGGCTCTTCCCACCACACCCCTTCTTTGTCACTGCACAGATTATACTAGTTCACTTCAGTCAGACTTGGCCTCCACCTGGGGCCACAGAAAGAAGATACATTGAAAGGGAGTGTGCAGGGGCTCCGGAGACTATCCAGAGACTGGCTCACTGAGCAACTTGGAACTTTGTAATCGTGTCACTTGCAGCTCCTGATAATAGTAACCACTCACATTTCTTGAGCATGTACGATGTGTCAAGCACTGTATTAAGAGCTTTCAGTCTATTACCTGATTTAATCCTCAAAATAGCACTGTGACATCGGCATGATTATTTATTCCCATCTTATAGCTGTAGATGTAGACTCTGAGGCTTAAAGAGATTAAATAACTTGCCCAAGGTCACACAGCTGGTATGTGGCACAGGCAGGTCCACCCCCCCAGTCTGCTGGGCTCCAGTATCACGGCCTTACCCTCCCGCACCACATTACCTCTCCAGAAACCCAAATCACAGTAATTTCTTTGTTCTATGAGTGGATCACATAAGAGGGCTTCAGAATCATCTCATGGATAAGACACTGCATTTGTTATGTTAGGTCAAAAGGGGTCTCTAAAAGCCACGTATGCCTGCCCTTAGGAGCCGTCCCCAGCCTGCCCCCAGCTCACCCCTCCAATCTTGTTACCCTCTGACCATCGGTGGTCAGCCACCCAGCACAGAAGCAGCATGGCTGAGTGGTTGGAGGCGTGGACCATGGTCTAGTGCTGCCTTCTCCGGTCCAGTATCCACCGGCCACATGTGGCTATTGAGCACTTGAAATGTGGCTAGTTCAAATTGAAGTGTGCTCTAAGTGCAAAACATACACCAGACTCTAAATACAGTACAATAAATAAATAAATAAATGTCAGACTCCACATTAATAGTTTTATGTTAATTACATATTGAAATGATCATGTTTTAGAAATATGGGTAAAAAAAACCTTATTAAAATCAATTTCACCTCACAGTACTTCCTACTTTTAATGTACTTTTAATGTGGCTACTAGAACATTTAAAATTACACACTAACATTTGTAGCTCCCATCATATTTCTATGGGACTGCACCAGTTTGGAGCAAAATCACCTGTGTTTGAATCCCAGCTCTGCCACCTCCCATCTGTGTGACTTTGAGCAAGTTAATTACTCCCTAGGTGCTTCACTTTCCCCATCTGTAAAATGGGGGTAGTAGGAAGACCAGCTTGGTAGGTTGTTGTGGACACTTAATGACTAAAATTCCCTAACCCTGGCTCATTTGTGTGTTGCTTATTGCTATTATTCACTGATGCCAGAGCGGGCCAGTTCATTTCTTGCCTGTGTTACACTGTGTGTCTCCCTTGGAAGACTCTCACTTCCTCTCCACCTCTTCAGGTCCGCATCCTACAAAACAGTATGGCTTCTCGGAGCTCCTGTGACTTCCTCTATATTGTCATTGGCTTTCTTGCTGTTTGAAGCAGACTGTGACCTCCTTGAAATCAGGACCTGTGTCTTATTTCTTTTTATATTTCCCTGCCTGTCAAGTGCTCCATGGACCTAACACAGGGCCTGGTCAAAGTGGTGTTGCATAAATGCTTGTTAATTGACCAATTGATTAATATGTGTCCCCTGCCCCTCTGTCAAGAAGATGAGGATTCTCCACATTCTTTTAGACCTTTAAAAGGGAGTGGTCACCTCTCCTCTGGTCACTCTCCAGTCACCAGAGCAGCTCCATCTCTCGCCTTCCTATTGAGCACTTCTCATGCTCTCAGCATGGATGATGGCTTTTTGCCCCAGCACGTGAATATTGAGATCTGCTGTAAATGAAAACCTGAAGGCAAGACGGTTGCTCCAGTGAAGGCGGCGCTCCTGTGACTGGTGCAGTGGTGCGGTGATGGAGGGCAAGGCTCTCCCAAGGATGACGATTGTCTATTGGTGTTGAAGGCAGTTCAGGGGCTCGCTCGGCACACACCATGGGCAGCCCTGCATGCATCTGCCAGGCATCTAAAGTCTGTCACCACCCTCCCTGGGAACCTACCCAGGAGGGGAAACTTTCTCCAGCTTGGACCCCACTCAGAGTTCGGGAACCATGTCTGCCAGGAAAATAAAATCCCTCAAAACCACTTATCTCTGAGGGAAAGGATTCTGGTTTTGATTTCTCTTTACCAACCTGGTGTTAGTTGGCCTGGCCAAGCCCCCCTATCTAACAGTGGTAAGGAAATCACACCACTAGTTGCCCTATCTTTTGAGCTCAGCACAGCATCCCAGAGGAGCACCCTGAAAATGCTCCTGGACATTTGGGAAATGGCAACATGGCAAGAGCTGACACCTTAGAGTGGATTCATCCTGAGATACTGAAGCTCCAAGATGCTAAAAGGAGAAGAGATAGAAGGGGTGCTGGGAAGGACTGTGAGAGGCACCAGGGGGAGATTCTACCAACTTCGCCAGGTTTCCCAAGGCCGTCCTGTGAGCGGGAGCCCACCACTACTGGGCATAGTGGGTGCCATGTTGCTGTGCAGATTGCCCTTCAGGGCTGAGGTGTGTGCTCTGCTCGCTTGCTGGGAGTGCAGCCTGCCAGTAGCACTCGGCTGCCGTCCCTGAAACTGTCCTTGCTGAAGAGAGATGCCTCGCTCATGGACATGCCCCTCCCAGAGGCAGCCTGGATCCAATGGCATGCAAGGACGTAAAGACTTGGCCCTGTGGCTCGATCTGGAGTGACTCTCCTGGGCCGCGTCATTTAGTGGGTAGGCTTGCTGAGCCCTTCCTCTGATGGCAGCTTTTGCCACCCTCTGCTCCTTCCTGCTCCCGTCCCTGACTCCATAGTTGTTGATACCAAGAACACCTTCCAATAAATTTCCTTTGTGCTGATCTTCATTTCACAATCTGCTTCCTGGGAAATCTGACCTGCAACAGCTGGCCCTGCTTTGGGGACCCAGGATGACTCTCTATGCACCTCTAACACCCTTGCTGCAGACCCCCTGTGGGGCGGCTTCCCGGCTCCACCTCCCTCTCCTCGGCTCGTGCTCCTCACTCACTGTGTGAGCTGCTCTGACATGATGTCTGCAACTCTACACACTGACTTGGAGTGCAGTTTGCACCTTACTAGACACATGGCGCTGTCTGAATCTGCAAGGGCCTCTCACCCGCTTCCAGCCAGGGCCTTCCCTGAGGGAGAGGAAGGTGTCTCATTTTCTTGTAGCATCTTCCCAACATACCAGCTTTAGACGCTTTAGACTCCTTCTTTGGGGAATGCTTATTGCTGTCTGTCAAGCTTCCAGAACCCTCTTGAACTTTGTGATCCTCTGAGCCTCTCACCAAAGAAGGTTGTTTCGGGGGAGCTGTCCATGGGGAGCTCTGAGGGCCTCAGTCCAGTCCAGTTCTTTCTGTAACAGAGATCCTCAGTGGCATCTCTGAAAGGCAGTTGCACTTTAGCTGACTTTTTAATCAGGAACAAATGCTCAAGAGGTCATGCAGTGTCCCTGCTAAGCACTGATCCTAAGCCCACCACAGGCCCAGCACCGTAGCTCTCTGCTATTAATCCCAAACAAAGCGGCCTAGAGAGGTTAAGTCAACCGACAGGAGTGCTCCGGAAGCCAAATGGCAAGATGGAATTATAACAAAAGGCCAAACACAGTGTATTTTGGTTCTCTTGTCTAAAAACAAGCGAGGTAAGGTGGAAAATGTGCATCCAAATCACAGGGAGCCTCAGAAATGTCAAATGATCCTGCAAAGGCTGGCCACCACACCTCTTGCTGAAACCTTAGACCAGCAGCAGAGATGCGTATTCCTCAGACTCCCTGTCCATGCCTCCTAATGCCTTTCAATCCAGACGGGTAGGAAGTTCCTCCAGCTGTCCAATCAGAGCCCTCTGGTTCCTTCAACACCTGTCCTCAGTGGTGAAGGGCAGGGAAGAGCTTGTCCTTCGTTCCTCGCGGACTTGCCTGTACTTGAACCGCCAGCCCTTCCTGGGAAAATGGCTCCTCTGGTGGGTGCGGATATGTCCACAGTGCCATCCCCATGGCCATGTGCCAAGTGACGAAAGTGTCGGGGCTTTTGAAATTGTCAGAGAAACTGATTTCCTTGTCAAGTCTCGTCCTGTACAGTTGGAGGGCCAAATTCTACTTTCGTGTTAGCTGCCACGCAGATCAAAGCCTGCTGACAAGGAGCTGAAGGGTTTGTGCCTGGTCTGCTTCAACCTTTCTTCAGCCCGGCACCGAGACCGCTCCTGGCTCTCGGCTTTCTTGAACTCTCTTATCGATCCTCCTTTGTGGGCCAACAGATGAAGGGCCTGGGAAAAATTTTGAGGTACAGAACTCAGAGAGAGCATTCTTCCATTTGCAACAGCAGGAAGGCCAGAATAAAGAGAAGACAAGGGTGCAGAAGGGCAGGGTCAGCCATCGTCTCAGAAAATGCAGGCATGTTAACGTCTGGGAGCTGGGGCTGAGCAGTGGCTGTATCAGAGGAGGGGATGGGGTGAGCTGTCAGCCCCTAGTGGAGACTAGGGAATATCCTCCCGTGGCTAGTCTTTTCCATCGCTCATTTTTGGCTATTGTACAAAGGTAAGACACAAATGGAGGTGACTTCTGAAGCCCCTTCCCACATCTTGTTTATCATAAGACAATGAGGTGAGTGAGTGATGGGCAACTTCAGGTTATTAGTAACCCCAGATATAGCTGAAGAGTATATAAAAGTCAAGGGCAGTTACCAGAGAGAAAGGGGGCTCAGGGCCGGTGAATGGGTCAGTCGTATGGTGATGAATGGTTTCAAGCATTTGGTGATGATCACTTTGTAGTGCATACAGATGTCAAATTATAATTTTGTTCACCTGAAACTTATATAATGTTATGTGCCAATGTTACCTCAATTAAAAAAAAGTCTTAAAAGGATTTAGTTTTTTTAAAAGACAAAGGTAGATGGATGGGGTGTAGACGAGCAGTTGTAGAAACCAACTAAGTACCCAGAAAGGAGGCGTGGCAGCACCCTGAGAGTGTGAAGCGTGGCCCCCGGAGAGCATGCTTCTGGAGTCAGGAGGGCTCCCTGTGGTCTCTGCGATCTGAGCTTTCTCTTTGGCCTCATGGACAGTGCTAAACACTGTCCCTTGGTTGCCCTCTCCTCTATACCTTCTTCCCCTTCCCAACACCCCCAATTTTTCTGATCAGAAGAAAATCCTTATATGCATCCCTCTACCCTAGTCAGTCTGCATATCTCAACTGAACTGGACAAGGTAGATTTCCAGCCTTTTCTTTGAAACCACATTCAGATACTACTGGAGACACAAAGTCTCAAAAATGGGAAGAGCAAACATCTCCAGCAGAGATTGATCCCTGGTGTGTGCCCACAGCTTTAGCTTGGAAAGCTTCCTTTGAACCCAGCCTGCCTATTGGGAACTGTAAGATGCCAAGGCCAGAGACCCTTACCTCCCTACATGGCCATTTCTTCCTGGTGTTCTCCACTCCTTCTCCTAGCTTGCACTTGCAATAGCGTGTTGTCCCAGTTTGTTTGGTTCTTGAGCTATACGAGAGGTTGGATGGTAAATTTGCATAGAAAGGACTTCCACTTTATCTTAGTATGTTTGATTTCTGTATCTCAGACAGTAGTAAGAAGTGAGAATCCAGATAGCAAGGTATTATCCAAAAATGTATCTGAATCTATTGTGTTCCCAGCTTTAGGTTGCAAGGTTGACTTGTATTTTTATTTCTATAAAAGTATCTCACAGTTGACAAGGGGATTTCTTGAGGGTAAGCACCGTTCTTCTCTTTGTTTCTGCCTGGCACATAATGCACTGCCTAAATACTTGAAAAGTAAACAAATTGCATTACAAGGGTAGAAAATGCTGGTGAGACATTGGGGTGGATGAATAGGGCCAGATGGTATTTGGCACAATAAAAGAGGATGAAAAGCACATGAAAAAAATTAATAAAACTATAAAACAAAATTCTCAATCCTGACTGTTAGCATCATCCAGAGAACTTTAAAATATACTGGTGTTCAGGCCACACACGGTTCAGACCCCACCCTGGACCAATTGAATCAGAACAGAACTTTGAAAGCTCCCAGATGATTCCAATCAGAACCGAAATTTGAGAACTACTGATCTAGCATAATTTGCTATTCCTATTGGAAAGCCCCATAGACTGTATATCCTACTGGTAGTAAATTTGGACTCTACCAGTTGACACATGTTAGGGAAATCTTCCCACTCACAGACATTTGTTTATATGCATAGAGCCAGATAGGCAACACCCAGGTTTGGTAAACCATCTGGGCCATTGCAAATGTCAATATAACTGGATTACTGTCTTCATTTCGTGAGGATTTACCAGGCCCAGCATACATCAAGGTGACCTGTTTCCAGGGGAGAAACCAGGCTAAGGCAGTACACAGAACCTTATGATGCAATGCCTCAGCTCTTACACACCAAAGTGCCTGGTAGGAGCTCAGAGAAAGGGGTGAGTTACACAAGGAGGTCAGTCTTGAGCTGGACCTCAAAGCATAGTAGGATTTTAAGAGGTGGAGGGCAGTGAAATGAACGCTTCCAATCCGAGGTACCAGTAGTGTAGGGCTTGACCATAATGGATTTCTCTGACCCTCTCCCTCCCCCTCATCCCTACCTCCAGCCCTTGAAGTGATCCAGTTCTCCCTGGGGCCAGGTGAAAGTCTGACGGGGTGGCAGCAGCAGTCACACTCCCTTCCCCAGTCCTCTCGTCAGTGGACCCTTCTCTCACTTCCGGGTCAGAAACTCATCCTCACCACTCTCTCCAGTTCCCTTGATTCAGTGATGGATCTGGACTCGTTGGTTTTATGGTCTGCTTGGTTCTGTACTCCCTTGGCTTCAGCATCTCTGAGAGTATTAGGTGAGGGACAGCCTCTGCTGTGTGTGGCTCCTGGACCCCTTTCCAGCTGGGCTAGTCCACTCCCCTCTCCCTGCCCACCAGTTGTACCCCAGCATGTCAAGGCATTGTCTCAGCCAGAGCAATAAGGAAGGCAGCAGATGATGTCTGATCCTACAAGAGACACTCCCAACCTACTGCACAGCATGGGACACGTAAGAAAATGGTCATATTTACATAGTAAATTCATACAGCTGCCTCCTTTCTGCTGTCTTGCAGTGGGGACTGGCCCTGAGACCTGAGAAGATCATTATCTGCACACCTGGATCTCAGCTGCCACATGCCAAATGGAAAGCTGTGTCCCACATACCTCTGCTGCCAGTTAACACCCTAACCTCTGCCAATCTCCAGACCAGTAGAACTATTCTCAGTGAGGTTACCCCAACCCTTAAAAATAAAAATAAAAATAAATACAGACTTACAGCCAAAAATGAGACATTTTATTTCAGCTTCAAAAATTTGGCTTTGATTACTTAGTAGGACACAGAGAATGGGTTCAGACTTGAGCAAGAATGTGTCTCATCACGATTCTTGGAAAAGATGAACACCCAAAAGTACTGAGCAGTGTTGCTTCTCCCAACTGAGGAAGGGCCTTCCTCTTGCCAATGTGGCACATCCGGCCCCTTTCAGCTGGATCCTCCTGGCAGCCATGGAGGGAGTGTGATCTAGAAGTAGATTCCCATACCTTAGAAGGAGTAAGATGGGGTGGGGGCAAGGGCCCAGGGCTTTGGAGGTCCCATCTGAAGGGCACATCAGTGCTCAGAGGTACGTACAAAAGTCCACTGGGGTCCAGGCGAGAAGCTGGTAGAAGTGCCTAAAACAAAATAGCAGGATATCCCAACAGGTGGACAGAATGTACCAACAGGTGAGGGAGAAAGGCAGCAAGCAACCATAGAAATGTCCAGGCAGGCAGGGTGAATAGCCAGCGCTCCAGACTCCTGGATCTCCAATACCCAGAATTAGCAAGGGGCGTGATATCAGACCTCTCCCTCCTCCCCTACACTGCCAGGCTGTGGAGGGCCCAGTACCTATGGACTCCAAAGTCAAACTGGAGAGTCAGGTCACCAGCCAGCTAGTGTGGATGGACCAAGAATGAAAAAGAGAGACAAGCCTGGAGTTGGAGGAGAGGAAAAGCTAATCTCAGATACCCAAACAGGGACAGAACTAAAGGAAATGAGCAGCAAAGAGTAATACATACTCTTCAACATTAGGGATCATGTCTTATTAATCTCTGTGTGCCTACTCCTGGCACAGAGCTGCCATGTAGTTGGATCAATTTTATTTTTTAATAAATGGATGAATATAGGGCTGAGCCCCAAATCACAAGGATCAAGTGGCTCAAGCCACGGAGCCAAGGGCTGCAGGGCTGGGAAATCAAATCAGGCTGACTTCCTTTGTACTAGATGCTTGTAAAGTTCCTCTGGAAGCGTGCCCAGCTGGTGGCAAGGAGCATTACAATCCAGAGATAACCAAGACACGGGGCGAGTCATACTGACACCAATACCTGCTTACAATTCTGCAGTGTTTTCAGGTTCACAGAGTGTCCTCACTACCTTATCTAGTGCATCTGATCTGCACAACAATCTGAGGACATCCAAGAGCGGATTTGTTGGGCTCCCTGTCCTCAGGCTGTGCTTTTCTTCCTTGAGTGCCAATCAGATGGAGTGGCAGCAAGCGGACTGTTCATCTCTAACACACGTGGAGAGGGAAGTCAGACGGCCAATAGGAGAAAGCTTGGCTCCACTGGAAAGCCAGCTGCGCAAGGAGCTTTTGTAGATCGGGGACCAGAGACGCAGAAAAAATACTGAACTTTCATTTTGAACCACTTTGCTGATGTGGCTGTCTCCGTGGTGGTGGGCAAGCTGTGAGGACAAGTATGCACACCTTCTAATTGTTCCCACCAAACTGCTGGATGCCCTTATTCTACTGGAAGTTATCTCTTTGTTGGTTCATTCATTCATTCATTCATTTACTTCCTTGTTTTTTCATTTTCTTTACTAGTTAGGGAAGCAGGCTGGGGTTGGGGGGAGGAGGCAAACAGACGTTGAGTGAAGCTTCTCTTCCATCTCAGAGAAAGGAAATAAAACCACAGATGGAAAGTAAAGGTTGAGAAAGTGCTGACTGGCTTCTAGATCTTTTACTTACAGTGATGTATTTTTTTTAAGCCCTTTTAATTTTGGAATAATTTTAGATTTACCAAAACGTTGCAAAGATTGTAAAGAGAGTTCCCATATATATCTTTCACCAGCTTCTCCTAAAGTTAGCACCTTACCTAACCATGCATGGTACATTTGTCAAAACTAAGAAATACTAGTGCAATACTGTTAAGTAAACTCCACAATTTACTTAGTGTCACCAGTTTCCCCACTACTGTCTTTTTTTTGTGTGCCAGGATCCAGTCCAGGATACCACATTGCATTTAATCATCCTCTCTCTTTAGTTGCCTTTGACTTGTTATTTATGACTTTGGCAGTTTTAAAGGATAGCTGTCGTGTATTCTGTAGCATGTGTCTGTCCTGCCTGAGGGGGATTGCCCCTGGGCAATTACTCTGGGTTCAGTGAGACCAAATAATAGCAACAGGAAAGCTCTTTATAGAACATCCCCAACAATGATGGCTCATTGCCCACAGGTGTGTAGGCAGTAGCCTAGCAGGAAGCCAACTGCATCATCAAGTAGATTGGGGTCAGGTGAGGATCCTGCCCATAGGCACTTCCATTTTCCCTACAGTCAATCTGGTTTATCTGATGTTTTCTCATGATTAGACTAAGGTTATGGGGTTGGAGAAAGAATATCATGAAAGTGAAGTAAGTGCCTTCTCACTGTATCATATGGAGGCATACATGCTGTCAACATGACTTATTACTGGTGATACTAACCTTGATCACTGGACTTCCTATAGAGTCACTATTGTTCTGTAAAGTTGTTATTTTTCTCTTCCTATGTTCTGTTCTTTGGAAGCAAGTCACTAAATCAAGCCCACACTCAAGAGGAATTAAGAGGGGATTATCTGTGCATGTCTTTGGGTTTGAGGTGAGTCTCTTGTAAGCAGCATATAGATGGGTCTTGCCTTTTTATCCATTCTAGGAGAGGGGATTATCTACATGTATTATTTGAAATCTTCTGTAAGGGAAATTTGTCCCTTCTCCCCCTTTTATTTATTCAATGATTTACTTATATTAGGGTTATAGTTTCTTAGGGCTGCCATAATATATTACCACAAGTTGGGTGGCCTGAAAGAATGGACATTTGTTCTTTGTTCATGAGGCAGAAGTCTGAAACCAGGGTGTCAACAGGGCCGGCTCCTTCGGGAGCCTCTGAGGGACAGCTGTCCCAGGCCTCTCCCAGCTTCTAGTGGTGCTGGCAAAACTTGGTGTCCTTTGGCTTCTGGATGCCTCACTCCAATTCCTGCTTCCATCCTCATATCCCCTTCTTCTCTGTGTATCTCTTTGCTCTCTTCTCTTATAAAGACACGAGTCATAGACTTAGGAACCACACCAAATTCAGGATAATTAAATCTCAATTTCCTTAGCTAATTACGTCTGCAAAGAACCTCTTTCCAAATCAGGTCACATTGTGAGATTCCAGTGGACATGGATTCTGAGGTAACACAGTTCAACCCAATACTATCAGTATGGACTCATGGATATTTATTTTATTATTTGCATTATTTACTTGTTTGTTTGCTTGCCTCTGCAAATTGTTCCCATGTTGGCCACTGAGAGCTCATTCAGGTTAACATCCGTATCCTTTGGACACATCCGCATCTTTCCTTTTCTTTCTATTTACTTTCCTTCATTTTTTCTGTCTCTGTCTCTCTATCTATTTGTGTGTGTAAGTACTTCCTTACTTCCTGACACTAAAAGATGCTCCAGGCTCATTTTGTATTTTTCCTGTTCCAGCCCTAGAACCAGCCATTTCTCCATAGAGCCCTGATTTCTTTGTCGGAGAACATTATTTAGAAATAAAGATCCATGTTCTGGGTGTGTTTGTGGCTACTAGGGTGTCACTGCTTCTGGGCCTTCTCTGTGGACTCAGAGTTAGGAAATACATGTATATGTGCTAACCCGTATACGTACACATCTATAAGTATTTATGTATCTATAAATCTACATACATTTTTAAATAAATGAGTTCTTACTAATATTTCCAACTTCAGTCCAGCACCCTGGACTCCAGTCTTCTCTCCAGCTAAATTGTAACCTCTTTCTATGACAGAAATTTGGCTGCCTTATCTACAACTTATTTACTTATACACAAAAGTAGTTCCAGAATTGCTAACCTGTGAGAAACAAATTTTCCAATGAGAATATAGCATTTTTCTACAGTTTTTTTTACTTTAGTCTTTCAGTTCAGTTAAAACACCATTTCCCAAAGGTGCTTAGGCCAGCTCCTTTTTCCCTAATTCCCTTCAGTGAGGTTGGTTTCATTTGTCAAAGTCTGCTTTTTAATTTTAGGATTTCCCTAACATCCCAGTTAATTTTTTTAATATGACTACGTTTTTAGAGCAGCTTTAGGTTCTAACAAAATTGAGCAGAAGATACTAAGATTTCCTATGGATTCCTTGTCCCCACAAGTAGCCTCCCCCATTATCAACATTCCCACACCAGAGTGGGACATTTGTTCCAACTGATGAACTGACATTGACACATCATTGTCACCCAAAGTCCATAGTTTACATTAAGGTTCATTTTTGGTGTTCCATATTCTATAGGTTTGGACAAATGTATAATGACTTTTATCCATCACTATAGTATCATGCAGACTATTTTCACTGTCCTAAAAACCTTCTGGGCTCTACCTCTTCATCCATTCTCCCCCTTCTCTGCCTGCCCCTAGTTCTGCCTATTCAAGAATGTCATATAGTTGGAATCATACAGTATCTAGTCTTTTTGGATTGGCTAAGTTTCCATCATTTCTTTTCGTGGCTTAAGAGCTCATTTTTTCTTAGTGCTGAACAATATTTTATTGCCTGGATATACCACGGTTATCCATTCACCTACTGAAGGACTTCTTGGTTGCTTCCAAGTTTTAGGAATTAGGAATAAAGCTACTGTAAACATTTGTGCACAGAGTTTTATGTGAACATAAATTTTCCACTCCTTTGGGTAAATGCCAAGTAGTGTAATTGCTGGATTATATGTTAGAGTATGTTTAGTTTTGTAAGAAAATGCCAAACTGCCTCCAAAGTGGCTGTAACATTTTCCCTTCCCACCAGCAATGAATGAGCATTCCTACTGTTCTGTCTTCTCATCAGCATTTGACATTGTCAGTGTTCAGGATTTTGGTCATTCTAATACTTATGTAGTGATATCTCATAGTTTAAATTTGGATTATCCTGATGACATATGTGGAACATCTTTCCATGTTTTATTTGCCATCTGAATGCCCTCTTTGGTGAGGTGTCTGTTAAGGTCATTGAATAGCCCATTTTTTAATTGGGTAGTTTGTTTTCTTGTTGTTGATTTTTACGAGTCCTTTGTATATTTTACATAATAGCCCTTTATCAGAGGTGTCTTTTGCAAATGTTTTCTCCCAGTCTGAAGCTTGTCTTTTAATTGTCTTGACAGTGTGTGTCATAGAACAGAAAATTTTCATTTTAATGGAACCCGGTTTCTCAGTTATTTCTTTTGTGGATCATACCTTTGATGTTGTGTTGAAAAAGAAGAACAAAACCCAAGGTAATCTAGATTCTTTCCAATATTATCTCATAGAGTTTTGTAGTTTTGCATTTTGATTTAGGTCTGTGATCCATTTTGAGTTAATTTTTGTGAAAGGTGTAAGGTCTGTGCCTAGATTTTTTTTTTTTTTGACATGTGAATGTCCATTTGTCCCAGCATCATTTGTTGAAAAGACTGCCTTTTCTCCATTCTGTTGGCTTTGCTCCTTTGTCAAAGATCAGTTGTCTATTTTTATGTGGTTCTGTTTCTGGACTCCTCATTATCTTCCACTGACCTATCTGTATGTTTATTGCCACTACCCCACTGACTAGATTGCTGTAGCTTTACATTTAGATGAAGTCAGGCAGTGTCTATGTTCAGAGTTGTTCTACTTCAATGTTGTGTTGGCTCTTCTGGGTATTTTGCCTCTTTATATAAACTTTAGAATCAGTTTGTTGACATGCACAAAATAATTTGCTAGGATTTGGAGATTGCATTAAATCTATAGGTTAAGTTGAGAAGAATAGACATCTTGGCAATATTGAATCTTCCTATCCATGAACATGGAATATCTCCCTGTTTAGTTCTTTGACTTCTTTCATCAGAGTTTTATAATTTTCCTCATATAGATCTTGTTACACATTTGTTAGATTTACACTTAAATATTTAATTGGGGGGGGGTGCCAATATAAATAGAATATTGTTTTTAATTTAAATTTTTCACTTGTTCATTGCTGCTATATAGAAAAGTTATTGACTTTTATATATTAACCTGTAACCTGCAGTTTCACTATAATCACTCATTAGTTCCAGATTTTTTTCTGGATTCTTGTTTTCTACATTTTCTATATAGATAATCATTTTATCTGCAAAGATAGTTTTATTTTTTCCTTCCCAGTCCATATGCCTTTTATTTCCTTGTTTTATTATATTAGTTAGGACTTCTAGTATGATGCTGAAAAGCAATAGTGGAAGGGGGCATCTTTTCCTTACTCCTGATCTTTGTGGGAAGGCTTTGAGTTTCTCACCATTAATATTATTATGTATAATAATGTATAATGTTAGCTGTAGGATTTTTGTAAATATTCTTCATTAAGTTAAGGAAGTTCCCCTCTATTTCTACTTTACAGGGAGTTTTTATCATGCATGATTATTGGATTTTGTCAAATGCATTTTCTGTATCCATTGATATGGTCATGTGAATTTTCTTCGTTAGCCTGTTGATGTGATGGATTACATTATTGATTATCAAATGTTGAACCAGCCTTGCATACCTGAGATAAATCCAACTTAATCATAGTGTACAAATGTTTTTGTACATTGTCAGATTTGATTTGACTTTATTGAGGACATTTGCATCTGTGTGTATGAGATATATTGGTCTATAGTTTTCTTTTCTTGTAATATTTTTGTCATGATTTGCTATTAGGTAATGTTGGTCTCATAGAATGAGTTAAGAAGTGTCCCTCTTTTTCTATCTTTAGAAAAAGATTATAAATAATTGGTTAAATTTCTTCCTTAAACATTTCATAAAATTTGCCAGTGAATCAATCTGTACTTGATGCTTTCTATTTTGAAAGTTTATTAATTATTGATTCAATTTCTTTAATAGACATAAACCTACTCATATTGTCCTTTCCTTCTTGGTGTGAGTTTTGGCAGATTGTGTCTTCCAAGAAACTAGTCCATGTCATCCAAGTTATCAAATTTGTGGGCATAGAGTTTTCATAATATTCTTTTATTATCTTTTAATGTTCATGGGATCTGAAGTGATGTCTCCTCTTTCATTTCTGATTAGTAATTTGAGTCTTTTCTCTGTTTTATCTAGTTAGCCAGGCCAGAGGCTTATCAATTTTACTGATCTTTTTAAAGAACCAGGTTTGGTTTTGTTGATTTTCTCTATTGATTTCTTGTTTTATTATTTTCAATTTTATTGATTTCTGCTCTAACTTTTGTTATGTCTTTTCTTCTGCTTACTGTGAATTTAATTTGCTATTTTCTAGTTTCCTAAGGTAGAAGCTTAGATTATTGATTTTAGATCTTTCTTCTTTCCTGATATATGCACTCAGAGCTATAAGTTTTTCTCTAAGCATTGTTTTTGCTGCATCTCACAAAGTTTTACAAGTTGTGTTTTCATTTTCATTTCATTCAGAATATTTTAAACTTTCTCTTGATATTCCTTCTTTGATCCATGCGTTATTTAGAAATTTGTTGCTTAACCTCCATGTATTTTGGGATTTCCACTTATCTTTCTGTTACTAATTTCTAGTTTAGTTCCACTGCAGTCTGAAAGCAGATATTGCATAGTTTCTATTATTTTAAATTTGTTAAGGGTGTTTTATGACCAAGATTATGATCTATCTTAGTGAATGTCCTATGTGAGCTTGGAAGAATGCATATTCAGTTGTTGTTGGATGGAGTAGTCTATAGATGTCATTATATTCAGTTGATGGCTGGTGGTGTTAAGTTCTTACTTATCTTGTAGTGTCCGTACTGATTTTCTGTCTTCTGGATCTCTCCATTTCTGATAGAGAGGTGCTGAAACCTCCAACTCTGATAGTGAATTCATCTATTCCTCCTTGCCATCTATCAGTTTTTGCTTCATAAGTTTTGATGCTCTATTGTTTGGTGCATACACACTAAGAATTATGTTTTCTTGGAGAATTGACCCATTTATCATTATGTAATGCCCTTCTTTATCCCTGATAACATTCCTTGCTCTGAAGTCTGTTCTGTCTGGAATTAATAGGGCTAGCTACTCTACTTTCTTTTTGGTTAGTGTTAGCATGGTATACTTTCTTTCTTCATTTACTTTTAATCTACACATATTTGGTCTTTTTTAATCCATTCTGACAATATCTTTCAATTGGTGCATTCAGCCCATAGACATTCAACATGATTATCAATATAGTTGGATTAATGTCTATAATATTTGTTATTATTTTCTACCTGTTGCCTTTGTTCTTTGTCCCTATTTTGTCTTCTATTCTTTTTCTGCTTCTATGGTTTAAAACTGAACATTTTACATGATTTCATTTTTCTCCCCATTCTTAGCATAAATTATACTACCTTTTAGACTTTTTTTAGTGGTTGCCCACAGAGTCTGCAATATACATTTACAACTAATCTAAGTCCACTTTCAAACAACACTGTATACCACTTCACAGGAATGCAAGCACCTTATAAAAATATCCTAATTTCTCCATCTGTTTCCTTGTATATTTGCTATCATTCATTTGAGCATAATATGCTTATGAGCATAACTTATATATGAGCATAAACATATGCATACATAATCAAATACATTATCATTTTGTTGTTATTTTTATTTTGAACTTTTATCTTAGATAAATTAAGAATCAGAAAAAAGTCTTTATTTTACCTGTACTAATTCCCTCTCTGATGCTCTACCTTTTCTTATGTTCACCTGAGTTTCTAACCTATAGCATTTTCCTTCTGTCTGAAAAGTTTCTAACATTTTTTGCAAGGCAGATCCACAGTTACCAAATCCTCTCCCTTCTTGTTTCTCTGAAGAAGTCTAATTTTCCTTCACTCTTGAAGGATAATTTTGCAGGGTACAAAATTCTAAGTTGGTGGCTTTTTCTCTCAACACTTGAAATAATTAATTCTACCTATTCTTGTTTGCATAGTTTCTGAGAAGTCAGATAAGTAATTCTTATCTTTATCTTCTATAATAATAAAGTCTTTTTTACCTCTATAAGATAAGACATTTTTTCCCTCTGACTTCTTTCAGTTTTTTTTTCTTTATCTTTGGTTTTCTATAGTGTGCATATGATATGCCTAGGTTTAGTTATCTTGGCATATACCCCGCTTGGTGTTCTCAGAGCTTCCTGGATATATTGTTAGATGTTTGACATGAATTTCAGAGATATTCTCAGCCATTATTGTTCCAAACATTTCTTCTGTTTCTTTTTCTTTCTTCTCCTTCTGGCATTCCAAGTACACATATTTTATAAATTTTGTTGCTGTCTCACAATTCTTGGATATTCTGCTTGCTTTTTTTTTTTCCAGCTTTTTTTTCCTTTGCTTTTCAGTTTGGAAGATTTATATTGAGCTACTCTTAAATTCAGAGATTGTTTCCTCTGCCATGTCCAGTCAACCAAAAAGCCCATCGAAGGCATTCTTCACTTCTGTTACAGTGCTTTTGGCCTCTAGCATTTCTTTTTGGTTCTTTCTTAAAATTTCCATCTTTCTGCTTATACTGCCCATCTGTTCTTACATGCTGTCTTTTTCATCCATTAGAGACCTTCACATATAAATCACAGTTGTTTTTAATTCCCAGTATAATTCCACCACCCCTGTCATATCTGAGTCTGACTATGATGCTTGTTTTGTCTCTTCAAACTGTATTTTTAGCCTTTTAGTAATTATAATTTTTTTCTATAATTAATCTACAGCTGGGCATTATGTACTGGGTGAAGGAAACTGCAGTAATAGGCCTTTAGTAATGCAGTGTTAAGTGTGGGAAAAGAGAAGTCCTATGATTAGGATTCAGTCTCTTAGGAGACTGAATTTCATAAGAGTTTCTCAGTTTTATATCCCATCTTTAAGGTGGACAGGATGGCTACAGTAGGCTGGAGTTGGGTATTTTATTTCTCCACCCACCACCCCAGGCTCTGATAAAACTCCAGCAGATTCTCATTAAAAGTTTCACCTGACAGCATAGTTTGTTAAGAACAGAAAGCTTTGGTGTATTTCAGAATGGTTCCTCTTACCCTCTACCTGCCAGAAGCATGAGCAGATTTTCTCCCTTAATCCTGGTAGGTTCTAGGAGGTAAAACTCAAAAACCTGAGCACCACCGATGAATGTGTTCCCCTGGAGTTTTCCTCTCTCAGACTCACCCACATGAGCCTCCAGTGATTCATCATAGCCCAGGTTTCCCTACCTGAACTGGGTCTCACAGAGGTTTCTGCTTCAGTAAGTTATGATTCTCTGTATTCACCTCTCTTTCTCTACAATTTTACGTGTAGCAATGTGTCTTTGACCTCATTTCTCTTATGACTCTGAGACAACTTGTTGGTTTTTCTAATTTTTCAGCTTTTTACTGTTGCTGACTTTCAAGCTTCTTTAATGTTGGACCAGACACTGGAGATCGCTTTTTTAAAAAATTTCTATATAACATTTACTTTTTGTGATGTATAGGTCTAGGAGTTTTGACAAATGCTCTCAGTCAAGTAACCAATACCCCAAAAGCATGCAGAATAGTTCTAGCATTCAAAAATTCCCCTATTGCAACTGTATTTTAGTCAATGGAATGTGTTGTTTCTTAAAGATCTCACTTGAGTAGGTAACCTTCACAAAGAGCAGTGTCCCACCTGCCACTAAGGACCTTGTCTGCCACAAGGTACACAGTCATTTCCCTACTTACAGAATAACATGAGGGGTGCCGTGGCACTCCAAGAGGGTGCAGAAAAGAGCTGAAGTTGTAGGAGGCTGAATAATGCTTTATGGCAAAATAGAGCTGTTTATAATGCTTATGACCTATTACTTATTGATTTAATGTAATAAATATTAACTGTTGAGTTATATACTCACTTGGTGCTGGGCAATTTGAGAAAGAAAAAAAATGTGGATGAGAAGGGTGAAGTTGGCAGGAGGCACCTCTGGTTAAATGTGTCAGATTAAGCTCATGTACATTTATGTCCATTCCCTTCCCAAGATCCACTAACATAATAGAACAGAATAAAAATATATACCCTACAAGGACAAGAAAAGTGGCTTGCACAGACAAGTCTTCAACTAAATGGGGTAGTCCCTAGGTATATGAACATGGCTAGTCCTCCCTCCTGCAAGGCTTTGCTCACATTACCTTTTCAGTGTGGCCCACCTGGTACACCCGATTTAAAATTACAACCCAACACCCACCTCCCCACAATTCTGACTGCCTTTTTCTGTCTAATATCTTGTACAATGTACTGATTTATTATGCCTGCTGCCTGTTTTGTTCACTGATATATCCCAAGAACTGAGAACAGTATTTATCATGTTGTACATGCTCAATAAATTCTTTGTCAAATGACTAAATGATTATTGTAGTCAGTGGAAAACTGATGGGTGAAAGGGAATTGATTTAGCAGAGCAGAGAAATCCAAAGATGCCTATGGTAGAAGGACTAACAGGAAAACTGTCCAGTAAAACCCAGGAGCTGGAGGCACCCAATACCTCTGAAGATAGGACTATAGACCAGGGCCTCTGAACAGATTATATGAGAATCCTTTTGCCACGCAAGGCAACCAAGAAACCACTCCTTTCCCATTCTTTTCCCAACTCTAACAGATCATAGAGGTAGGTTCCTCTCTTGGGGAATTAACTGGCCTAAGATAAAGGCTCAGACATTGGCATTTGAGGATTATTGCTTATTAGCAATGTCCAACAGTGAAAAATCAAGAAAGAGCAGGATAATAATTAAAAGTTTTATAGGACTGTATGACATTTTAAACCATGCAAGCATATTACTTTGACTAAAATAAGTCAAATTAAGAAAAGAAACAACCCGGGACACCTATTTGGTTTAGCTTCACCAGAAAATAAAGGTGAATTTGATAATTGAAGTTTTTCTCTAAAAGTAATACTTTTCTCTCACTTTTATTATGGAAATATTTAAGTGAACATGAAAGCAAGGAGAACAGTATAGATAATCCCCATATCCCCATCATCTAGTTTTAATAGTTATATTTTTTAATTCTCCAATATTGTTTCATTTATTTATTTTATCTATTTGTCTGTTTTATTAGAGAATTTTAAAACAAATTCCAGACATACAATTTCTTCCAAAAGTGCTCATATATTCATATATATCTTAACTAATAAAAAATATTCACTTATATCTTAACAAACTTAAATAATAGATCACATATCTATACAATTTCTCTAACTTCCTATTTGTCCAATTCTTTTCTTGTGCTGATATTTTAAGTTTTCTTCTTTCTTTTTATCTGCAATTTGTAGGCTAGGATTCCAAGTAAGTTTGAGTTCATATTGTATTGCATCGTAACTGGCTGTACCATTTGTAGTGATGTGAAGTTTGGTCAGTGGGCTCAGGGACCACCCATTATGATGTTTCCTATCAGCTTTTCACCTAATGGTTTCGCCATCTATTGACATCACACTAGTTCATTAGACATTGCAAAATGCCATTCCTTCTACATTTATTAATTGGTGTTCTTCTATAAAATAGAACTTTCTCTCAAGTATTTGGATATTGTTCTTCTATAAAATAGAACTTTTTCTCAAGTATTTGGATATCTTGGGAAAAACAGTGTAAATGCATAATACTTTCTCTTTATCGATTTTCAGAATAATGAATTGGTGCCCTAGCAATTTCCAAAGGTTTCTAATAAGAGTTGTTCTTTGTTTTGTTTTGAAGTTTCATTATGGGCTTAGGTTTTTGAAATCAACTTTATTGAACTATAATTTATGAAAAGTATAGTTTATTCCACCCATTTTGAAAAACTATAATCTACTATGTGTATAACCTACAGAAGTATAACCTGCTATGTAACCATCTCTGCAATCAAGATGCGGAACACTTCCATCACCCCCCCCAATGTTTTCTTGTGCCTTGCAGCCAATCATACCCCCATTTCTAGCTCCTGGCAACCACAGATCTGCTCTTTCACTATTAATTAGTCTGACCTGTTCTGGACTTCAGTATAAATGGAATTAAACATTATACTCTTTTTGTCTGGTTTCTTTTGCTCAGCATAATGTCTTTGAAATTCATCCATATTGTTACATGTATCAGTAATTTATTTCTTTTTTATTACTGAGTAGCATTCCATTAATGAATATACCACAAATTCTTCCTCTGGGGTATTTCCAGTATGGGGCTCTGACAAATACAGTTGCTATGAACATTTGTGTATGAGTCTTTGTGGAGAAATACTTTCACTTCTCTTGGGTAAATATCTAGGAATAGAATTGTTGAGTTGTATGGTAAGCAAATATTTACCTTTATGAAAAACTGCCAAACTGTTTTTCAAAGTGGTTAGGCATTCCCACCAGCAATGTATACCACATCTTGTTAGCACTTGGTTTTGTCAGTCTTTTGAATTTTAGCCCACTCTGGGGGTGTGAAATAGTATCTCCTTGAGGTTTTAATTTCTACTCCTTAAAATAAATGAAGTTTTGAGCATCCTTTCTTTTGTGAAGTGTCTGTTCAAATCTTTTGTTCATTTTCTGTTGGTCTGTTTGTTGTCTTCTTATAAAGTTGTATACTCTGTATATAAGTCCTCTGTCTAATTAGTGGGTTGCAAATATGTTCTCTGAACTCTGGTTTTTATGTATTTTATGTGTTTCAGTCCACCACAGTCATTATCCTTTTTAATGTTCAAAATGTCTTATCTTTAAGACAAATATATTTCTTTAAAGGTGACATATTTGAACCATTTTGTATGGGAATATGTAAAAAATGTATCCCTATGGTTTTAAGCAAAACCTAATGAGGCAACAGTTCAGATGGTTTTGATGAATCATGAGTGTCATCTTATAAGTACTCATGATTGCCTTTGGGTCTGATGAGGGAGAAGATGTTGACCTCCTCTTTAATAAGTGATGCACATCACCTTGGAATATAACTCTAAGGAAATAAAATTGGTTTTATAACAAACATGCCAGAACTTCTTAACAAAATGGGACTTGTTCTTCACTCAACTTAAGAGACTATCAACCTATTTCCAAGAGATTGACTGATGCAACTCAGCACATTTTTGAACTCTTGTTTGGATGGCCTTCAGGTTCCATTTAGGAGTCTCAAGAAAATCAACTTGTGCCCTTCAACCATATTTAAAAGCTCTTTAACTATGAGACTTGAGTCTGAGCCAGGTCCGGGACTAGTTGCTTCACACCCATTATCATACTTAAGCTCTCACAAATCCTGGGAGATGGGTGCAATTAGTTCTATTCTACAGATTCTGAAACTGACATTGATAAAGTTAAGTTACATGCCTAAGGCCACATGCAGTCCCCAGAGACAGAGTGCACTTCATCTGGTTCTCATACCCCCAAGATTATGCTCATTGCAGTATACCATAAGGCCTCCCATCATTATCACTGGCTTCAGAAAAATAAAATACACTTGATATGGCAGATGATTTGTGTGTGAAGTGTAGTTTTTTACATACTGTGGACTCCAAGGTGCTTATGGTGAGGTTTCAAAATCGCTCTTAACGCTAGCAGCTCCAAGAATCAGTGCATCAGTGGCAGGCCTCCCAGAGCTCCTGTTTCAGAAAGGCCAAGAACAAGTGTGTCTCAGGGTCACTATCTTAGTGTTTGGATAGCGTCTTTTCCTCTTTCTTCCTTTTCTGTTGACTGTCAATTTTTGCTCTTGCAAATGTTTCCTGGTATTTTTAATCTAATATTTCTGTTCCCATTTTTGCAGGAAGAGGGCTTGAGCAGTCACAGATATTCAGATCTCTGTGACACTAAGACACTTTCTATGTAGTCTGTGGCCTGACTCTGAGTTTGAAAGTGACTTGGTTTGGGACTTTCCACTTTTTTGAAGTTAAATATTTTATTATGAGATAATTGTAGATTCACATGTAGTTGTAAGAAGCAATACAGAGAGACCATATGTTCCCTTTACCCAGATCCCCCCATGGCAACACCTTTCAATATCCCAACAATACCACAACCAGGATATTGACAATGATCAAGGAGAGGTGCAGAGCATTTCCTCTACATAGGATTCTTCATGTTGCTCTTTTATAGCCACACCTACTCCTCACCACCCATTGTTAATCCCTGGCAACCACTAATCTCTCCATTTCCATAATTATGTCATTTCAAAATGCTATTATAAATGGAATCATACTGTATGTAACCCTTTGTGACTGGCTCTTTTCTCTCAACATAATTCTCTGGAAATTGATCTGAGGGTTGTTATATTCTATATGCACAGTAGTTTATTCTTTTTATCCTCAAGTGATATCCCCTGATATGGACATACCACAGTTTGTGTAACCATTTTCATACAATGAGAGACATCTGGGTTGTTTCTATAAGCATTCCTGTACAGGTTTTTATGTGAACATAAGTTTTCATTTCTCTGGGACAAATATTTAGGAGTGCAGTTGCTGCTGGGTTATATGATAGTTGCATATTTAGTGTTTCTTAAAAAATTGACAAACTTTTCCAGAGGGGCTGTACCATTTTATATGCTCACCAGTAATATATGAGGGATCCAATTTCTCTACATCTTCACCAACATTTGGTGGTGTCATTTTTTTTTTAAATACATCATTTTGTAACACACTCTCAATTTTAGAATCAGTTTAGATGGACAGAAAAGTTGCAAGGATAGTAAAGATAGTATAGAGAGTTCCACGTGCCCCTCACTCAGTTCCCCCTCTTGTCAACATCTTACATTTTATGGTAACTTTGTCATAATGGATGAACCAACACTGTCACATTACTTTGAACTAAACCCCACAGTTTATTTAGGTTTTACTATGTTGTCCCTTGTGTCCATTTTCTGTTCAAGATCCCATCCAGGAACCACTTTACTTTCATTTGTCACATCTCCTTAGCCTTTTCTGTTCTGGAACAGTTTCTCAGACTTTCCTTGTTTTTTGCAGATCTTACTAGTTTTGAGGTGCATTGGCTAGGTATTTTATAGAATATCCCTCAACTTTTGCTTATTTTGTTTTTCTCATGGGTAGACTAGGGTAATGGAATTCTGGGAGGATTACCACAAAGGGGACATGCTATTCCCATCACATCATTCAGAGGACACGCAATCAACATGACTGATGATGTTCATCTTGATCACTGGTGAGGGAGTGTTTGCCAGTTTCTGCTCTGCTGAGTTACCTTCCTCCTCCTCCACACTTGACTCTTTGAAAACAAGTCTTTAGCACAGCCCACACTCAAAGGATGGGAGTTAAGTTCCACCGTTTTAAGGAGGAAGTATCTACATAAATTATTTGGGATTCTCTGTACTGTTTTTTATTTTAGTCATTCTGAAAAGTATGTAATACTATCTCATTGTGATTTTAGTTTGCATTTCCCTAATAGCTGATGGTAATGAGCATCTTTTCATGTGTTCAGTTACCATCAATAGTCCTCTTCAGTAAAATGTCTCATGTCTCTTGTCCATTTTCTAATGGATTGATTTTGTGCTAGCTTTTTTTTTTAATGTTCAGTTCAGAGAGGTTGTTTTTATACATTCTAGATACTAGTCTATTTTCAGATACGAAGTTTGAAAATATTTTCTCCTGGTCGGTTACTTGTCTTTTCACCCTCCTAACAGTGTCTTTCACAGTAAAAGTTTTTAATTTTGTCATCAATTTTCTTTCGTGTGAATCATGCTTTTGGTGTCAAATCTAAGAACTCCTTGCCCTATAAAAGACTTGCATTTAAGTCTGTGATCCATTTTGAGTTAATTTTTTATGTAATGTGTGAAACTTAAGTCTCAGTTCATTTTAGGTCTGGATATCCAATTGCTTCAGCATCTCTTGTTGAAAAGACAACCTTTCCTCCAACTGAATTGCTTTTGTATTTTTGTCCAAAAGAATTGGGACATTTTTTGTGTGTCTATTTCTTGGTTCTCCATTCCAGTCCACTGATCTCTGTATCCATCTTTTTTTGGCCAATAACACATAGTTTTGATGACCCCAGCTATAGAGTGTCTTAAAATTGGGTAGATTGATTCCTCCCACTTTATTCTTCTTTTTCAAAATTGTTTTGGCTGTTCTAATTCCTCTGATTTTCTGTTTAAGTTTTAGCATAATACTGTGCATGTCCACAAAAGATCTTGCTCAGATTTTGATAGGAATTGTGTTAAATCTGTGTATCAACTTGGGAAGAATTGACATTTTTCCTGTGTGGAATCTCCCAGTTCATAAACAATATATCCATCCATTTGTTTAGATCTTTGATTTCCTTCATCAGCATTTTATATTTTCAGCATAGAATTTGTACATGTTTAGTTAGACTTACACCTAAGTATTTGCTTAGTAAGTGTAAATGGTATTGTATTATTAATTTTGGTATCCACATGCTCATTGCTATTATATAGAAATGTAACTGATTTCCATGTGTTTATCCTGTATCCTATTACTTCACTGAACTCACTTATTAGTTTAGAAATTGTTTTGTAGGTTCCTTGGGATTTTCTCTGTAGACAATTGTGTCATCTGCAAATCGGGACAATTTTATTTCTTTCCTTGTAATCCATATGCCCTGTATTTCCTTTTCTTGCCTCATTGTGCTGGCTACAGTTTCCAGCACTAATATTCAGTCTCATTATTCAAAGATGAGTATGAACATCCTTGTGTTGTTCCTGACCTTAGGGGGAAAGCATTCTGTATTTCATCATTAATTATAATGTTGGTTGTAAGTTTTTTGTAGCTGCTTATCAAGTTGAGGAAGTTTCATTCTCTTCTCTCTTTTTTTTTCCTGAGAGTTTTTGGCATGAATGGATGTTGAATTTTCTCAAATGCTTTTCTACATTGGCTTATGAGATCATGTGATTTTTGTTTCTCTTTTTACCTGTTAGCATGGTGGTTTGGCTGATTTTCAAATGTTGAACCAGCATTACATCTCTAGAATAAACCCCAGTTGGTTGTGATGTACATTTCCCTTTATATATTGCTGAACTATTTTTCCTAATATTTTGTTGAGGATTCTGTGTTGGGATATTGGTTCACAGATTTTGTTCTGTTCTGTTTTTATAGTGTCTTTGTCCAGCTTTTTGAACAGAGTAATGGATTGGGAAGGATTTCTTCCTCATTTTTTTTCTGGAAGAGATTATGTAGAATTAATGTTCATTATTCTTTAACTGTTTTGTAGAATTCTCCAGTGAAACCACCTGGCTCTGGACCTTTCTTTTTCGGGTGTTATAAAATTATGAATCAATTATCTTCATAGTTACAGGGCTATTTAGCTTCTGAATTCATTATCAAGTGAGTTGTGGTGTTTTGTATTCTCAAGCAAGCTGTCCATTTCATCTAAGTTTTCAAATTTCCTCGAGTAGAATTGTTGGTAGTGTCCCCTTATTAGCTTTTTGTAGGATCTGTACTGATATCCCCTGTTTACTCGTGGTGACTTGTTACAGCCTGGGAGGAATAGATGATGCGGCTCCCTCCTCAGACTTTGCTGGTCTAGGTGGAGGTATGGCCACAGTGTTTTCTGTGGCTTTGGCCAGAGTAGAGGAGTCATTGTCTAAAAGTTTGCTGTGCTGTTCGTCTGCCCCCTTCCTGACCCTGTGGCTAGATAGAGAAAGTTTTGCTGAGGCTTGTCTGTGTGTGTTGGTGTTTCCAGGTGGCCAGCTTCTCCATTTCCAAGTCTGGGACATGAAGCAGATAACAGCAAGAACAACGAAGAGTGATAACAATAACCACCACCTGCCAGGGGAATCACTTCTGTGTTGTTCCTTGGGTCCCAAGTCCCTAGCAGGTCTGCCTTCTTCTCTTCACTTTTCAGTCTTATGTCTAACTTATAGGTAATGTCCAGGGCTTTTCATTGGACTCAGTGGGAGAAATAGAGGAAAGTAGATCTCCTCTATCTTTCTGGAAGCAGAAGTCATGAATTTCGACTTTTAATTAACCTGATTGATGGTTCATGGGATCTCTTACATTTAAGAAATTTGCAGTTGAGATCAGGGGACACAATCAACACACATGAACTAGGGATCAATATAAGACAACATGTAGGGCTAACTTGTGCAGTTTCAGAACATCAGGATAGTAAGGATTCAAAGAAGAGAGGAGCAGAGGAAAGGCAGGGAAAACATCTGTATGTTCATGTATTTTGTAAGATGTTTTGTTTGGGTGGCCGAAGGGGAACTCTTGCTGAAGTCCTGGATATTTGAAAATTAACTGATATTTATAAGAGCTATTTGGCTCTTTTTATATGCATAGAAAGGACTGATTTCCATATCTCCACAGTAGTCAGTTCTATCAATTCATTCAGTAAATTTGTTCAAAGATAACACCTCAGTGAGTCTCTTGACATAAGTGATGTATTGCCCAGTCCAAGATCACCATGTGGGCAGAGGCTCTAAGAATAAAAGCTCCAGATGTGTGAAGACATCTATTTTAAGAAAGAAAAATTCACCAGCATTCTGGATGTTTCCAAAGATATATTTAAGCTGCTGTGGACATAACAGAGGTGTGGGTTTTTCCACTTTTATTCAGATATGTTGGTATTTTATTCAGTATGGCCTTGGTCTCACATTGCTCTGAGGGGTAATGGGACAAAGGCATGTGTGCTCTGCTGATATCAAGCAGGGTGGGGCTTTAACCAGGGTGTGTGAATGGGTGTGAGCCTGGCAGGTGTGCCCCTCTGGGACTGCTTGGCTTCCTTGCTGCCTTCCTTTCTTCTGCTTTGCTTTCCGCTCTTCCATCCTGTGCTGCAGCATAAAAAGGATAGAAATTTTGAGGACCTTCAGATTATCAGAACCTCTCTCTGGATGCCTTCCTCATTGTAAAAGTAGCAAGGTAGAAGGTTCTTAATCTAGAAATTTAGCCTTTCTTAATTTACGGTTTCAGACTACAAAATGGTAACTTGTATTGCTTTGCAATTGCAATTGCAAAATGCAATGCCTTGCATCCTTTCCCCAGTCAAAAAATTGCCCTAGGAAGACTGACTAAGGTCATCCTTTGGGTTGGAGAAGATCTAGCTGGCCCAGACATGGAAATTAGTGCTTTCTCATAAATTTCTTCAGTAATACTATTCTTCAGGCACTGCTTGCCCATCTGTAAATCTTACATTCTAGGAAACTGTCTTGTAAGAATAAGGGAGACATTATTGATAAAGCATATTTAGCTCTTAAGAGAATAATCATGTGGGCCCACCATATGAAGATAATAGAACCAGGTAAGATTGTATTTACTTAGGAATTGCATTCTGGTGTAATGGAAACCTTGCGTGGGGGAGCAACTTAAATAAGTAGGTTTATTTTTCCTTAGGTAGACAGAGGTCGACAGTCTGAGGCATTCTGTTTCATGATCCTTAATATACTGCCTCTGTCTTCAATGTAGCCTCCTGGTCACAGAATGGCTATTGGAACTCTAGCCATCACCTCTACATTCTAGACAGGAAAAAAGTGAACAGAAGAGATGAAAGGCATATGCCAGTTAGTCCTTGCTTTATAGGAACACTCCTTAAGCCTCACCAGGAACTGCTTTGATCTCATCAGCCCAAAGTTAGCCACCTTCTTGCAGGTGGGGAGGGCAGAGGTGGTTGTTTTGCCTGAATGTATCGCCACCCCACATGTTGTTAGTGAGGAAGAAGAGGAAAATGCACATCTGGTAGATGATTACAGCCTCTGTGCCAAAAATGCTACACACTTACACATGCTTTTTGGCTCTAGTCAGGGATTGCAAATATCCACAAGTTTGAGAGGAAGTGAGCATATCCATGTCAAATTATTTCATTCACATCAAAAATGTTCTGAAGCTGCCAGGCTGCCCGGAGAGTCCAGGCATTCAAGGGGCTGAATTACAAGGACTGAATACTGGTATTTCTCCACAAGGTCCCATTTGTCCTCTGAGCTGGGTCGGCCCTAAGTGGAACTGCTGCCAGTGTCACAGTTTACCATCCGAAGCACTGTCACAGTTATGACCCCTTTCGCATCTCCTCATGCCCAAGCGAGATGGGTGGATGGCATATCCCCACTTTTCAGGTGAAGAAGAAAAGACTCCTTTAAAATGATTGGCCCATGGTCCCACTGTCGTTGGGTTGGGGCTCCAAACAGTCCAGCCCCAAATCCCCAGTGATGACCATGCGAGGCAGACGCTTCCCAGTATGGCCATTTTATAGCTGCGGAAACTGAAGGGCATGAGGATTCGAAGCCCACGCAGCAAACCCATCACAATGCCCTTTGCCTCCGGAGGACTCCCTCAGAAGGGCGGGTGTCCTCCTGAGGGGCGCTGGTGTCAGGGTCACCCTGCCGGTCAGGGCACACGTGGGGACAGAGGGCCAGCGACTCCGGCTTCCGCAGAGTCTGCGGAGGGGGTGCAGGCTGCTCTCGCCCCTCCCTGGTCCACCCCACAGGGTCCCCGAGGAACTGTAGGGTGCCCCCAGCAGCCTCCACGTAAATCACACGGAGGAGGAAAGCATGTTCCCGAGGGATTGCCCTGAGGAATGTTTTCTTTTCCCAGGAGATATATTTGACACCAGATAAAGGGGCCGTGTGGAAAACAAACTTCCCAGTGTTGTTCTCGGTGTCACTGCTTGCTCTGAGCCTCTCCCCGCCCCCATCCCCACCGCACACACTCCCCCATGCATTTGAGGACACCGCACTGTAAGCCTGTTCCCCTCCCATGGGGCTTTGCTTCCTGGAATGCATTCTTTCTGGGGCCACTGTCCTGGTCGCCTTCTCTGCTCACGGCCCCTCAAGTGGACGAAAGTCCCCACCTTTCCCAGAAGCACTTCTGCGGAAGGGCCTGTGTTGAGATAAGCTTGCCAGGGGCTTCCTGGTAATAGTGACCCAGATACCTGAGATCTCGGAAGAAGTCTTCTCTCCAGCCCAAATGCCACCAGTGCCAATGGCAGCAGATTGGTTTGCTTAGCCCCCTCTGTCCTTCAGCAGGTGGCCCGACCCCAGGAGTCCAGCAGAATCAGAGCCCAGGCTCCATCCTGCCTCGTCCCTGCACTCCCCTCCCCACAGAGGTGTGCAAGTGTCAGCATATAAACCAGTTTCTAGAAGAGTTCAACACTACTCACGTTCAGCTCAGTCACTAAATAACCAACTCAAGTTTCCTGTGGCAAATAGGACAACAAAGTCCATTTCTGCTTCTTCCAAGAAGCCCTCCTTGATCTGCCCAATTCATAGTGAACTCTCCTCTTTAAATTTGGAATACTCATTGCCTGTATCCCTCTTGTTAGTTAAGGTCTCCCACCAGCACAGTGTTGGTCAAGTCTCCTGCACCTTCCACCCCTCATCCTTACAACCCCAACCCCGAAGCAAGCTTCCTGCCAGGCCAGGCCTCTGCATACCCTCCATAGTGCCCACCACAGTGTTCCGCCACCCCAGACCTTGGAACATTTGCTGGTCGATATATATTGTCATAATCCTAAGATTCCATTTGCCTGACAATGTGCTGGGGCTTTTGTATAGGTGCTTTATTTTAATATTTCCAACATTCCAAGAAGTAGGTATTATTATCCCCACTTCAAAGTTGAGCAAAGTTAAGTCTCATGATAATTCAATAATTTCCCTACGTCACACGGAATCGAGATTTGAACCCGCGTCATCATGATAATTCAATAATTTCCCTATGTCACACAGAATCGAGATTTGAACCCGCATCAGTGATGGGAGCTTTGTGGGGAACGGCCCCTGGGGCAGCCTCTAGTGAGTGCTCCTAAAGGGCTGTCACACCTTTGCTGACTCCGCATCTTATGCCTCTGTTTCCCAAATCTGGGGCAGTCCTCCTGCTGATGCAAGGATCAGAAGGACTTCTTTCTCTGTAAACCTTGCTATAAAAGGAATGCCCAGTCAGCAGAGGGAAGTGAAAAGAGCACCATCTTTGCTCTGCAGTGAAGTTCAGCCTTTCCTCTGCCCCCTTTTCCACTTCCTCCAGGCTGCCCTTCCACCTCCGGCGTGGGACAGCTGGTAAAATGCAACTTCCTTTAATTAATGCAAAGGGCCTCTGTCGATTCCTAGCAGAGACCCAGAATGGTCATCCAAAAGAGCTTACAAAACACTCTCTGGATCCCTTATGTGCTGAGAAATCCAGACCAGCTGGATGACATTTTCCTCCCGATGCTCGTAAAGCTACAACAATTAAGAGGAAAGGGCTTGGCACAACCGGTGGGGTGGGGTTCAGCTCCGAGCCCTGGAGAAGCCGCCGAGGCCCTGGGTGACCTCCCCTCGCCCCGGATGCTGGTGCCTCCCCTGCTTCCCGGCACGGAGCCCGGGGCTGTGGGTCAGTGGGCAGGGCTCTCGCTGCTTCCACTTTCTTTTCCTGCAATCTTGGAAAGGAGGCAGTAGAACTAGATGGGAACACTGGGGATCTAGAGGCACAGATGGAAGCCTGCTGTGAGGGAATGGTGCTACTGCTGCCTCCATTTCCTCATCTACCCAATAGGGAGGAAAGCCCAGCGTCTCTGACTTCACAGCATGTTGTGGGGCAAAGTGAATGACAGGCTAACAGCAATACTTCCTTGAATTTCCTGTGAACTCAGAGAGTTCAGCATATAAATCATTCATAACAGCTCCAGTCCCCCAGACTCCTGGGCTTCCTCCCCACTCATCAGAGTGCACAAAGGAAATGGAATTATAAAGTTGCCCTGTGTAAACCAAAATTAGGAAGATAAATCCGCTGGGAAGACATATGAAATAGAATTTCCGGACTGAAAGAAACCTTAAAGTTCATTTACTGTAGTGATACCAGAATACAGTCGAAATCACGTTTAGGTCATCTGTTGTTTGAGGGTTTCTATCCCCAAACATTGGCGACCTGGTGAGCCAGAGCGTCACCCTCTCCTGAGGACCACCATTTACGTTCATGAGGGTCAGAAATGTCCCACCAAGACCCCTGTGGAGGAAAAGGGAAGCGGGGATTGTTATCCTAGTTTTTTCAGACTTGGAAACTGGACACAAAGACATTAAGCAGCTTTCCAATGTCTCGCAGTAAAGAAAGTGGGACTGGAACACAGTCAGGTCTCCTGATAGAGGGCCGTGGGCACGAAGTACAGCGAGCGCAGGATTGTGACAGTCCCCATCCGGCACTCCTTGTCACAAAGCGTTATTAGAAAAGGAAAAGGGCAGCTAAAAATAGATTCTGGGATTTTTATAGTAAACAGCAAAACATGAAAAATCATATGACAGCTTATGAGGATATGGGCTCTGTATGCAAAATTGCAGGATAAAGAATTACTCAAAAGCTGATTTGCTGGGGCATCATTTTTCTTGCCCAATTGTATGATGGCACCTTTCAAAGACATCATGTCTTTCAGTTAATTTCAGACTTTCAAAATCCCTTGTGTATTATCAAGTCATCAGTATCATCGAATAATTCAACAATTATCTCAAGGGCTCTTCGTTAATCTTTTGATACTAAAACCTCACCCTTGGTGGGTTCCCCCCAGGGTGAGCTTTTGTTCACTAGTTAACTATTCAGCTGGGGGGGTTCTACCCATGAATTAAGCGGTCTCCAGTACCCTTTAGTCAATCAACCCAATAAGACTCAGCATCTTTTGCAAGGTTTGGGGTTTTGTTCTCTGAAAATACGCTTGTAGTAAGAAGAGATATTTGGGGTGGGCTCATTTTAGAAGAGATCAATTCACTAATGAGTATTTCTGTGTTGGGATAATTAATCCCCTGTGGCTTATCTCATAACTGAAGGGTGCATTTTCAGATGATGAGCTGAGGGCTGTCCCCTGACGTGCTTCCTTATTCTCAGCCAACCCGGGGAGGTCTGCTTAGGCTGGATTATATTTTTAGTGAGGTACCTGAGCTTGTACCAAGTCATCACCATACTGGATCCTCTTTGGAGTCTGAACACCTGGGGTGGGCTCCGTACAGGCACAGGCGGTCTCAGAACCTACTTCTCTTTGCCTAGAACATCATTTCCAGACTGAAACTCTGAAGGTACATTCCCTTGGTACACTGCTATTTTCAACAGGCAGTTGGCCATTCCTGGCTAGGACTAGTGCTGTACAGATAGAAGCAAGGTGGCGTCTTGTAATTCCAGCTGAGATGGTCACGTTTCCTCACCATCACTTCATTCATTCATTCAACAAATATTGATTAAGTGACCTGGAAGAAAGCAATTTCCCCTCCTAGGTCAGGTAGCACCTCACGCATGCATCCATTCATTCATTCAAGTAGTTATCTACTTCAAACAGTTATGTTTTATTATTAAGTATGTCTCCTTGTATCTCCCAATCATTCTAGAAGGTGAATGGGATTAATTTTATGACCATTTAATTTACAGATCAGAAAATTATGGCTCATAGTCATTAACTTGTACTTGGTAGCACCAGGTTTTACCTCACTGAGTCCAGTGCTCTCTCTAGAACATCCACTTGTTAACCTTTATAAAATAGCAGAGAGATTATTCAGCCATAAAAATAAATGAAGTATTAGAGCTAACACACCTCAACACCCAAAAAGCAAATAACCTGATTAAAAAATGGGCAGGGGATCTGAATAGACATTTCTCCAAAGAAGAAATTTAGACGGCCAGCAGGCACATGAAAAGATGCTTCACATCCCTAATCATCAGGGAAATGCAAATTAAAACCACAATGAAATACCACCTCACACCAGTAAGGATGGCCAACATCCAAAAGACAAGGAACCCTCCTACACTGCTGGTGAGAATGTAAATTAGTTCAACCATAGTGGAAAACAATATGAAGTTTCCTCAAAAAACTAAAAATAGAAATACCATTGAACGAAGAAATTTCACTCTTAGAAATTTACCCGGAGAAAACAAGATCACAGATTCAAAAAGACATGCACCCCTATGTTTATCACAGCTCTATTTACAATAGCCAAGACATGGAAGCAACTTGAGTGTCCATTAGTAGATGAATGGATAAAGAGGATGTGGTACATATACACAATGGAATATTATTCAGCCATAAGAAGAAACAAATCCTACCATTTGCAACAACATGGATGGAGCCGGAGGATATTATGCTCAGTGAAATGAGCCAGGCAGAGAAAGACAAGTACCAAATGATTTCATTCATCTGTGGAGTATAACAACAAAGCAAAAACTGAAAGAACAAAACAGCAGCAGACTCACAGAACCCAAGAATGGACTAGCTATTACCAAAGGGAAAGGGGTTGGGGAGGGTAGGTGGGAAGGAGGGAGAAGGGGATTAAGCGATATTATGATTAGCACACATAATGTGGGAGGGGTCATGGGAAAGGCAGTATAGCACATAGAAGAAAAGTAGTGACTCTATAGCTTCTTACTATGCTGATGGACAGTGACTTTTATGAGGTATGTGGTGGGGACTTGATAATAGGGGAGAATGTAGTAACTACAATGTTGTTCATGTGAAACCTGAGCATGAGATTGCATATCAATGATACCTTGATAATAAGAAAAAAGAAATGAAGTATTGATACATGCTACAATGTTCATGAACCTCAAAAACATTACACTCAATGAATGAAGCCAGACACAGAAGGTCACATACTGTGTGATCCCACGTGTGTGGAACATCCAGAGGAGGCTGTTCCTTAGAGACAGAAAGCAGATTGGTGGTGGCCAGGAGCTGGGGTCAGGGAGGATTGGGGAGTAACTGCGTAACAGTACAGGCTTTTATTTGGGGTTGATGAAAGCGTTTTGGAACCAGATAGAAATGGTGGCTGCACCATAGGGCAAATGTACTAAATGCTGCTGAATCCTTCACTTTAAAATGGTTAAGTTCATGTTATGTGTATTTCACATCAATGCAAAGAGAGCTTAAAGATACCAAACTTGAGTAACTGCAGAAGAGATGACAGGAGTCTAGGTTTGATGAGGGCCAAGTGCAAGGCACTGACTGTGGACGTCACAGTGACTTTGCTTTCACACCCAGCTTCCCCACCACTGAGGCTTCACCACTCAGTTGTCTTCCTCAGCTCTGCAGACCCAATGTCATGCACTTGTGGCTGCATTGCCACCACTCCCTAATAACAATGCCCCTGGGTACTCCCCCCGCCAGAGGGCTTCATTTGTGCTGGGCAAGAGATGCCATTATGTCGTTTTTGTGGAACCAGTGGGAATTTTCTTCTCTTGGGATATTGCCACCTCCCATTGTATCCTACAGGGAGCAATGGAACTGTGAGGGCAAGCTACTACTCCGACCAGTTCCAGAGGCTCTTTACACTTCCTCAAAGAGCTGACAATGGAAGGCTGTCAGACCTTTGCCACACTGGCCCTTCCTGGGCACTAAGTATTTTCCGTTTTGTATTAGGGGTTAATCTCAGAGCAGCAAGGCGGCACTACCCTCCCTCATTTTACAGATCAGAAATCTGGGGTCCAGGACAAATGACTGGGTCAAGACCCACACCGGGTCAGTGGCCCCCTGGGGTTAGACCCCAAGTCTGCGCCCAGCCCTGCCCTGGAATGAGCTGCTGAGTCAGGCTCTGAGGGTCTCTCCTGGCAGTCTTCAGCGGCCAGGGGCAAATCACCATCTGGAACGGGTTAGTCTCCCTCCTGCCTGGAGGCTGGAGGATGGACTAAATGACCCCTGCAGGTCCCTTTCTTCCCTAGGCCTCTCCAATTACCTTCTCTAATTTCAGCAAACATGCTTTCTCTAGGGAAAAATGAATCCAGGGCCCTAGCTTCCCTTGGGAGTCTGTAAACGATTTCACTTTCCAGTTTGGGGAATATGAGCTCCATGAGAGAAAATGCCCAGCAGGCTGTCAGAAGGAAACATTTCAACAGCAACACACTATATATTTAGATTCTTCCCAGCAACGAACTCTCCTGGTGGGGGGAGCACGAACTGGGAGGCAAACTTGAGTCTTCTTTCTGGGCCCCCCTTCCCTTCTGGGTTCTTCATTGGTTCACTTCTCTGCCCATGCCTGGGCCTCCTTTACAGCTGGGCCTGAGAACGCTGCCCCTCCCCACCTGGCATGGATGAGGGTTAATGAGGTGGCTGCGTGGCATCCTAGATTTACCCCTGGGGAGTTCAGAGTCTTGTGTGGCTCTGACAGTGTGGGCCACTCTTTCACATATTTTCATGATTCTTTCTTCGCTGAATTTCTATTTCCTGAACCCAACCTTGGACACATGGCCTGACAGAGGAGGTCTCTGATGCTTTGGGGCTTAAGATTAATGGTGCTAATAACTTCTATTTAAACTATTTACCAAATGTCTGTTTTGCTGAGCGCTTTATAGGCATTATTTCATTCGCTTTCATGGCAACCACATCAGAAATGAGGCTCGGAGACATTTAGTGAGTTGTCTAAGATCACCCAGCTAGGAAATGGCAAAGGGTTGCAGTCTTGTCCTGCCTGACCACAGCCGGGACTCTGCTGGGACTCTAAACTCACAGATGTAATTATGGGCTCTACACAGAGTCACATATGATTTTAACACCCAAACACTAGGCTTTCTCAGATCTCCCCTTTTTAAAAGCTTTTTATATTGAAAGTTTTAATCATACAGAAAAGTCACAGAAAAGAAAATGAACTCCCATCCCCCAGACTCAACATCTACCAACAATTTGCCCTAATTACTTCATCTATCCATTTCTTCTTTTTCCTTTCTTTTCCTATAACACTTTAAAGAAAATTCCTGACATTGTGCCATTTTGCCCCAAAATGTTTCCATATGTAGCTCTAAAAAGGGGAAAAGGAGAGTGGTAAGGGGAATTTCTTACAGAATCACAAAACCAAACACCTAACGCATTAAATTTCTTAACATCACCTGACACCCAGTAAGTCTAATTTTTCCTCATGTCTCAAAAAATGCCCTTTTACATTTGGGTCATTTAAATTAGGATCCAAACAAGATCCACAGACTGTATTTGGTTTCATGTCTCTGATATCTGTTAATTTAGAATCTCATCTTCTTTTCTCTTTTCTTTGTCAGTGGTTGTTAAACTATGTCCATTGTCCCTCAAAACGTCCCACAATCTGGATTTGTCCCATTGGTTCCTTGGTGTATGTAACTTGTTCTTCTGTCTCTTGTATTTCCTGTAAAGATCTAAGATGAGCTTCATTTTTTGGCAAGAACGCCACACAAATGGCATAGTGTCCTTCTTATCTCGTCACTTTAGGAGGTTCATGGTATCTGACTCTCCTGATTTTAGTGCCAAGAAGCATTAATGTGTTTAGATAGTTTCCAATGTTTTGGTGGCTGATAGAGACGAAGGATAATAATATTTAAGCTCCACATTGTCTTGGACTATCTGCTGTATTCTCTTGAGGGCTGGGTCTGAAGACCATTCCCAGTCATATGGGGGAAAATGAGAGTTCTTTTGCTTCCCTAAGGCTGAAGCCTTGGAGGGCCCTCAAACCCCCTCCTTGTGGGAGAAGAGCCACTCCTGAGGTGTGGCAGAGGAGCTCTGGCCTTTATAGGTGCAGGCAGCCCTTCCCTGCATGCTCTCCCATGGGTGTGGTTCACGTTCATGAGCTAACAGTCCAGGAATGAGAAGGCGCCTGGCTGCTGCTGGCACCAGAGTGGCAGCCCAGAGACAGGAAGTACGAGACAGAAGTCAGGAGCCAGACACAGACCCTGCATGCTGGGGGAGGCAGCCGGAGGAGAGAACATGGGGAAATACTCACACCCTCAAAGAAAGTAAGCAGGAGGACACAATAAGTTGGCAGAACTTAGACTAAGGAAAAGGAAAGTTTGAAAGATGCCATGTAAGGAACTTAATTCAGAGTGAAGGATTCTAGCAAAGCAGAGGAAGAGGGCTTGGGACTTGGGGATCTGTGTGGAATTCAGCCAGAAGAGCCCTGGAATAATAGTCTTAAGGGCCCCTGTAAATCAACCAGCCCACCCCTCTATTTGCAGGTGAAGGCACTCGGGTCAGACCAAAGAGCCACTTATTTAAGGATGACACAGGGTTACGGTTGCATGAGAACCTAGTCCCCAGGCTCTCTCCAAGCCCTCCACACTCCACTGCATGGCACTGGCATCTTCCTCAAGGAGCAGTGGCTAGATGGGGAGAAGTCTGGCTGAACTGAGGTGGAGGAGGTGCGGCCTGAGAAAGCAGACTTCATTTGTGGTAAACCAACTCAAGCCGACCTCTGTAACTAAGCTGTATGCCTGTAATTTGCTTACGTTCTTATAGCTTGTACCCTGTTATACCTCCCACTGTGTGACTAATTAGTACAGATGATGATATGCTGTGGATTAGAGTTACTGTAGAAGGTGCCAGACAGGCTATGGCATTCCATGGTCTAGATTTTAAAATGATACCACTGCACACCTAAATCCATTATCCCATTATATCAGTTAAGGTTGGAGAACAGGGATAGACCCAGACACTTCACTGGACCGGAGTGTTGCTGGGTGTTCCTTGGTAAGTGGTGTTCTGCTTGAGCTCTGGAACCTTGAGTCAGTCACCTATACCTTCTTTGCACTTTGCAGAGGAAGTAGCATGGAGTAATAAATGGTACTTAATAAATGTGGTTTGTTGCAAAAATGAATAAACACCCAATGAAGTGCATCATCTTAATCACAGACTTATATGAATACATACCTCCTCACCCATCTCAGCACTGTGTTCCAGAACAGTGGTCTTTAGCTGTTGATTGCTTACTTGACCCACACCTCACCTACTGAATTTTTAAAATTATGTATTCTTTCTTTCACTGGTATGTCAATATCCAAAAATTTACATAAAAAGTTTAAATATGTAGTTATAATGGATGTAATTTCCAGAGTGTTTTAAATATTAGCATTTTAAAATAAAATTCTTAAATCACAGTTTCACATATATTTCACAAAGGAAAAGAGTTAACCATACTTATTAGATACACAACATCATCCATTTAAAAATGTATGAACAAATTCTTCTGTATGATTGGAAATCTTATATTGTTTCCTTTACTCTTTGAAATTGTATTTCTCTAGTAATTTTCTTCAAGCAAAAATGTTAAGGAACATAAAGTTCTTATAACTGCCATAATCTAATTGTCAAAATTATTATTCTGCATTAGGTTATAATAACAATTATCATTAGTAAACAATTGAGCAAAACAATATAAAATATTGCACATTTTGATAAGAACATTTTAAACATAAAAAGTACCAATATAGACCATATCCTGGGTCATAAAGCAAACTGCAAGAAATTTAAAAGATTTGAAATATTATTTAATAATAATAGGATTTCTTTAGTACTTAATAGTATTAAAAATAATATTTAATAACAATAGAGTGTGTCCTCCAACCACAGTGGAATCAAACTAGAAATCAGTAACAGAAAGATAACAGGAAGTCTCAACCCAGTTCTACATAATCCATGGGAAGAAAGAGAGTCTCAAAGGAAATCCAAAAATATATTGAACTGAAAGAAAATGACATAGAGCAAGCATATCAAAAGCTATGGGACACAGCTAAGTAGTGCTGAGAGGGAAATGTGTAGTACTAAATGCTACATTAGGAAAGAGAAAAAAGCCTCCTATCAATAACCAAATCTCCCATCTCAAGAACCTAGAAAATGGAGAACAATTAATACCCAAGGGCAAGCAGAAGGAAGGAAATAATCAAGATAACAGAAGAAATCAATGAAGTTTAAAAACAGAAAAGCAATAAAAAACATTTGTGAAATAAAGAGCTGGTTCTTTGGAAAGATCAGTAAGACTGACAAACTTTACCAACAAAGACCAACAAAGAAAGCACAGGAGCAAAAGATACACATGACCAATATCAGGAATGAAACTGGGGATATTACTACAGAATCGGAAGACATCAAAATAATAATAAAGACATCCTACAAATAGCTCTACTCTCATAAACTTGACAACATAGATGAAATGAACCAATTCCTTCCTCAAAAAACAAACTTTCATGTAATTACAACCCACCCAAAATGAAATAGGTAACCTGAATAACTACCATAATTAATAAAGAAAATTAAATTTGTAATTTTGAAACTAAAAAAAAAACCCTCCAGACACAAATGGTTTCTTTAGAGAATTTTACCAAACATTTAAAGAATTAACACCAATTCTGCACAATCTCTTCTAGAAAATAGAAAAGGAGCAAACACATTCTACTTCTTTTTATGAAACTAGTATTATCATGATACCAAAACCAGACAAAGACAGTACACAAAGAACAAAAGAAAGAAAGTTAGCTAAAGACCAATAAATCTCATAAATTTAGGCAAAAATTCTTAATAAAATATTAGCAAATAGGATTAAACAATATATAAAAAGAATTATACACCATAACCCAGTGTGGTTTATTCAGAAGATTCATGGCTGATTCAATACTATTAAATCCATGAATGTAATCAACCATATTAACAAGTTAAAGAAGGAAAATACAATCTTATCAACCAATGCAGAAAAGGTATCTGGCAAAAATATGCATTCATGATAAAAGTTCTCAGAATGAAAAAAAAAACCAGGAATAGAAAGTAACTTTGAATTGATGAAGAACATCTATAAAAAACCTACATCCAACATTATACTTAAAGGTGAAAGACTAAATGCTTTCCCCCTAAGACTAGAAACAACACAACAATGTCTGTTTTTCACAGCTTTTCTTACAGTGCTGGGAGTTCTTGCCAGGGCAATAAAGCAAAAAAAGAAAAATAAAATGATCCATATTTGCAGATGACATGATTGTGAAGAAAATCTTAAGACATCTACAAAAGGCTCTTAGAACTAATAGAGACGTTTGGCAAGGTCGCAGAATATGTATAAACAAAAAAATCAATCAATTGATTCCCATATACTGGTAATAAACTAGTGGACACCAAAATAAAAGATTTAATACCATGTTACAATTTCTCAAAAAAAATGGAAATACATATAAATTTAACAAAAAATACATACAGAACTGCACACCTGCAATTATACATTCCTGATGAAAGAAATCAGTAAGATATAAATAGAGAAAAATGTTGTGTTTATGTATTAGACAACTCAACATAACATGCAAATTCTCCCCCAAACTGGCATACATATACAACACACTTCTTATCAAAATCCCAGCAAGATTTTTGGTAAATATTCAAAAGATTATTCTAAAATTTATATAGAAAGGCAAAGGAACTATAGAACAGCCAGAGCAACTTATAAAAGAAAAATAAAGTGAAAATAATCATTGTATATGATTTCAAGACTTATTTTAGAACTATAGTAAATCGGTAATCAAGATTGTATGTTATTGTTGGGAGAATAGACAGAGATAAATGCAACAGAAGAGAACACAGAGACAGACCCACACAAATCTGCCCAACTTCTTTTTGACAAAGGTGCAAAAGTAATTCACTGGAGGAAGGACAGCGTTTTTATCAAGTGGTTCTGGAGAAATTGGATAGCTATAGAACATATTTAAAAAAATAAAGCCTCAACTTAAGTTCACATCTTATTCGAAATTAACTCAAAATACATCACAGAGTGAAATGTACATTGTAAAACCATAATGTTTTTAGAAAAAAATAAGAAAATCATCAGGATCTAGAGCTAAGCAAAGAGTTCTTGGATTTAACACCAAAACTGTGATCTGTGAATGGAAAAACTGATAAATTAGACCTTTTCAAAATTTAATACTTTTTCTCTTCCAAAGACCCTGTTAAGAGGATAAAAGTCAGGCTATAGACAGGAGGAAAATATTTGCAAAACAATGAAGTACTAGTATCTAGAATGTATAAAGAACTCTCAAAACATAACAATGAAAAAAAAGCAGACAATCCAGTTAGAAAATGGGCAAAAGACATGGAAAGACATTTCACTAAAGAGAATATACAGATAGCAAATAAGTACATGAAAAGATATTTAACATCATTAGCTCTTAGGGAAATGAAATAAAAATCACAAGATATCATTACAAACACATCAAAATAGTTAAAATAAAATACACTTGAATCAATAAAGCAAAGAGAGCCTCTCTCACCACTCCAACTTCATACTGAAAGTCCTAGCTAATGCAATAAGACAAGAAAGGAAATAAAAGGTAAACACATTGAGAAAGAGAAAATAAAACTTTCTTGCTTGCAGATGACATGATTGTTTATAGAAAATTCCAAGGGATAAACAAAAATCAAGCCTTATGGAACTAGTAAATAATTATAGCAAACTTGCAAGATAAAAGATTAATATACAAAAGTCAACTGCTTTCCTATGTACTATCAATGAATGTTTGGCATTTAACAATTTGAAAACCCACCACCATTTACACCAGTGCCCCCAAAAACTAAATGCTTAGGTATGAATCTAACAAAGTATATAAGAAATCTATATGAGGAACACTATAAAACTGATGTAAGAAATCAAACAGGATCTAAATAAGTGGAGAGACAGAACAGTGCATAGATAGGAAGTTCTTCCCAAATGATCTATAGATTCAAAACAGTCCCAATAAAAATCCCAGCAGGTTGTTTTGTGAATACTGACAAACTGATTCTAAAGTTCATATGGAAACACAAAAGACCTGGAATAGCCAACACAATGTTAAAGAAGTAGAACAACGTCAGAGGACAGACACTACCTAACTTCAAGACTTAACTGTATGCTGCAGTAATCGAGATAGTGTGGTGTCTGTGAAAGTATAGACAAGTACATCAGTAGGACAGAACAGAGTTCAGAAATAGAGCCACACAAATAGTCAATTGATCTTTGGCAAAAGATCAATGGCAAGTCAATGGAGAAAGGATAGTACTTTCAACAAATAATGCTGGAAACAACTGGACATCCACATGCAGAAAATTTAATCTAGACAGACCTCATATGTTTCACAAAATTTAACTCAAAATAAATCATGAGCTAAATAAAAAATGCAAAACTATAAAGTTTCTGGAAGATTATATGGAGAAAATCTACATGATTTTCAGATTTGGCCATGACTTTAAATACAACTCCAAAAATAAATTTTGAAAGAAAATTTGAAAAGGTGGACTTCATTAAAATTCAAAACTTCTACTCTGTGCAAGACATTGTTAAGAGAACAAAAAGTCAAACTGGGAGAAGATCTGCCAAACACACATTTGATAAAAGACTGGTGCCTAAAATATACTAAAAATCACTAAAACCTAACAGTAAGAAAGCAATCCAATTTCAGAAAGTGGACAAAAGATCTGATAGACACCCCACCAGAGAATTCGTACAAATTGTAAATAAGCACATGAAGCGCACATCATACGCTTGAGAATTATAAGTTAAGAAAACAGGTACTACAAACCTATTAGAATGGTTAGAACGCAAAACACTGACAACAAATGCTGGCAAGGCTGTTGAACAACAGGAACACCTATTCACTGCTGGTGGGGACACAAAATGGTACAGCCGCTTGGAAGACAGGCAGGCAGCTTCTCACAAAGCTAAATATAGTCTTTCTGTACAATCCAGCAATTGCACTACTTGGTATTTATTCAAATGAGTTGAAAACTTGTGTCCATTCAGAACTCTGTGCACAAATGTTTACAGCAACTTTATTCATAATTCCAAAGAATAAATGTCCTTTAGTGGGTAAATGCCACATACAGGGCCATGTGCATACAATGAAATATTCAGCACTAACACGAAATGGGTTAACAAGCCATGAAAAGATGTGAAGGAGGCTTTAAAGCATATTCCTAAGTGAAAAAAAGCAATCTCACAATATGATATTCTGGGAAGGGCAGAATGACGGAGACAGTTAAAACTCAGTGGTTGTCAGGGATTTATGGGGAGCACAGGATTGTTGGAGCAGTGAAACTATTCTAGCTATATGAATTCTGGAAAAGGCAAAACTATAGGCATGGTGAAAAGATCTGCGGTTGCCAGGGACCTAAGGGGAGGGAAGGATAGTGCAATAAAACTATCCTGTATACTGTATTTTGACACTGCAGTGGAGAATGCATGACATTATGCATCTGTCAAAACCCACAGAATTGTACCACAGGAAGAGTGAATCCTAATGTAAACCATGGGCTTTAGTTAGTAATAGTATATCAATACTTGTTCATCAATTGTAACAAACATACCACATTATTATATGTAATGCAAGATGTTAATAGTTGGGGAAACTGCTAGGATAGGAGAAGAGGGGGAAAGGGTGAAGTATTCTGTCTGTACTCTGCTCATATTCTGAAACCCTAAAACGGCTCTGAAAAGTAATGTTCATTAATTTTTTAAAAACACTTAAATCTCCCGTAAAGAATTCAAAAAAATTTATGTGGATACTCCTCCTTCAAAGAGGTGGAGATTAACACCTAACCCCTTGAGGGTGTTCTGACCTTGGTAACTTGTTTCTGAAGACTAAAGTATGGAAAGATAGAGAAAGAGTAAGTTGCCAGCAAAGAAACCTGGCCAACACTCCCCCGCCTGTGGATCAAGGTGAACATCATCGGTCACGGTGATTACATGTCCTTTGAATGAAGGGAACATCATGTCCCCTTTGTGATAATCCTCCCAAAATTCCATTACCCCAGTCTAGCCATGAGAAAAACAAAACAAATTTAAGTTGAGGGATATTCTATAAAACATCTAGCCAAAATACCTCAAAACTGTTAAGGTCTTCAAAATACAACAAAAGTCTTGAGAAACTATCCCAGAACAGAAAAGGCTAAGGAGATGTGCCAAATAAAAATAGTGTGGCCCCTGGATGAAATCCTCAAACAGAAAAAGGACATGGGACAAATGAGTGAAATCTGAATAAAACGTGGGGTTTAGTTCAAAGTAATGTGTCAGTGTTGGTTCATCTGTTGTGACAAAGGTACCATAAAATGTAAAATGTTGACAAGAGGGGGAACTGAGTGAGGGGCACATGGAACACTCTATACTGTCTTTGCAACTTTTCTGTCCATCTAAACTGATTCTAAAAGTGAATGTGTTACAAAATAATGTGTAAAAAAAAAAAACGACACAACCAAATGCTGGTGAAGATGGAGAAAAACTGGATCGCTCATGCACTGCTGGTGGGCACATGAAATGGTGCAGCCACTCTGGAAGACAGTCTGGTCAATGCAACTACTACATGACGCAGTAATTGCACTCCTGGATATTTCTGCCCAGTAAATGAAAACTACATTTACACAAAAACCTGTAGGTTTATGGAGGCCTTATTTGAACTAATCCTCAACTAGAAACAACCCAGATATCCTTCATCGTGTGAATGGCTGAACTGTGGTACATCCATAACATGGAATATCATTCACTAATAAAGAGGAACAAAGTGTTGATACATCCAACTGAATGCATCTCCCCAGGATATGAGGAAGCCCCAAAGGGTATGTAGTGCATGATTCATTATATGACTTTATTGAAATGATGAAATTGTAAAAATGGGAAAGAGATTAGTGGTTACAGAAGAACAAGGATGGAAGGGAAGTAGGTTGGCTATAAAAGGCACCATGAAGAATCCTCATGGTGACAAATATTCTCTACATCGACTATACAGACGCCAATGGTTATGATATGTACTACAGTGTTGCAAGACGTTACCACTGGATAAAGCATACACAGGATATCTGTGTATTATTTCTTACAATGATCTGAGAATTACAATTTGAGAACCTGTTTTCTCAAAGTAAGTTTAATTAAGAATTTTTTTTGTTAGAAAATTATCTCTTAATGAAATGTATAAGGCTTTGATTTTTAATTGTTTTGTCTATCCATGTATGATACTACTTTTATTAGCATTAGAGAGCTCCTTTTCCTGCTTTTCATTTTTGTGGAAGTAATGCTGGGAAACTTTGTTCACATAAATAAGTTTGGAAGGAGTTTTATTATAGCAATATGATTTAACTCTCTGAACTCTTTCCAAGTACTCTGCCAAAAATAACATACTGCTCTATCAGCAAGAATTATTTTTAATAATCTATCAGCTGACAACTCGATTAGGTCCTTCTCTGATATCACTGAAGGCAAAGAATTGGAAAACATTTCACTTCCAAATATCTATTATCCAGTCTTTGCGGCCATTAACTTTCTGTGTCTGAGAAGTCACCCAAAATGCTTTACTGAGACTCATCAAATGATTATTAATTGTCCTTGTTACTCTTTTTCTTAGAGGCACCTTTTAATTTGATATACGTAGTTAGGTAAATTAAAATACTGTTCATTTCAGTACACATTTGCCAAAATTTTTCTTGTCAAAGTATTTTATATTCTCACATGCTTAATTTTTATTGTTATCAGACTGTCAGAAGCCACAGATTTAACATGTTCAGTTTATGAATAACATCTTCATTTTAGCCTAATCATTGAAGGCAGTCACCACTGTAGAATTAATCACCCAGAGAAAATTTATTCTCTGTCCAAAAAAAAAAACCCTTAGTCTTCATTTTTCAATCCTAGTCAGTGTGTGCTAATATATGTCCCCATGACATTCTACATTCTGATTCCAATAGATAGATAGATATGATTGATGATAGATAGATAGGCAGATAGGTAGATATTAATAAAGAGAGAGGACTTTAAGTCTTCCCATGGATGAAACAAGGTACCACCACTTTTAATATTTCCTTTCATTCCCTTTATTTTCATGAGATTTGCATGAGGGCAGTATGTTCTTTGACAATCAAGGGGGGGATAGATGGGGAAATTCATTAAACAAAAATTCCACTTTTACTGCCTCACTATACTGTATGTCTGAATTAAAAATATCACCTAAATGGGGCAAAATACCCTGTTTCTAATGCCCTACTTTGCCCTTTAGTATAAGACAGAGAAAGACACAAAGTTTCAGAGACTTACGTTGTCTTCATTAATACTTTTGATGTGACGGAGCTTTTTCCACTTGACCTAAAGCACCATATTAAGTTTTAGGAAGGGTGAAAGTTAATACATTATTCTTTTTTTGTGGGTGGACAAAGACTTATCAAGAAAGAACAGGTGAGACTAAAGGACCTGCCTGTCCCTCAAAGTGCAGGTTCCTTGTCAAGCACATGAGTTATAGAGAAGAGTAGAAATGGAAACGAGGATCTGGAAAATGACTCCCTTAAAACAATTCATGCCTGGAAATCCCTTGGAAAGTCCTCTTGTCTCCTCAGGGACATTCACACCCCAGGTAGTAAATCACTCTTTTCTCTTGCAACCCACACACAGAATTAAGCATTTAAAGACCTAGAATGTCTTCTAAACTTATCAAAGACTTTCTCACCCATCATTCTGCCACTGTTTGAGCCCTAAGCAATGAACACACGGGAGACCAGTGCTGAAACTTACGGCTAGTGAGTGCAATGGCAAGATGCTAAGAAAGAGAAGTATGAGTCCATAGAGAGGCTCATAGACCACAAGAGGCCACATAGACACACAGGAAGCAAACACACCACACATGAAATGTCCATAAAAACACGGCAAAGATATTTATACTTCTTATTGGAATGGAGGGAGGAGACTGCTGGAGGGGTGGGTTGAAAGAACTGGAAATATGGGATTCCAAAGACTAGGGAAATTTCAGAAGGAGTTGCATTTGTCTCAGAGACTCAGAAATGGGCGCAAAGGAGATTGACGGAGTAAGTATAACCAGTGGACTATACCTTTTAAAAACATCCACAGCTATCTCTTGGCCAATGAAAATGTCTTACCATCCTTTCTTATCCACAGATAAGATTTTGTTTTTGAGCCAGAATTCTATATTCAAGATAGGAGAGAGAGAAAGGAAGAGAGAAGGAAGAGAGAAAGTTCTGAGGGAGGGAGGACAGAAAAAAAGAAAAGAAGGGGGAAAGAAAAGAGGGAAGAAAGAAGACAACCAATTTGTCATCTCCTTGGAATTTCAGCTCAATTTCTAGACTGGTGGTAGTCAAAGGGATTACTTTATGCTAACGTGTTAATGGTTTAGAACAGTTATACCCTCCAAAGATCCCTTCCAGCTCAAAAGCTTTGTGAAATGTGTACATTAAGGAATCAAAGTTAAAAAAAAAAAAAGAAGTAAGGAAGACTAAAGAAAAGGAATGTGGGAGATGAGTGGTTCTCATCACTCAAGAAATCCAATCAGGAAATTCCATGTAGTAGCAACTTATTGAGCACATCCATAGGGCCAGTAGATGCCATCTGCCAGTAGATGGCGGTCTTCATATTAACTGACTTCACCAGAACAGCCTTCCTTACTACCAGCTTGTATTTGTAGTTGACTTAATGTATAGGTGGAATGGGAAGCTATATGCATGCACAGTGTAACTGAAGAACCGTAGGTGAGATCTCCACCTACTCAAAGTTAACTCCCTCACAGACCTTGCCATTTTTTGTCTAAAATTCAAATTTATCCAACCTTTTGATTGGGGTGGGGGGTGGGGGCCGATTGCAGGTAGGAAGAGGAACTGAGGTTAGTCATTAACACTTTAGACAGAACTAATTGGGTATATTAACTCAGAAGAAAAAGGACCTTGAAAAAGTGTAATGAAAGACTGGTAAGCTCTGAAAAGAGGATCTGCACAGCTTCGGTGGTTGTTCACGTTACACATGGACATTCCATGTGTAACCTGGAGTGGCATGTCAGCACTGGGCACCTGAGTTATAGCCTTAAAAAAAAAAAAGAGGTAAGAAGTAATGGTAGATTGGAGCAGATCAATTTGGCCTGAGGTCAGGCCTGAACACCCCACTGTTGGAGGACCAGCCTCACCATCATGAACACCATTACACCTTGGCTGAGGCCAGAGGCCAGCTAATTCCTCATCTACTCTGCCTACTTGTCTGATTGTCTGGTCTGATGCCCATGGCCCTGGATCTGTTTGGACCAGCACCTTCGTCATCTCAAGGATGGCCTGAGAAGTGAGGGGACGCAGAGAAAGAGGAATTATACAGATGGCCAAGATGATGAGAAGCTTTTATTGGTACAGTATCTGTACAGTATCTGTTCCGTGGTAAGTTGGAGGAGAGAAGACTCGTATTCAACAAGCTACTGTCTTCAAAGACTCCAGTGGCTGTCATGGAGAACATGTCACACACATTCTGTGCAAGCCCAAAGGTAGAACCAGATTTATAGAGAAATCAGTCATAATGCAACATAAGGAAAATTTCATCTTCTGCAATGATGATGATAATAACAGTAGTAACTCACACGCATCGAAATCACCTGGTGCCTGGCACCATGTTTCACATGAATGATCTTATTTACAATTACAACATTCCTATGAAGTATTACCATTATCTTCACATACAGATGAGGAAACTGAGGTTTTGAGGAGTTAAATAGCACACTCAAGGGAAATTTGAGTATTTAACTGCTGAGGAGGCTTCCTCAGACTGAACGGGCTGTCCTGAGAATCAGCAAGTTCCCCTACACAGAGGAGCAGACATCATCAGGAACGCTGTGAAGGAGGCTCATTGAAATCAAAGATCTTAAGTGTCCTCCCGACCCTTAGGGCACATGGTTTCTCATTCAAATGTGCACGGTGTATCCTAGGAACTAAGACCATGTTAATAAGGGTTGGGGGTGGTTGGAAAGAGGGCAGAGGGGAGGAAAACTTCTGAACAATTAGTTTTTTTTAAAAGCACAATTGTAACAGGTACTATCTTAAAGGAAGGGAAAGTGCTATGAGAAAATTCAATAAGGATAAAATCTTGTCCAAGGAATCAAGGGAAGTGACTTGTAAGCGCTGAAAGCTAGGTCCACAGGCAAAGAAGCAGGAGGAAAAGAGGGAGGAATGTTCCAGGCACAGGGAGCAGCCTATGCAAAATCCCCAGGGCAGAAGGACCTTGGCTTAAGGCTCAGAAAGGCCAGTGCAGCTGGAGTCCGTGGGACAGGGGGGCTGATCAGAAGTAATATGTGGCCAAGAAAGCAGGTGGGCCCGTATCATGCAAGCAGTTGTAAGCCACGTTGAGACTCTATCCTTAGAGCAAGAAGAATTCTCAGCAGGGGAGAGAAATGATGAGCTCTGTTTTCAAAGACAACTGTGAAGGCTGTCTGGACATTGGAAGGTAGCGGACCCAGAGCAGGAGACCAGGAGGAGACGGGGGTAGAAATGGGAAACTGTCCTCTTTCCAGAAGGCTCAAAAGCTGGTGCATCTTCCTGAAGAGGAAGGAAACCCAGGGAAGTTGGAAGATGGGCCTGGGATCTGGTGTAGGTCCCCACCAGGCTGAAGTGTCAGGAGCTGTCCTTTCTGTCTACACTTTTCCTGATGTTTTCAAATCTGCATTCGGCAGTTTGGGAACAGTTGGAGCAGGCCACGCTCAAGGGCTCTGAGCTCAGGGGCACCTTTCCATCATGAAACTCTAAGTGGCCACTACCCCTGCCTGCCTGTGGCCACTGGCTCCCTCCCCACCACCCAAGAGGAAGGTGTGGGAAGCTGGAGCTGAAGACTAAGAAAGTTAGGCAGTGACTAGGGAGTCAGAGAGAAGGAGAGTTCATTCTCCAAAGAAAAATACCAAGTCAGATGGTTACTCTAAAGGCACAAAAGAGTTAAGAACTGATGACTAGTACATGCAGATCTGGCAGATTATGGTACTGACAAGCCATTCGGTAGGAAGAACAAAGTTCTCTGAATTCGGAAAGCTCCATCTATGTCTGGTTCCCCCCGACCCCAGCTTACGGGGTGGCCTTAGATAAGGCTCTTGACCTTTCTCAGTTTTCTCACTCCCAAACAGAGGTAATAGTATTTGTCACTTTTATCTTGTAAGGTTGCTGTAAACCTCAAGCTCGAAAGAAAAGGGTTCTGAAAGTTAAAATCTTGAGACACAAGTGAGGTGTTAGGACTTATAATCAGACGACAAGGTTGGGAAAGACAGGTTCCAGCTGCCCATAATGTCCTTAGTGCTTTTCCTTGGAGACCAAGCTTTCATATGCTTGTTTAGTACGGCAGAGTCTCATCTTACAGTCTCATCCCCCCCAAGTCATTTTCCACAGCTCGCCCCTCACCTGCCCCTGCTCCCACAAGCCCCCAGATTCTTAAGACCTTTGTAGCTGAGACACTGCAGAAGTATCTTCAGTCAAGGAGCAGCTTTCCCTATTCTCTGCTAAAGTCACTTAAGAAACCCCTTGAATACAGGAAGTGGCTACTACATTTAAGTCAGTGTTCCAGCGATGTTTAAAGAGGGAGATCTTTAACAGTACCAAGTGGGAAAACGAGTAGGATGGACAGTGCAGTAGGAGTTTTTGTTTGGATTTGAGCTTTCTAGAAATTATTGACACCTAACCTGCTTGGTTAAAACAGCACCCTCCCCTGGCCCTGGCCAAGGGCACATGCCCCTGTTTCATTCTCTTCAAACATTTACCATGTCTAAACTTTTTTTTATCTATTTGTTCATTGTCCATCTCTCCAGTGAAAGGAAATCTCCTTAAGTTGAGAAACCATGTTTGTCTCGTTCAACACTATACCTCCAACACCTAAAACTGTCTGGCTCAGTAAATATTTGGTTGAATGAATGAGTGTTGACTTTTTTAAAAACTTTATTATCTTTCTCTGCCCACTATAACACAAAATCCATGAGAGACGGGACCTTGACTCTGCTGTTGGACATCATATCCTCAACACTTAGAGCCTCATGAACTGGACATGTATTTGCTGAATGAATGAATGGATGAATGAATGCCGGAAACAAGTATAGGCTGAGAAGTCCAGGAAGAATTCCTGGAGAAAAGGGAATCTGAGCTCATCTTGGAAAGATTTGAGTTTGGATATCATCATCATTTTAATCTCATTTTTCCATGAGATCTGATATTAATAATAATGAGCTAACGTTTACTGAGTACTTGCTATGTGTGGTGTTACTTTGGGCACTTTATGACCATGTTACATATTCTAAACATATTTGAACAGCTTATAAGTCAACCTGAAACAGTTTTCTGCATTAAAAAAAAAAATCTTAGTTTTGACACATTCTTGCTGTGGAAGTCAACCATTGTTCCAGAGATGCTCCAAACAGCTGCGGTCCAGAGGAAGCTCCTCCCACCTGCTGTTGAAGCAGCTGGTGGGTTAAGAGAGACCACCCCAGACCCTACAGCTCTCAGCAGCTGCTTCAGTGTATGGAAATTCTGCTGCCCATTGAATCCAACAGACGAGAACAGGCGAATGGACTTGGCCACTGGAATGACCTGTGTGTGTCAATCCGAATGTGGAGGACATTTTTAATCCCTGAAGGACAACCAGGTAGCACGGTTCAGATGAAACATCTTCAAGAGCTGTAGTAAGAGCCTCTCTGTGTTGTCCCTGCTGCCAGGTACTAAGAGGACTGCCCAGCTGCTGGGGTGTAGAGGTCTGTGGGTATGGCTTTGCCGTCCCTTAGTTAACATACTTTCTTCAGCCCCTTGTGAGGCTACAAAGCCAAATCTCTAGATCTGCAGGATGCTGGAGCTGGAGAGAGCCATAGGGATTATTTAGACCAAGCCTGTTAGAAGGATGAACTGCTCCTTAGTTGGAGCCCAGAGGGACTTGGCATTTCTCCGGGCCACATAGCTCTCTGATGGATGGCAGCTGAAGAGTCAAGCCTCTGAACCCAGTGGCCGCTGCTATTGTGTCAGTTTTGTACTAGATGGGTTTTTGCAGTATTATCATTGGCAGTTTTACTGTTTATACCTTTTTTCAAACAGCAGTAATTCCTATATCATTTAATTAATTAGTATAATTAATAAACAATGATACCATTATTAATATTATCATCAATCAGACAATTCTTTGTTAGATTTAGTGCTAAGGGTTTTATTTAACATTAACATTCTTAGGATAATATGTTTTCATTTACTCAGAACAATGGAAGTTTCAAATCAGAAAGAATATTGTATAATATTGAAATTACAATTTTTCTAGAATTTAAAAGGTAGTTAATTACTCTCAACACAAAAGCCAAACAATTAAATTTTCCTGGGAGTTAGCACAATATAGTAGAAAATCTCAGGCTTTGGAAACAGACGACTTGTGTTATATAGATTCTAGATTCCCCTGTGTTCTAAACGTATGACCCCAGGCAAATTGCTTAACCTTAGCTTCAGGTCTATCATTTTGAAACTGGGGGCAAGAAAATTGGATCTACATGCTTTGTACCCTGCTGCCCTGTCACCCTGGCCACACCAACTTGGACCAGAGATGGGCCCTGCAATCCTCTATAGGATGCCAGCTGTCCGGCTGGTGGGACAGTCACTAACCCCTCAGGGCCCCTGGAGGGGTGTTGGCACGTAAGATGCTTTGAGCGGACACAGAGAGGCGATCCTAAGCCTAGAGATACAGAGAGGGAATGGCAGAGTCATTAGTAAATGGCACAGACAAGAATGGAAAGGAAATCAGCTTTCTGGTAGGAGCAGTGAAAGCAAATACGATCTAGAGGTATTCAGAGAGAAGGCAGTCATCCAGGCCTCGAGGCAGGGAAGCCGCCAGCAGGCAGACATGAGGAAGATGGGAGAAAAATGAAAAGAAGTTGTGAATGGTAGCGGGAGAAGCAGGCCAGCAGGCAGGGAAGAGGCATCCACAGAAGGGACAAGTTCCTAGTTGCATTAGGATCCCTTCAGCTGCCGTGGCCTCGGGACCCCCCACAGGCAGCTGTGGCCCTGCTGTCTCAGCATATTCCAACAGCTGCTTTTTAAAATGAATTCCGGGTATCTTGCAGAGATAAACAGAGAAAAAACAAATGGTGGTCTTTCCCTCAGGGACTGCTAATCTGTAGTTCTCATAAAAGGAGAGCTAATAACACTGCAAAATACAATCACTAAACCCACGTGCTTTGGAACTGCACAGAAACGGGCTCTGTTCCCAGCTCTGCCATTTGCTGGCTCTGTAACTTCAGGAGGAATCCTTGATCTCTCTGATGCTCCTCATCTGCCTCTAAAAGGCACAGGAGAGCACCCAAGCCAGGCGTTACATGAGCAATGCCATCCATGGGCCTTCCCCCTATCCCAGCCACAGCACTGCTGTCATTCACGGTCCTGCTGGACTCAGCCTGCTTTCGCTCTGGGAAGTGGGTAAGCAGAGGAGGGAGTGACCAGGAAATCACATGAAGAAACTGCCTCCAATTATCACAGAGGAGGGGGAACCAGAGCCCAACTCAGTAACAGGAGAGTTCCACCAGTCCCTGCTGGGGTCCATTAGCATTGGCCCACAGACCACCGTAAGCTGCACTTTCTTCTGCTTGCAGCCTCTCTGTGCTCAAGAGGGGACCTAGGGACAGACTCACTCCAGCTGCAGACAAGTTCCTAGAAAGTCCAATGAAATGGATGTCATTCCTTTGCTGTGAGTAATCAGCCCCAACAAAGCCCACTGGTATTTCCGCATCCATTCCCAGTGCCCAGAGCTGGGCCCAGCAGCACAGCTGCCTAAGTGGGATGAGCTCGTCAGCACTTTGTCCTGGTTCAGCCTTCGGGACAGACTCCTGGCCTGGAAGTGGGGAGGCACTCTGAAGTTCATCTCATCCCTGCACTTGCCTCAGGGCCCAAACATTTTACAACATGGGTGTTTGGGGATCCCCTGTAACCCCTCTGAGTGGGGACCAGGGAGCCAGGGCAGGGACAGGAAAATGATGTCCCTTTCCTCCTTGCCTTCTTGATCTTCCACTAGAAGGGGCTGCAGGACAGGGGGAAGAAATGGAGAAACAACAGCTCAGCTCCCCATCTCCCCCCCATGAGGTCTCCACCCCACCTTTCTCCTTTCCATTCCTTTGGTGTCCAGGCCAAGCCATCCCTGCAGCCTCCCTTTCTGGGTCACCATTCCTGACCCAGGAATTCTCTCCAAATAGTGGCCACGGGGCTTACCCTAGCCAGGAGTGCCTGTGGGCCCAGGTGGGTGGCCTGGCAAGCCTGTCTTTTGCCTTCGCTCATTTGTCGGCACAGTGATGGTGTTATCACCCTGTTTTGACCAGCGAGGACACTGAGCACCTGGAATGACTTGCTAAGGATCCTGCAGCCGGTCTGTCCACTGTCTGGACAAAACCTTCTGCAACCTCCAGGCCAGTTTTCAAACAGCAGCTTCAGTTGCTCCCTGTTCCTCTAACTGCCATCCAAAAAGAAAGAATAGCACCCTCACGGGCCACAAGCCACAACAGGAAGAGCTCTAAAGTGTCCTCTCCAAATGCTGTCACTCGCCTGGGTCCCGAGTGGAATTTTAAGGCAGGCATTCACATTTCCTAGACTGCAGCCTCTGGGCAGGACCAAGCCCTCTGCTTGCACTGCCTGCTGTAAATTCTGGAAGCAATGGCTCTGGGGAGTGCCATGGGATGCAGGACCCAGGAGTTGTTGCCCCTCAAACCTGGTGTCCTGTAAGCAGCTCAGATTTACCAGCTCAGAAAAGAAGATTCTTGTAAGCACACAGTTGCCTGTGGTCAGGGGGATGATCTCAAACGGCTCCTAGTTCCTGGGCCAGCAGCCAGCTTCTGGATGGTCAGAAGGTGAAATTTGAATGCTGGTGAATGGGAGGCGGAAGTTCAGCAAGGCTGAGTTAAGCCCATTCATGAAAAAGATCTAGTCTCACTTCCTTATTGCCAGGAGTCGTGAGTGAGAGAGTGAGTGAGTGAGTGAGTGAGTGAGTGAGTGAGTGTGTGTGTGTGTGTACACATGCTGCTTTCTGCTCACTTTTTCCCCTCTCTCCACAAATCTAAAGTTCATCCTCAGGAAACTGCCAAAGAATGTGTTGCTGGCCTGTGGTTTGCTGAAAAAAAGAGAAAGAAAAAGGGGGAGATTCATACAAAGGCAATACCCCGCCCGTGAGAACCTCGTTTCCCTCCCGTGCTCCCACACGCACGCGCACACACGGCGCAGGCCAGCACAATACGGAAGCACGCGGCCCACCAGTCCGCCCTCCTGTTCCCAGGCCACATTGGCCTCCCTGAGCTGTTCCCCCTCCCAGGCCCCCTAGCTCAGCGGGTCCAGTCAGCCCTGATGGAAGATCAGCCCAGTCATAGGTGGGCTTCCCGGAGGGGAGCGTTCTAAGGTTAACCTCTAGGCTTTCCTGCTGGGGAGGAATTTGCTGCTAACGTCAGCGGGCCCGTGTCACCTCTGGTGGGCCATGCCTGTCCCTGGCGGCGCGATTCCCAGCTGTCGGAAGGCCACCGTGTGGCTGGGAAACCCGGGGCCAGTTGACCTGGTGGAGTCTCCTTATCTGTAAAATAGGATGATAATATCACCCTCCTCAAAGGGTTGTTGCAATGATCAGGCTAATGTACCCAGAGGCCTCCCAGCTCCGTGAGGAAGCGGTGGGGGGCACGGGGAACACTGACCTCTGCAATGGGGCTCACTACACTGGGGCAGTCTTTCCAAACAGCTGCGCCTTAAAGAGACCAACGCTGCTGCGCCTTTTGAGACTCAGGAAAGATAAAATCGCCTTCTTTGCCTTTAGAAATAGAAATGGGGTGGACTACCAAGAAAAATCCACGCACAGCTCAGTGTGACCCACTCTCTGATACACTGGGGGGCCACAGCCATTTGCGTGAGAAAAAAGATGCCTCTGAGAGGAGATTAAACCAAAGTCCCCAAAATGATTAACTGGCGCAGGAGACTGGAGTGCCAATGGCTCTTTGTCGTCTCTCCCAGACTCTAGCAAGAAGTGCTGACCCACAAGGGCACCCACAAGGATTTCAGAGTCGTCTAAGGAGGCGCCCCCGTCCCCACAGCAGAGGCCCCTCGTGGGCTCGGCAGGTGGAGGAGCTCTTGGGGACTGTCCCTGCCCGCGCTGCGTGTGCCCCAGGAAATCACGTTCTCGCTGACCCTGCATGTTTGTAAAGCACTGTCGTGACAGTTCTTAGTCATGACGTCCTCCCAATGAGGGAGCAAAGGCACTATTATCTCTTCGTTTTCCAGATGGAAGATTAATGCCCAGAGAGATCCTGGCGGTGGAGTTCGGCGCATCTGGAATTCTCCAAGCTGCTCCCTGTGCCTCGCAGGTGGCTTCTCCCCTGACAGTACAGATGACAGCAACAGCTATTCTCATCCTATCCCGTCCCACTTTATCCTTCACCGTGTTTGGCAGAAGCTTCTGACCACCTTTCCGGAGGGGCTCCCACAGGAAACGGACTATGCCTCACCTTGCCCTGGGTTTGGGTTGACCCGAGGTTTGGCCCTGCAGTTAACACCCACCGGGTGCTTTCTAGAAGTCAGGGGTACACACACTCCAAGCCTGCAGACCCAGGCGGAGGAGGAGGGGTTCCCAGCTAAGGAATCACACTGCCTCGTTTCCGTCAGTCCCCCTCCCTTCCCCGGTGTCCCCAGGCCATCCATCGTAGTGAGAGAGAGGAAATGTCTGCCCTGGGTTCAGCTCCTCCACCCTTGTCTCAGGGCAGCTCATAGGAAGAGGGGGTTGGAGTGACTGTAGCTTTGGAATAAACCAACCGTTCAGTGGCAGTGCTCCTCCACCCAGCTGTCCTTCCCACCTGAGAATTATCCATCCTCCCAGCAGCAGCTCTCCCAGGACCCACCCTGGCCACCACCCAGCAGATGCTGCTGCCACGTCCAGAGGCCAGAGAGATCCATGACCAGATGGGGGGCTTCCAGGACATCTCCGCCAAGACAATGAAGATACCCGTGGTCACAAGGCCCTGGTGTGTGGGGCCGGCACTAGACACACTTCCAAAGCTCCCTAAAAGGTCTTCCTCCAAACTTCTTCATTCCCCTCTCCTTCCCTAACTGTTATGAACTGTCTTTTATGGAACATTCACTCTGTGCCAGGCACTTACACAATTACCTTATTTAGTCATTCTAGTGGCCCTGCAAGGTAGGTACTCATCCCTTCTTATGGATGACAGAGTAAAAGCACAGAGAGTTTAAGTAACTTGGCCCAGGTCACACAGCTGTGAAGTGGCAGAGATCAGATTCAAATCCTGAGACTCCAAAGATTATGTTTTCAGCATCTACACCAAGCTGCCACTGAGTACTCCCTGAATCTTTCTTCCCTCCCACTAGACCTGCCAGTTTCAGGATCCACCACCCTCTTGTAACAACTAGTGTGATTCACTGTCCTCTTCCCTGTCAGGAATTCTCCATTTGTTCATTTCACTCAGTCATATTTGAAGTAAAGAATCGGTACCTACCATGTGGTCAGCATGTGCTATGTCAGAGGGAGAGAAAAATACTGGAAACACTCTTTCTAATTTCTGCTAGATAGTGGTCACTAGGAGGTGTGCAGCTTGGAGGGGCACAGAGTAAATACAGACCTTAGGGGAAAGGAGATCACCTGGTTAGCTCAGGCCTATTGCCTTCCTGCCTCCCAGTTCTGAAAAAACTGGTAAGCACCAAGAGTGAGCCGTTGTTCAGAGAAAGACAAGGTCCCACCGGCTGTCTGGGGAGGCGTGGCCTTGTTGCAGTGCGGGGCCGCTGAGGGCCCTGGAATGAAGGCTGGTGACCATTTTGAGCCAAAAGAATTGAAGCAAATGCTTAGTGCTGGTTAGGGGACAGTAAATCCAAGAGACACTCAGGAAGGCTGGCTGTGTGCAACAGAAATTGTGGCTTATGCCAAAGAGATACTGAGGAACTGCTGGAGAAGGTCTAGTCTTCATCCTGCAGGCCATGGAGAGGTCTCGGCTCACCGCATGTGTCATGAGGCCATATCTGGGAGCACAGGGAGGAGGGGTGAGCTCCATGGCTGTCTTGTGGCTGCAGGATTCCCAGCAGCTGGTCCCGCATCTCTGGGGATGAGAGAGAAGGATGACAAAGAGCTTCAGTGTTGGGCAGACCAGGATTTGAGCCCCAGCTTCACTGTTTCTCATGGCATGAGCCTAAGCAAATGTTTTCCTAACTCCTCTGAACCTTGGTTTTGGTACCTAGAACATGGGTGTAATAATAACCTGCTCCACAGTGGTGTTGTAAGAAGTAAATGAAACATGTGTATGAAGAATTTAACACTGCCTGGCATAAACAAACACCCCAGACTGGCAACTTATTTTCTGCTGCCCTGGTGTGTGTGATTGCACCAGTTCACCCATGAATTGTAAAGTACAAAAATGTGATTGTGCCCTTATAGACTATCTCTTCATTCTTGCGAGAACACCTGGGAAAATGCCTCCCAGTTCAGTGATACTGTGCTGGGGATGAGGCGGTCTTCTTTCCACCAACAGAAAACTCATACGCAGCATAATTGATAACCAGTATTGTGCTAAAAACCCAGCCCAAGGCCAGACATGCACAACCTCTTGCACACACAGAAAGCCTCAATAAATAAAATACATAAGGAATGAATGAACCCATACATATGCGTAGAGAGAGCATCTTTCAAGAACACACAATGAGTGGATGGTCCATACAGTGGATTGAGATGCCTTCTTTTTTCATCTCCTCTGCCCCCAGGAATTTGAAAATGAGGGGAATGAAACACTCAGAGTAAAACCACAAGATGAACACATCAGAACAAAGCAAACTTTGCAATTGTTCTATAGAGAAAATTATTCTCTAGCCATCCGACCTCCCCTGCAACTTATTTGAAGAACTATCTACAGAAATGATGGTCGGTCCTAAGAAAGAAATAGGTCAGCCACAGAAACACAAAAAAGAAGTCCCAGAGGAAAGCCAGAGCACAGGCCTGAAGAGAAAATATCTTGGTCCTAAAAGTAGCCGCGTCCTTCTTGTGAAGATGAACACATCAAATTGTCATCACATGATACCATTACACATTTTAATTTTACAACCAACTTCTGTTTTCATTCTGTGCTCACCAAAGTGCCATATAGTTCATGACCTGACTTCTTGAGTACTTTATTCTCAAGAGGATGGATGTTAGCCCTGCAGCAGGTCCATTCAGATGTCCACGCCTGCCTCTGTTAGGGGGAGCCCGTCCACCCACCCTGGAACCTTGCGAAGACCCAGTGTTAAAGCAGGAGGATGGAGGGCCAGAGGCAGACCAGCATCACACCACCATTCGCTGGTCTTCCTATGAAGCACCCCCTCCTCTGCCCCTTCCTATTGAGGTTTCAGACTGTACTTCTGTTTTTCAAAATACATCAGAATACATCACAGACCTGCAAGTTAGGAACGTATTATTATGCCCATTTTTATAAGCAAGGAAATAGACTCCAAAGGGTTCATTAACTTGCCCCAGGGCACTCAATTTAGTAAACTACCTGGATTGCAAATTTATTCTAACTCCAAAGTTCATGTTCTTTTCATTACTTTATGGCATCTCTACCTTCCAGGCCTTTCCTCTCTGGAAGTCTTTAAGTAAGAATTTGTGTTTGGTGGGGAAGGTGGGGAAGGAGGTCAGAATGGTCGCCTGCCTGAGCTCCGCTTTGTGACTGGTTGCTTTCTTTACTTCCAAGGGCAGGACAGAAAAGCACTAGGGGTGCAGAGATAGGCCTGTCCCTGCACCTGTTCAGTGAGGAGGAACAGAGAACCTTGGGGAGACAGTGAATGTTAGCCCCTTCCCTTTTATCTTCACGATTCCACACCTTCAGTCACCCGAAGGTCCCCAAGTCCTTCCTAGGTGGATGAATGACTCCATGGGAGGACAGGGCTAGTATTTCCTCATTTTCTCCCAAATAATACTATCCTGTTTGAATGATTCATGTGCATCCCACTTCCACCTTAAGATACAGGACCCAACTGAACCTTTGAGGTCACCTATGTGTCTGTCCTGAATCCTGTTGAATTCCCTCACTCTGGATGTGTCCCTAACTAGTATATTGTTCCTTTCATTAAAAATCAGGATAGATGAGGGATAATTCATATGCAGCAAATTTCAGTGTCTATGTCCCATGTTCTATGAGTTTGGACACACCTGACCATGAACCCACCACCACACTCCAGACACAGAACATTTCCATCACTCCAAGAGCCCTTGTGCCCCTCTGTGGCAGTTCCCTCCCCACCACCTAGGTCTGGGCTACCACTTAGTTGTTTTCCAGAATGTCGTTGGAACGGAATTGTCAGGATGTGGCTTTTGCGTCCAGCTTCTTTTGTGCAGCATGATGCTTTTGAGGCTCTTTCGTGCTGGTGCACCTGCCAGCAGTGCACCCCGTTTCATCGCTGAGTACTCCTCCAGAGGGCCATGCTTGCTTAGTCATCCACCACCGAATATTTGGGTCATCCTCAGCTTCCGACAATTATGAAAAAAGCTACTATAACCTTTGTGCACAAGTTTTTGTGTGAGCACGACTTTCCATATCTCTTGGGTAAATGCCTAGGTGTGGGACTGCTGCATCAGATGGGAAACGTAGGGTTGCTTTTGTTAGTAATAACCAAGCCATTTCTTAAAGTCATTGCGGCCCCTTTGTGTTCCTACCAACAGTAAGAGTTCTAGCTTCTCAGCGTCCTTAGTGTCTGATTTAATTTAAACATTCTAATAGGCAATAGTGGCATCTCATTGCGGTTGACATTGCATATTCCTAATGACTGATGCTCTTGAACATCTCACTTGCTCTTTTGCAACTTGTATCTCTTCTTTGGGGAAGTATTTATTAGAATCTCTTGTGCCTACTTTTTTATTGGCTTGTTTTCTTATTATTGTGTTATGAGCATTTTTCTATATTCCCTATGCCAATACTTTATCAAATACATATTTTGCAAATATTTTTTTTCAGGCTATGGCTCATCTTTTTATTTCCTTAACAGTATCTTTCAAAGTACAGAAGTTTTTTGTCATGATGAAGTCCATTTTGTCATTTTTTTCTTTTACAGAGAAGAAAAAGAAACTGTTTGTGTCCTCCCTAAGCAACCTTTGCATGACTTCAAGTCACAAACATTTTCTCCTGTTTTCTTATAGAAGTTTTAGCCTTTATGTTTTGGTCTATGATCCATTTTGAGGTAATTTTTTATTTGTGATGTGGGGTCTGAATCAAGATTTATTCATTTTCTCATATAGGTGCTAATCAGCACCATTTACTTTCTCACTGAATTGCCTTGGTACTTATGTCAAAAATCAGTTGACCACATCTGTGTGGGTCTATTTCTGGACTCTCTTCTGCTCCATTGATCTATGCCTCTGTTCTATTCTAGCCAAAACCACAGTGTCTTGATCATTGTAACTTCATAATAAGCCTTGAATTTTGGATATGGTTCATTGTTTGATATCTGTGTAAATGGAATCATACTGTGCATATTCTCCATTTTTTTTCACTACGACAATTTTGAGATTCATCCTTGTTGATGTAAGTATCTCTAACCCCTTCATTTTCACTACAGTGTAGTATTTCTTTGTGTGTCTCACCACAGTTTTCTGTCATTCTATTGTTGATAAGCATAGAGATCATTTCTAGGTTTCTGCTATCCCAAACTATGTCTCTGTGGGCATCTTTGTACATGTCTTCTGTTGTATATGTGTAAGAGTGTCTCCAGGGTTTGAATCTCATGGAGTTGCTGGGTCCCTGAGCATATGAATCTTCATCTTCATTAGGTAAGACCAGACCCTTACCTACTGGGACTGGACTAATCTTCCCCCTCCGCAGCAATCCCCATTATCTCCAATACATGGTATTGTCAGACTTAACTTCAAATTGTATACCTCTTTGTGGTTTTAGTTTGTACATCCCTGGATATTAGAGAGGTTGGACACCCCTTCTTACCCTCTTTGGCCATTCAGCTTTCCTTTTCTGTAAATTTCTGGTGTCTTTTCTCATTTTTCTGTTAAGCTGGATTTTTCTTAATAATTAGATGAATTTCTTACATATTGTGAATACTAATCCTGTTTTGCTGTGCAGGTATCATTTCTTATACTGTGAACCCTTTTCTCTTTTAGTGGTGATTTTGGATAACCTTCCTTGCAGTACAGCCAAATTATCAGTCCACCCCTTTCTCTCATTTTGCTTATTGTGCTTTGTTTAAAAATCCTTCCATATCCCAAATTCATAAAGGAACTTGCCAGCATTTTCTTCCAAAAGAACTAACATTTTGATGTATATATTGAAAGGCTTAGTTCTCCCAAAATATGTATGTATGTATGGTATCAGGTACAGATACAATTTCATTGGGATAACCAATTATCCCAATGCCACTTATTGGATAATCTGTTACTTTCCCACTGATTTTCTGTTCTGTTATATGCCAAATTTATGAATATGTATGAATTGGTTTTTGGACTTTATCCTGTTCTATTGATCTGTTTGTCTATCCCTTTATCAGTACCAATTATCTTCATACTGTCACTTTTTATAAATCTTGATCTTTAGCAGGATAAAGTCCTCATTTTGACCTCTTTAGAAGTTTCTTAGTTATTATTGGTCTTTTGTGCTTCAAATAAATTTTGGAAGCAGATGCAATATCCCATTAACAGGAAAAAATCCCCACCTGATGGGGCTTTTATTGCAAATTCATTGACTCTAAAAATAAATCAAAACGAGAAGAATATATACTAGTATACTGTTGTATCTTCCTATCTAGAATCATGGTTTGTGTCTTCATAGTCTGAAAATTTATAATATGTTTCCTCATAAGAGTCTTGCACATCTGTTAAATATATTCCTGGGTATCTTATTTTTTGTTGCCCATGTGTTATTCTTTTTAAATTAAATTTTCTGTTTTTTTATGGTGCATAAAAATAAACTTTTGTATAGCAATCTTTTAGATAACTTTGATAAACTTGTATTCTCTCTTGTAATCTGAAGAATAGTTCAGGTTTTCTAAGTAGACATCATATAATCTACAAAGATGACAGTTTTGTTTCCTTCCTTTCCATTCTTTATAACTTCCATGTCTTTTTACTTTGTATTGTACTGGCTAGAACTTGCAACAACATTGAATAAAAGCAATGAGAACAAATAGCCAGAGCTTGTTAATGATCCCAAAGGGGAAATTTTTAAATATTTTACTACTGAATATGTGATTACTGTAACTGCATCTATGAATGCATACATGAGCTCATGAAGCCACGAGTGTGTGCAAAGAAATAAAACCCTTATCAAGTTAAGGAAGTCACTTTTGATTCCTAGTTGGGAAGGACTAGGACTTTTTATCATTAAGCAAATATTGAATGTTATCAAATGCTTTCTGTCTCTGTTGAGAGAATCGTATGGCTTTACTTTTAATAAACTGTTATGTAATAAACTCAGTTTAGAAATTTTCTAAATGTAGAAAACTGGACCAGCTTTGTATTCTGGAATGAATCCAACTTGGTCTTGATTTATTATCTTTTTTCTCTGTGGCTAGTGCCAATATGTTAAGGTTGTATTTAGGAGTTTTTGCATCTATGTTCATTAATGAAATGGTTCTGTGATTTTTCTTTTTTACTTTTTTTTTGAAGAACATTATGTTTACTAGGCTCTCCCTTACCCCGTCCCCCCCAGAAACTCCATTACACTCACTGTCCATCAGCATAGTAAGATGTTGTAGAATCACTACTTGTCTTCTCTGTGTTGCAAAGCTCTCCCCTTTCCCCCACCCCCCACATTATACATGCTAATCATAATACCCCCTTTCTTCTTCCCTGCCCTTATCCCTCTCTGCCCTCCCATTCTCCCCAGGCTCTTTCCCTTTGGTAACTGTTAGTCCATTCTTGGGTTCTTTGATTCTGCTGCTGTTTTGTTCCTTCAGTTTTCTTTTGTTCTTATACTCCACAGATGAGTGAAATCATTTGGTATTTGTCTTTCTCCGCTTGGCTTATTTCACTGAGCATAATACCCTCTAGCTCCATCCATGTTGTTGCAAATGGTAGGATTTGTTTTCTTCTTATGGCTGAATAATATTCCATTGTGTATATGTACCACATCTTCTTTATCCATTCATCTACTGATGGACACTTTGGTTGCTTCCATTTCTTGGCTATTGTAAATAGTGCTGCAATAAACATAGGGGTGCATCTGTCTTTTTCAAACTGGGCTGCTGCATTCTTCTGGTAAATTCCTAGAAGTGGAATTCCTGGGTCAAATGGTAAGTCTATTTTGAGCATTTTGAGGAACCTCCATACTGCTTTCCACAATGGTTGAACTAATTTACAGTCCCACCAGCAGTGTAGGAGGGTTCCCCTTTCTCCACAACCTTGCTAACATTTGTTGTTGTTTGTCTTTTTGATGATGGCGATCCTTACTGGTGTGAGGTGATATCTCATTGTGGTTTTAATTTGCATTTCTCTGATAACTAGTGATGTGGAGCATCTTTTCATGTGTCTGTTGACCATCTGAATTTCTTCTTTGGAGAACTGTCTGTTCCGCTCCTCTGCCCATTTTTTAATTGGATTATTTGCTTTTTGTTTGTTGAGGAGTGTGAGCTCTTTATATATTTTGGATGTCAGCCAGATCTGTCACTTACGAAAATATTCTCCCATACTGTAGGGTATCTTTTTGTTCTATTGATGGTGTCCTTTGCTGTACAGAAGGTTTTCAGCTTAATATAGTCCCACTTGTTCATTTTTGTTTTTGTTTTCCTTGCCCAGGAAGATATATTCATGAAGAAGTCGCTAATGTTCACATCCAAGAGATTTTTGCCTATGTTTTTTTCCAAGAGTTTTATGGTTTCATGACTTACATTCAGATCTTTAATCCATTTTGAATTTACTTGCTGGATAAAGTAATCTTGGTTCCAGGCCCTTCTGCTTCATGGCATTAAATACATCATGCCACTCCCTTCTGGCCTGTCAGATTTCTGCTGAGAAGTCTGTTGTTAGTCTGATGGGCTTTCCTTTGTATGTGATCTTATTTCTGCCTCTGGCTGCTTTTAACAGTCTGTCCTTATCCTTGATCTTTCCCATTTTAATTACTATGTGTCTTGGTGTTGTCTTCCTTGGGTCCCTTGTGTAGGGGGATCTGTGGATCTCCATGGTCTGAGAGACTATCTCCTTCCCCAGATTGGGGAAGTTTTCAGCAACTACTTCCTCAAAGACACTTTCTATCCCTTTTTCTCTCTCTTCTTCTTGTATCCCTATAATGCGAATATTGTTCCGCTTGGATTGGTTACACAGTTCTCTCAATTCTTTCATTTTTAGAGATCCTTTTTTCTCTCTGTGCCTCAGCTTCTTTGTATTCCTCTTCTCTAGTTTCTATTTCATTTATTTTCTCCTCCACCATATCCAACCTGCTTTTAATACCCTCCATCGTGTTCTTTAATGATTGGATCTCTGACCTGAATTCATTTCTGAGTTCTTGGATGTCTTTCCATACCTCCATTAGGATGTTGATTATTTTTATTTTGAACTCCCTTTCAGGAAGAGTCATGAGGTCCATATCATTTAAATCTTTCTCGGGAGTTGTATTAACAATTTTTACTCTGGACAAGGTTCCTTTGGCGTTTCATTTTAGTATATGGTGCCCTCTAGTGTCCAGAAACTCTATTCTGGAGCTGCTGAGCCCCTGAAACAATGTCAGGGGCCGCAGGGGAGTGGTACTGGGGGTAGGAAAGAGTTGTTCCCCACCTCCTGGCTCCTGTGCCTGTCTCCACTGCCTGAGCCAGTGGGCTGGGCACACAGGTATAAGTTTTTGTCCCAGAGCAGCCAGATATGGATCCCTGCTTTCCACAAGCAGCTGGAATCCCAGTCTTCCCAGGAACTCTGCCTTTATTAACTTTCCAACCCAGTAGTCATGCGAGTCTCATGAAAGCACCATGAAATGTAGGTTTGTGCTCCCAGAGCAGATCTCTGGAGCTAGGTATTCAGCAGTCCCAGGCCTTCCACTCCCTCCCTGCTCCATTTCTCTTCCTCCCGCCGGTGAGTTGGGTGGGGGAGGGGTTCGGGTCCCATGGAGCCACAGCTCTGGTACGTTACCTGGTTCGGTGAGGTCTGCTCTTTTCTCCAGGTGTGTGCAGTCTGACGCATCCTCTTTCTTGTTGCTCTCTCACGAATAGTTGCGCCAATTAAATTTTCTAATTATATCCAGTTTTAGGAGGTAGCCTCTGTCTCTCCTCTCATGCCACCATCTTTTCGGTTCTGTGATTTTTTCCCCCTCTAACAACCACATCTGATTTTGATATCAAGATTATATTGGCTTCATATAGTGTCTTAAGAAATGTTTTCTTTTTTGCTATAGAAGAATTAAAATAGTATTGGAATTATTTTTTTCTTTAGTGTTTGGCATATCCACCTATAAAATCATCCGGGATTGATCTTTTCTACATAGGGGATTGATAACTACTCATTACCCAAATTTAATGATTTGTCATCTCCTCTCGAATCCATTTTGGCAATTAATATCTTGCTGGAAATTTGTCCTTTCCATCTAAGTTTCCAAATTATTGTCAATACATGACTTATTCTCTCATATTTTCATTTGTGCTGCATCAGTAGTATATTAATTTCCAAAGGTGGCCATAAAAAAGTACCAGCAACTGGGTGGGTTAAAACAACAGAAATGAATTGCCTCACAATTCTGGAGGTTAGAAATCTGAAATCAGGGTGTCCACTTGGAGAATCTGCTCCCTGCCTTTGGCCCAGCTTCCGAAGATGGTTGGCAATGTCTGGCATTCTGTGGCTTGTAGACACATGACTGCAATCCCTACCTTCATCCTTACATAATGTTCTCTTGAGTGTGTCTCTTCTCTTCTCATCAGGGCACCAGTCATAGTGGTTCAGAGCCCTCTCTAAGGACTCATCTCAACTTTATTACAGCTGCAGAGATCCTATTTCACAATAAGGTCACATATGTAGGTACTGGGGGTTAAACATATCTTTTGGGGCGATACAGTGCAACCCATAGCCACGTAGTTAAATTCTTCCTCATGTCTAATAGTGTTGTCAGCACCTTTTCTCTTAATTTCTTAGACTTTCTTGCTAGTAGTTCTCAATTTCCTCAGTCTTATTAAAGAAGTATTTTTCAGCCTTCTTAATCCTCAGTATTTTATCTTTTTGTTCTGCTTCATTAACTCTGTTGCTTATTAATTCATCCCTTTTACTTTTTAAATGATTATTCCTTTATCCTAATTTCTAAATTTGGACATTTACCTTGCTTACTTATTCACTTTCTTTTTTCTTAATATAAAACACATAAGCTGTCTATTTTCCTCTAACCATCTCTAGCCACTGTTTTAACTTTATTTGCTACATGTTAATGTGTAATATTATCCCTAGCAATCAATATTAAATATTTTCTCATTCTCATTATGATTTCTTCCTTGACCCTGGAGTTATTTAGATGTGCATCTTTAAGTTTCCAAATACAAGGGGTTTTTAAGTTATGTTTTCAGTTTTTTAATTTCTTTGTAGTCAAAGTATATAATCTATAAGATACTGAAACCTCTTGAGACTTGGTTTATGCCATACCATGTAACAATTTTCTTAAATGTTCCAAGTATGCTTGAAAAAGTGTCTCTTTTCCATTTCTTAGGTATAGAATTCTATATACATCCATTTAATCAAGCTTGTCATTGGTACTGTCCAAATACTTTGTATTCTTTTATTTCTCTGTTGCTTGATCCATCAAAGACTGAGAAGATTAAAGCTTCCCACTCTGAAGTGAATTTGGCTGTTTCTTCTTCTGGTTCTTACAATTTTGTTTTACATATTTTGAAGCTGTGTTACTGGTTACATACAAGTTTAAGTCTGTTATGTCCTGTGAATTGAACTATTTGTCATTATGTAACATCTCTCTATGTCTAATAAAGCTTTTTGCTTTATATTAAATTTTGTGCGATGTCAGTATAACTATACAGCTTCCTTTTTTATTACTCTTTGTCAAGTATACCTCTTCCCCTCCTTTTGCCCCCACCCTTTTAGTATCTTTATGTTTGGATTGTGTCTCTTGAGAACAGTGTAACTTAGATTTCTAAATCCAGTCTAACCATATGTGTCCTTTCGCAAAAGAGTTTAGTCTAATAAGTACTCCATTCCTCTAATGGGGAGAGTTTAGTCCATCTACATTTATGGTGATTACTGATACAATTGGATTTATTTCTGCCATATTGTTATTTCTTCCCATCATTTTTGCCTTTTTCATTTAAAAAAATTGTTATTCCATTTTTCTTTCTCCTAATTTCAAAATAACTCTTTCATTTCTATTCTTTAAGTGGTTATTTAACTTAAAATCAAAAGTTAATGGTTTTGCTCATCTCCTAATCCACACAAGGACCTTAGCATGCTTCAATTCAGTTATACCTCATTCCTGCATTTATGCTTTTTTGGCCCATTTTAGTTCTATCGGTTTTTAAACCCCCAAAACTACTCACTATTATTATTGCTTTGTTCAATGTCTAGACTTACTCATGTGTTTATCCTTTTCTTCTGCCAACATTCCTTATTGCATCTCAATTCTTCCTTCTGGAATCATTCCTTCTTCCTGAAATATATCCTAATCTACTTCTTTTAGTGAGCATATTTTTAGTAAACTCTGAGGGGTTTTATTTGTTGAAAATATCTTTATCATCATTTTGAAAGATTGCTTTTCAGGGTGTGTACATACATATCTAGACCAAGAGCAATTTTCTCACAGCACATACATTTAGCTTCCTTTATTGCTGATAGAGTCATCTTTTTTAGATAAACCATCTTTTTCCTCAAACTATTCAGGTCTTCTCTTTATCTTTGGTGTTTTGTAATTTTCTCTGGATATGTCAAGATTTATCTTGCTTGGGATTTATGGGGCTTCCTGGCTCTGAAAATCCATTTCATTCATCAATTTAGAAAAACTCTCAGTCGTTATTTCCTCTAATATTCTTTTTCCCCTCATTCTTGTCCTTTTTTTCATCCACAACTCTAATGAAATAATATTAAAACTTTCCACTTTGCTTTCATGTCTTTTTACCTCCTTCATATTTTCCATTTTTGTCTCTCACTATATTCTATATGATTTATTTGATAGATGTTCCAATTTACTTACTCTCTCCTTAGCTAAGTCTAACCTACTATTTCATCAATCCACTAATTTTTATTTCAAAAATTTTTCCATTTCTCTGCATATTCTATTTGGTTCTTTTTTCAAATGTGTCTGGTCAGTGCTGATAGATCTCTGTTTCTCAATCATATTTTAAATACCTCTTAATTTTTTTAAGCATAGGAATTAATAACTATTACATATGTATCTGTTTATTAAAATATTTGTTGTCTTTATATATCCGAATCTGCAGGTTTGTTTGATTTCAGCTTTTAGATTTCTGATTTCCTAGTTTTGTTAAAAAGAAAAAGAAATAAAGATCTCTTTAATTGCTAGCTCATATTTATCCTTTAGAGGGTATTCTTTGAAACTAAGATTTAAGGTATATTTCTTCAGAAAGTGTCTCTATGGCTTTTACCAGATGTTTAGGAGAGCTGTCAGTCTGGGGTCACTTTCAACTAAAATTGTAGCTGAAAGATTTTTGAATGTCAGCTCAAAACCCATATGGGAATGTACATGTAATTACAGATTACCAGAGGAGAATTTTCCCTTTATACTCTTCTATGCAGTACCCAGGGCAGACCATCTTACTATTTTCTTCTAGGAGGTAACTTTTCTCTTGGTTTACGCACTGGATGGGGGCCTTTAAGAGTGCACCCACTTTCTGAGTGGATCTTCAATTTGTTCTCACCTTGGATAGACCCTAGGCTTTGTCTTCTGACCTTAGTGTGTGGCCTGCTAAAAGCTATACTAAATCATCAGTGATGGCAAATACAAATGCTAATAGTTGTTCATTCTTCTGGATTCTAGGTTCTTCCCATTTCTGGCCTCTGACATCTTCCTTTGTTGCCCTACCTGCTAAGTGGTAATTTTAAAAGTAATATTAAACTATTGTCTCCAAAATTAGTAGGCAAAAGTATGATGAGAAAATGATATTTGTATTGTCTCAAAGTATCGCACTGCAAGACAAATATTCATGACAAAGAGTTCATCACTATATAGAGATGACTGTTGGAACACACCACCTCAACCATGTGAGACAACATCACCACTAATGAAATGTATTGACCCCATAGGCTTCCAAACATGGTGCATTGAGAAGGGCACAGCATCACTGCTGTAGTCTGTCTTACCCCAAAATGCATGAATCACATGGAAACAGCAATCAAATGGACATCAAGGGTCTTTTCTGCAGAAAATTAGCCAATACCTTTCAAAGTGTCAGGGTCATGGAAGACAAAGAAAGACTCCAGGACCCAATCTGGATTAAAGAATGCTAGAAGAGCTATGACAAGTAAATGCATTTTGGACTGAATTCTGGTCCAGAAAGGAGACGTCAGTAGCACAACAGATAAAATTTAAATAGATAAATTAATACTATTCATTAAGAGTATAATTGTATATGATAATTTCTTGGTTTTGATCATGGTGCTGTGGTTATGTAAGTTACCATGTGGGGAAGTCAACTGAAAGATAAATGGGAATTCGTTATATTCTTTCTGCAAGCTTAAAATTATTTGTCAACCCGAATAGCCAAAGCAATCCTGAGAAGAAAAAATAAAGTGGGGGGGGTCTCACTCCCCAACTTCAAGCTCTACTACAAAGCCATAGTAACAAGACAATTTGGTACTGGCGCAAGAACAGAGCCACAGACCAGTGGAACAGACTTGAGACTCCAGACATTAACCCAAACATATATGGTCAATTAATATATGATAAAGGAGCCATGGACATACAATGGGGGAAATGACAGTCTCTTCAACAGATGGTACTGGCAAAACTGGACAGCTACATGTAAGAGAATGAAACTGGATCACTGTCTAACCCCATACACAAAAGTAAATTCAAAATGGATCAAAGACCTAAATGTAAGTCATAAAACCATAAAACTCTTAGAAAAAAACATAGGCAAAAATCTCATGGACATAAACATGAACAACTTTTTCACAAAAGTAAATTCAAAATGGATCAAAGATCTGAATGTAAGTCATAAAACCATAAAACTCTTAGAAAAAAACATAGGCAAAAATCTCATGGGCATAAACATGAGCAACTTTTTCACAAAAGTAAATTCAAAATGGATCAAAGACCTGAATGTAAGTCATAAAACCATAAAACTCTTAGAAAAAAAACATAGGCAAAAATCTCATGGACATAAACATGAGCAACTTTTTCATGAACATATCTCCCCAGGCAAGGGAAACAAAAGCAAAAATGAACAGTGGGACTATATCAAGCTAAAAAGCTTCTGTACAGCAAAGGACACCATCAATAGAACAAAAAGGTATCCTACAGTATGGGAGAATATATTCATAAATGACAGATCCGATAAAGGGTTGACATCCAAAATATATATAAAGAGCTCACACACCTCAACAAACAAAAAGCAAATAATCCAATTAAAAAATGGGCAGAGGAGCTGAATAGACAGTTCTCTAAAGAAGAAATTCAGATGGCAAACAGACACATGAAAAATGCTCCACATCGCTTGTCATCAGAGAAATGCAAATTAAAACTACAATGAGATACCACCTCACACCAGTAAGGATCGCCATTATCGAAAAGACAAACAACAACAAATGTTGGTGAGGTTGCGGAGAAAGGGGAACCCTCCTACACTGCTGGTGGGAATGTAAATTAGTTCAACCATTGTGGAAAGCAGTATGGAGGTTCCTCAAATGCTCAAAATAGAAATACCATTTGACCCAGGAATTCCACTTCTAGGAATTTACCCTAAGAATGCAGTACTCCAGTTTGAAAAAGACAGATGCACCCCTATGTTTATCGCTGCACTACTTACAATAGCTAAGATATGGAAGCAACCTAAATGTCCATCAGTAGATGAATGGATAAAGAAGATGTGGTACATATACACAATGGACTATTACTCAGCCATAAGAAAAAACAGATCCTACCATTTGCAACAACATGGATGGAGCTAGAGGGTATTATGCTCAGTGAAATAAGGCAGGTGGAGAAAGACAAGTACCAAATGATTTCACTCACATGTGGAGTATAAGAACAAAGGAAAACTGAAGGAACAAAACAGCAGCAGAATCACAGAACTCATGAATGGACTAATAGTTACCAAAGGGAAAGGGACTGGGGAGGATGAGTGGGAAGGGAGGGATAAGGGTGGGGAAAAAGAAAGGGGGCATTACGATTAGCATATATAGTGTGGGAGGGCTGTGCAACACAGAGCAGACAAGTAGTGATTTTACAGCATCTTACTACGCTGATGGACAGTGACTGTGAAGGGGTATCTGGGGGGGACTTGGTGAAGGGAAGGGGGGAGCCTAGTAAACATAATGTTCTTCATGTAATTGTAGATTAATGATACCAAAATAAAAAAATTATTTGTCAAGAACTGTGAAGGATGTAAGATTTTACCTTGCTTGTAAGCTAATAATTTCACCTATACAGTTTCATTGATGCTGGCAGAAATGAAACTCCGGGTCAGAGCCAAGGGACTTTATTACTCATGGGACACCAAGCAGCATGATCTTCATTGTCGCATTGATTCTGCCTGTCCACCAAGAAATGTGTCCCACGGAGTGACACAGTGGGCCCACATAAATGCTACACAGGCAGTGAGTCTCTATCACACAGCTTAAGAAATCCCTATTTATTTTAAAAGGCTGTAAGCAAACCTACCAAAACTTTGTTCCAGGCAGAAACATTACCTTTAATATACTGCAGAACAAGCAAACCCTCTTCTCCCAAGGGAGATATTCTCTCTATAATCCAAGGCTATTCTTCTTCAAGCATTCTTAAAAGATAGACCAGAACAAAAAGCTGTGCATGCTTCTCTTCACAAAATGTGCTGAAATATGAGAGACCCATAGAAAACTGTGTCCTACCAATTTCAAAATTTAAAATTAAAATAAAAAAACTAAGGAAAATGAAATGGAAGTCCTAGAAAACGTGTTTTTACCCCTATGTCCAAAATGAGAAATTGAATCACAGAAAATTAGAGGACCTACTTACATCACACTATTAGTGAGAAGAATCTGAATGAAAACATCCAATGCCGCCTGAACCTCCAACTCCACTGTTACACTCTTTGCCCAAAGAGGTCCATCCCCAAGTTGTCTGTGCTTCTACATCATCCAAGTGGTTGGCCCAGCAGGACCTCCCTGTGTATCCTTCCTGATTCTTTAAGATATATTCTCTCCATAATGCATTAATTCATCTTCCATCTACATAGTAATCACTTTCCTAATTTTCAAATTAAAAAAAATTTGATTTCATAGGTATAACTGTACCTGTGTGGATTTCAGGGTATTGTGTTTAAAATACTACTAAAAAAAAAAATCCAATCCATCCTGCCAGGGTACCGAACTGCTTCTTTGACCTAAGTCTCTCTTGCTGTATTTCTTATTGTTCTGTCTTATAGAAACTCTCTTCCATGTGACATGCCTTCCCAGTCTTGAAATCTTTAAAACAACCACTTTTTTAGAAAGCTGTGAAAACTTATCAATGGCAAAGTTTAAAATTATTAAGAAAAAGAAGGAACAGGGAGTAAAATGAGCTGTAGTTAACCATGCTTAGTCTCAGAAGGTGCAGCAAAGAGTCAAGAGCTGAAGCTACTGAACCTGAAAATGACCTGCTGTGGATAAATACCCAACTTCCTTCTGTGGCAAAATCATGGAAAGAGGAACCTTGGAGCTGAAAAGTTGACCTCAACTGTTTCTGTGGCCTAGACCCTGTCTTCAAGCAGGAAAGATCTAGTGAGACCATTGTCTGGGGCAGTGTTTCCTCAAGTGTTGGTGAACCTCATGACTCCCTGGTCAGGAGGCGGACACAGAGCTCTGGGCACTGCTCCCTAAGGGGCTGATTTGGGTCTGGAGTGGGACCTGAGAATCTGCATTTCTAAGGAGTTCCTAAGTAATGCTTGGACCAGGTTCAGGGCACAGAGTCAGGCAGTAGCTTAGAATGGGGCATGGGAGCCCCGGTCCTCACAGTCTTAGACCCTGGCACACAGCAGGTGCTTGGTGAACATTTGGAGGTACTTACTTATCTTACCTCTTTTAATCTTGATTTTCTCGTCTGGATAAAAGTCCACCATTTAAAAGAGGCATTAAGGGAGCCGAGGATTTCATGTGCTTAAACCAGGAAGTGTGTCCAGAGAGCCAGATCCTTGTTCCCAGGCTACCCATAAGTGTCCCTTTGCCTGCAGGGCCTGTCCAGCCTTGGTGAAAAGGAGAACTAAGTGACGGAGAAGTGAGGAAGAAACTGGGGCAGAGGGAGTGAGGCAGCTGGAAGTAGTCAGCTCCGGCATTAGAGGCCTGAGAGGCAGAAAAGAGAACCAGGCCTGTTAAGCAGAGGTCACAGCCACAGAGCCCACGCAGAGCTGGAGGGAGAGAGAGGAGAGCAAAGACCCAGGCCTCAAGACAGGCTGGCGGCTCCAGCACTATCCCCGCAGCCCACCGCGCTGCGGACCCAGCCTGCTGCCCCGCGTCCATCCCACAGCGGGCAGCCCCCGTGTCGTCCGGCTCTTCCCAGCCTGCCCCTGGTCCTTGACACCTTCTCTTGGGGGAACAGCTCCTGCCTTTCCCTTCCTGAATCAAGTTGCTTGAACTTCCCACCACTCTGCCCCTTGTCCAGTCCTGCAGGGAGGCCGTCGGGGGTGAGCCGCATGCGCAGCGTGTAGATGCTCACCCCTGACAATGGCTCCAGCTGGTCAGCTACCTCAGTCTGGGCCATCTCTCCTCTCCCTGGCACCTTCATTCCCAACACCTGGGACTAGGTGTTTCCACGGGGCTCACCCGGGATGGCAGGCAAGGCGCCCCCATGGCCATGACAGTGGGTGGAAGACTGGGGGTGGGGGTGACAACCCTGTAGACTGCAGTTGATTTGCCGCTCCCTAGAGGACCCAGACCTTTTCTTAAAGAAATGCAGAAAGCCCCCAACTCGTGATTGGCTAGTGCCTGGACTCCGGAATGCCTCGGTTACCGTATATGCTGACATAGAAGATGCTCTCCAAAGGACGTGTGTCCCATTTGCCAAGCCCTGGTGGAGTAAATGGCAGCAAGGGCACGTTTATTTCCCCACTGAGGCCCTCAAGGGGGACTATTGCCCCAGCAATCCCAGTTTTGCCAGTGCCCCATTGACTGGAAACTAAGGCTGAAGGATGTAGTTGGCAAGAGGGAGAAAGAGGGCTTCTCTGATTATTTTCCTCGAGGCTCATCACTAAAACACACACTGCTGATTTTCCCTGGGCTTCTCATAGGCAAGTATATACGGTGTTGCCTGTGAGGAATGTTCTATTCACAATCTCCTACCTTTTGTCCTACCTTTTGCTGATCCAGGGGGCCTGGAGCACTCGTCCCCCACAGCCTTCTGCCTGTGTCCCTCTTACCTACCCCTCCACTCCCTCATCCCCTCAACCCCCCACCCTTCCACCCTCTTTACCCCCCACCCCCTGCCAGGAACTTCCTCTCCTATATCCTCCCCTAGCCCCCAGCTGACCACACATTCCTCCACCCCAACCCCTGGCCAGGAGGGCTAAACAGAGGAGCAAAGAGAGGGGGGTAGGGAAAGAGAGGAAGTTATTGTCTGAACGTGCGCTCCAGTTACATTCCAGAGGCAAACAGAAAGTAAAAGGGAAAAACTGAAAGTTAAGTCACCACTGTTTTATATTATCCATGCCTCTGCAACTCTTCATTCATGCAGACGACTGTCAGTGGGCAATCATCAAAGGTCAGAAATGGGGAGCCTCAAGGACTGGGCAGCTACACGGCTCAGTTTTCAGTAGGCAGCTCTAAGGATCAGAGAGGTTCCCTGACTTGACCTAGGTCACACAGCCAGTTCGTACAGATACAGGACTCGAACTCCGGTTTCCTAAAACCTGGGTCCATACCCACACTTGGTTTTTTTATTCACACTCACTGTCCCTTCTTCAGACAGCCCCCATGGGTTAAGCCAGCAGTTAGAGTGGTAGAATGGGGATTTTGATGGCTGTACGGCCCTTCAGGATAGGAAAATTGCTGCTAATTGCCCCTGTCAAGAGGCGCAGAGCCTGAGCCCCGCACAGGAGCCCTGAGGACCAAGGCGGTCCCTCAGTGACAGCAGCATGATGACAGCTGGTTGCACAAACCCAGAGCAATTGAGGGGAACTGAAATTTGATCTTTCTCTTTCTCTCTTTTCTTTCTTTCTTCCCTCCAACAGGATATGAAAGAGCTGGTGAGAGCCCCAGCCAGAAATACTGAGCAGCCTCTGAATCATTGAGAAACACAGGAGAGGGCGGTGCGACCCTGCCTGGTAATTGGGGGCTGGAATGCCAGTCGTCTGTCAGCTCTGCCCCCTTGCTGTCCCTGGCACAGTGTGCAATGCAAGCCAGGCTGCCCCATCCCCTGCATGCACGTGGGCACGGTGCATGTGTGCATGCATTCACACTACTGGGTGCTCTGGCCTGTTTCTGTGTGCCCTCACACACCCGCTTCCTCTTCTTCACTCATTACCACAATCCTCCGAGAGGCCAGCACAAGGTTTCCATTAGTGAGCACATTTTTGTGCTATGGATATTGAACCAGGGGGGAAAGAAAGCAGACTGTTGTCCATGATGGATGGGTTTTCTAGAGGACTTCCCAGGGTGGTCCTTCAGGGGGCCAGGACGGAGCCGTGAGGGACACACAGCTTCACAGCATTCCCTTGTTTCGGTCGCACATCTGTGCGGGGGGGCCTGTCTGCCTGGCCACCAGCCTCTCCCACCTCCATTCCTCCTAGGTCTTCTCCCTCTGCTTCCATTCTCCCCTTCCTGCCAACATCCCCAACTTCCAGTTCACCAAGTGCAGTAACGTTTCCCAAGTTCTCCCTGCTTTTAGAATAAAAAGCAAGGTGTCCATGTGCTTGCTCTCTGTTACAGAGACAGCTACCCCCAAGAGGAGGGGACCAGAGCTCATGAAATATCACCCATTCCTACTACACTTAAAGCACACTTATCTCCCTTTTCAAATGCCAGGGTTTTCCTAAGTCTTGTCAGCATCATTTTCCACAATCATCCCCCTTACTAACACATAGCCTAAATGAGATGAGATGAATGAAGCAAAGACTCATCCCTTAGGCTCTCAACATTTTGCACAGTGCTGTGAGCACTGCTAGCATGAGTTGGACAAATGCTTGCTAAAAATAACTAGGAGTCTATGGAAATGTAGTTTATAAATCACTTTCCCTCAGCTCAGTTAAACCCACTTTTTTATAGAAAAAGGAAATGAGCCTCTGGGAGCTTGAGTGATAGAGTGGGGAAGCAAATCCTGTCCCCGGATATGATGTCCATGCTGTTGCATCTTGTTGCACTGTTGGGGGAACCTAGAGCCAGTATCTTAAAAGGGCTTCTGCCCTCAGGGTGCTTCAACCTAAATCTGGGGAGTCAGAACCTCCAGAGGAAATAAAACAGAACAATTCAGAGAAGTAGATGCTAATAGCACAACACAGAAATGCTTTGAGGATGGATAGCCCCTGAAGACAGGAATGAATTGAGACCCATTTTCCCAATTCAACAGGACAAAATGGAAGGGCCATAAAGAACCAGAGCAGCTCACCCAAGGTCAAACCACCGAGAACAAAGGCGAGTTAATCAAATCTTTAATCCAGTTGAAGGGTTTTCAAAGAGCTTTTGGGAACAGGTGGAATGGCAGGCTAGCAGCGCGGACCTCCCAGGAGGGGACTAGAGACCAGTGCCCCCACCCAGAGCTTTTCTTTCACCTCATCAGAGGCAAGCTCGTCTCACCACCTGAACAGAAGAACTCCAAGTCACAGAATAGACTCAAAACATTCCCACTGTCCAAGTCTTGGAAATTTACATATTAAAGGCTCTGAGAAGTCCTATAGGCAAAACCAAAAGCACACAAACAGAAAAACTCAAAATCAGAAAAACACCCTCAAAAAAAGTGGGAAAAACTTTTTAACTCAATGTTGTTTGAAGTTCCCTATCTGAACTGCCAAGCCAATGCCACCTGTCCTGTCTTGTCCCTGAGATAAGAGAGAACTGCTCTTCTAGGACCTGCTAGCATATAAGGAATACTTTGGGGTGTTTTTACAGGCCACCCTACAGTCTGACTTTCCAAGGGTCTTCCCAGCTCTCAGCTCACCCAGTTCACACATAAAAATCAATGCACACTTTTCTCTCCTCGAAGGAATCTCAGTACTGCCCGACCATCCTGCACGCGCACCCAAACCTGCCTACTGAACACACTGGGGCTCCCAAGAGGTGGCGTCCCATTCACTCCTCTGAGGCCCAGGACCTCACATAGGGCCTGGCATATAAAGTGGAGGTGCGTGAAAAGTGGGAGCCGAACTGAGTGCCCCACATGTGTAAGGTATTCCCATCCCCCCATTCCCAGATTCCCATGAAGACTGTAGAGTCTTCCCAAGGGCTGCACTTGGGGTGTCGAGATCCTCCTAGGCAAGGCGGATATGCCCGAGCATGGTTCACACCGCCCCTCCCTGTCCCCACCTTTGCCCCAGCCCCTTGGGTGCCTATAGGCCGAGATGCAGCTCTACCCTACAAATCTCTCCTCCTCTTATTCCCAAATTTTCTCCCCCCTTCCCTCATCCCCTGCCTCATCCCCCTGCCCCGCTCCTTTGCTCTCTCCTCTCCCTCTCCCCCCTCCCCCCAGCTTGGCTCTCTTTCCTTCTGCTGAGCCGTCAGTGTTGCTCCAGCCCAGCAGCAGCTCCAAGGAACCTCTGTTTGGCTGGGCTCTGGGCCAGTCCCTTCCCTCCAGCTGCCCGATTCAGGATGATCTAAATAAGAAATGTATGTATAGGCGTAGTGTCTTCGGGGGATGCCCCTCACTGGTCTTCTGGGTGAAAAAGCACCCTCAGAAGATCTCTGCGTTAGTCTGGGGCAGCATGTCTGACTGTAGCCTCAGGCACCGCTGCCACCAGCTCTGCTGCCCAGAGAGGATGCGGATTTGCAAGCGTGGGTTGGAGAGCTTCTTGGTTCTCTTTCAGGAAGAGGGCATCCTGCTCCTTGCCACTAAGTTTGGTTCCTGGGAGGATGCAGGCTTGGCTTGGAAAGTGCACACGTATAGTGGAGATGAAGTAGAGAGAGGAAGGGACCCTGTGCCTGCATCCGTGCCCAGGCTTCTCCTTGGGGGAGCACAAGGGAGACCCAGGAAAAGAAGGAACTGAGGGGCTGGCTGGTGAGAGGTGGGGGTAAATGAAGGCTAGAGAGGAGGCCGGGAGGCCCAGGGAAAGGGCATGACCTACTAAATACACAGGCAAAGGGGCCCTGCAGCCCCCGAGCCCAGGTGAAGGAGCAGGAAACGGGCATGTCTCTGGGTCCTGACATGTGGTTGTAATGATCACAGACCCCTTAGGCTCCAAGGGACCCCTGAGGTCATCCCCATCCTGATTCCAGGCAGCGCTGCATCTAAGCTAGACAAGATGCGCAGGCGGCTCTGCTCTAAAGGTCCCTGCAGAAGGAAAAACAGGCTTCTTTCTACCAAGCATTAGGCCCAGAGTCTTGGTATTGACTTTTCCACATCATCCTGAAAGATCGTGGTTTACAAAGGCTGCATCAAAAAGTGCTTGGTTACTGAGCTGGGTGTCTGGACTCCTGGGTCCTCGGTCAGTAGTGCACCGTGATCCCAAGTTTCCCAGGCTCGAAAGTTCTTGCTGCCCAGCCTAATCCTCTGTGCTCGTCTATATGACAGATGTATAGACGTGCATCTGTGTGTGCTGATAGGATACGCTGGCCCATAGTGTGCATTCTGAAAGAATGTAATGCTAGTATTACAATTGCGGCTGTGCTTATAGCTTTTGGTGGTGATAGAAAACGGTTATTGATCACTTTCCTTCTTTGAACTAACCTCTGTCTAATGCTGTCCAAAAGGCAGAGGGTGTCTGGGATAGTATCACAGCTGGGATGTCCTCCATGCCCTGTGCCGCCCCCACCACCTCCCCTCTCCCCCTCCACCAGGCACCCCCCCTCCATCTTCTGTGTGTTCCCAACACCACATTAGCTGACCTTTTGGAAGGGGCAGTAGCATGGGACAGAGTAATGGCTAGGGGCTCCCAATAGGGTAGCCATATAATTTATTATCCAATCCAGGATGCTTTTGAGAGTGGAAGGGGCTGCTGTTAATTAGGTGGGACAACAGGCAGCATAAACCAGAATTTTCCCAGGCAAAGTGGGACACTGACCACCCTCACTCGAGGTCTGAGGCACAGTCTGTACTACTGGTACCTCGGCTGATGCTGAGCATCTTAATTGGTTGAGTTTAGGTTTCTTCTTAGCAAAGCCTGCTAAGGTAAAATGTCTGTTCCCTAGGGCAGGGGAGTCTCGGTCTTTGAAGTACATTAGAGTTATGCCAGATGTTTGTCAAAAATGAGACTCCCAAACCAGACACTGTTTATTCTGATCCAGTGGCTCAGGGGTGTGGCCTAGGAATCTGCATGCTGATAGGCGGATCATGGCTCAGCCTTTAAGAAGCATTGCCTCTGAGTCATAGGAAGGACGATGAAATACCGTATGTGCGGCACCTGGCACAGAGTGGGCCACTGTGAGTGGCAGCTCCATCACGCTGCCTTCCTACCCTTCTGCACTGTGACTCCCTGGGGGAAAGGGTTGGCTCTTATCCTTCTTGAACGACACAGTGCCAACCTGGTGCACAGTAGGTGCTAAGATGGGCTGCAGTCCTTTTCCAGAGGCCCCTTTTATGGAGCAGAGAAGGGAATGACTTGCCTCTGTCTCCCAATGCGGTGGTAGGGTTGGTGCCCAGGGCCCCAGCGGTGAGGGAGAGCTGCCCTGCAGCAGCGCTGGCATCTCTGAGTGCAGGGTGGCGACCTCCAGGAAACCTTGTTCCCAGCACACCCTCAAGCTCAGGCTGAATACCTTGGGCTGGGGTGGGGCACAGGTTGGTGGGAAATCTGACTGAAAAATCTGACTGTTAAATGGGTTTCATCCTGAAATGACTGAGTGAAAACTGAAAGTAAAACTCATACCACCCACTTCCCCCAACAGCTGCTGAATTCAGCTAAGCAGCTCTTCTATTCGAGGCCTTGCCCCTACCTCTCCCTTCCCAGCCCCAACCCTGAACCCCACTGAAGGCAGGGCCTCCAACCCCACTCCACCCCAAACCACCCCAAGGACTGCTCCTCTCATCCCCCTCTGCTCTGCCCATGTGGAAGTCAGAGGCAGGTGTGTGGTGGAGGAGACATGCCCTCCATGCAGGGCCAACATCCAGCCTCTTATTAACCTTGACCCCTTTCTATGCTTTGACATCATGTAAAAAATGTAATCAGGTATATGTAATGGCCAAAGTGTCTGAGCTGCCTATTACGCTATTTCCATACCGAGTTGACACCAGCTGCGTCAAAAAGAGAAATATAACATTTAAAAATACCAAAATAATATGTGTATTAGCAGGTACACAAAAGCAACGTACATTTCATAGCAAAAATGTAAACGTTGCAGAAATAAATGACAGTTCCTGTAAGATTGTCCTCCAAAACCCACCTCCTCTAATGGTTCAGAACTTTTTAGTGCCATACTGTAGTTAGTCTGTGCAGTAGGACTGCTACTGAGTGTGCACTGGTGCCTGAGGTCACCTAGCTAGGAGAGACAGGGGGTGGGAGAGAGAACAAAAACAACCTGCTCCTAGGGAGAGGGAGGTAGCTGGGGTCCAGCTCGCCTGGAAGTGGGGGCATCGCTCAGCCTATATTCAGTGCTTCTCAGGGAGATAGGAGTGGCCTCCGCAAATGCATAGACTACCCACTCGCCTGGTCTGATGGTTGGAGTTAAATATTTAAAGCAGGACTGTAATTTAGGGATCGTTGCTTTAATAGATATGGAAACTGAGACTCTGAAGAGCAGAGGGAAATAGACCAGTAGTCTAACTGGGGCCCAGGAATCTTCCCCAAAGATATGTGAGCCTGGGCAGTTTAAAGGAACCGGTGACCCTCAGCTGGTATGGTGCTTATTCCCAACTGCACCTGCCTGCCATCTCCTGTGCAGTCGCCCCTCCCCATGAGGAATGGTGCTCCTGTCACCTATGCTGCATCTTCCTGGGCACCAGTGTCAGTACTCTGCGGCACTGAGGAAGGAACTGAACAGAGCCGTGGCATCAGGAGAAACTGTCTTGGCTTGTACATATTTATTTGAGGATCAGAGTTCCATGTTAGAAATGGCTGTGCTTTGTCTGTCGTGTATTCCATCTGAATATATTAAGTCCACATATATTATACAGGGGCAGGAACTATGACACTTTTTATTTAACACCCTTACCTCGTCTTTCCTTCTACAAAAGTCCAAAAAAGACTTGCCCTGAAAAGAAGCCCAGGAGCATCAAGCTGAGAGATAGGAGTAATGGCTGGCGAGAATGACAGTGAGCCAAGTGTCAGCATGAACGATCAGTGATCCCAGAGAAACTCACAGAAAGCACATGCCTTTTCTAGCATCTGTCTGGAAATCAGAAAGATTCAGGAAAAAGACCATTGTCCCAGGACATGTGCTAGCACCTGCCTGTCTGGCTGGCTCATGCTCTTGCCATTTCCCTGTGACTTTGGCCCCTGGCTGCTGTCATTCTCTCCAGCCATTACTCCTATCTCTCAAGTCTTGGAGATTTTTATTTGCAGTAAACATGTTCCCTGACCACCTCTTTCCCAATGACCTTGTCCTCTACCCCACCCCAGCCACTTCCTCCCATGTTCCTGCACTAATCCTTGTTATTACAAATCCTTTCAATCCCACAACAATCTCTATTTTTTGCATCCCACTCTCTCGCTCTGCCTCCTATCCTTCCAGCTTACTCCCTCTAGAACATGAATTCCAGCCATCCTGGACCCCGCCAGATCCTCCTATCCATTGACCTGACATCCTTTTCATGGGCCTCACTCCCGTGAGAGACTCTTCTTACCTACCTTAAATTCCATGCCAAGCACAGTGAACACTCCCATGTATACATCCTCACTTGCTGTATCACAGCACGACATGAGCTAGGAAGCATAAGGCAGCTGGCTGAGGTGGCAGAAGACCCCCCGCCCCACCCCAGGTGGGTGCATGGAATGTGCAAGCCATCCTTGATGCTTCTCAGAAACACAGGGAGTCCCCCCACCCCACCAGGCCACAGCGACAGGGGACCTCAGCTGGCATTCCTGCAACACAAAAGCAGAGAGCTCCTTGAAGGCTGAAGAACGTGCAAAGCCTTGGGTTACATGAGGATTTATGAGGAAGCTGAGGAAGTGCTGGGAGAAACCCAGCAGCTGTGTGGCGAGGTCCCTCTGGGACCATCCTCTGCAGATGGCACCTCCTGGGAGATCACAATGCTGGCTCATCGCAGCTCCAGACGCAGCTCACAGCACTCACTGCTCGGGTGTGCTACTGACACTTTCCAGGAGAAGAGATCCAGTTGGGTCACAGTGCCACCATCCCATATGGTAGACCCCTATGGGGCAGAGCCTTTTGCCAAGCCACCTGCGAGGAGCCGGACCTCTGGCTTGGGCCCTGGCCCATCAGCCAGCCTCCTGGCAGCAGGAGGGCAGAGCTCACAGCTCAGAGCGTGACTGCTAGGAAAGGAAGGGGCTGCTGTGACAGTGGGCAGTGGTCCTTTGGATAGGTCACACTGGCTCACATTCAGCTCCAAGAACCCGTCCTTCATCACCCCTTCCACCAGTCCAGGAACCCGAACATCGACTTTTGGAGGGGATTTCAGTGGCAGCCCCCAAGTTTACAGAGACAGACTCGCCATGTGTTGGTCAGGCACCAAAAAGCTACCAGTTCCACTACCTTAACCACACGCTGATTTTATTTGCAAAGACTGTGAGGAGGGGACGTTAATAGAAAACTTCACACTGTTTCTAACTGCAGACTGCATTGTGAAGGAAGCCACATTATGATTCAAAGCCGGTTTTATCTCTTGCCAGTTGTGAGACCCCCCGGGAAGCTGAAGCTCTCTGAACCTCAGTTTTCTCATCTATGCAGTGGGGGGAGTGCTCTCTATCTCTCTGGATCTTAGGGAGGTTTTAAGATGTACTGAGCACCCTGCCTGGCAAGTCAGTACCATGGCGATTGTCTGTCCCAGTTTCCACCTCATACCCATACAGAGAGACAAATGAATCATCATAAAACATTCTGGTACTGCCACTTGTCCCAGAGTCAGAAGATCTGGGTTCCCATCTTAGCACTGTGCTAAGTGGGGTGTGACCCTGATAACATTACCCTCACCTCTCTGGACACCATTTCCTTCACTGTAATATTGGGGACCCAGTGGTTGGCTGACCTGTCATAGCTTTGCAGCCCAGCATCCTAGGATGCAGATATTCTGATTAGTCCAACAACCTTCCTTTAACATTGAGAAACCTACCTATGTGGCTCCCCAGAGTGGAAATGGGAACTCGGAGGGTCCGTATGAAGGAAATGCAGATGACGATGGTGGGCCGGAAGTCAGGGAGGGCAACCTGAGCTGTCTTAAGTAGGGAAGCCACCAGAACTGCTTCTCTACTGCGTCAGCTGCTCCTCCTGAGATTGTCTTTCCCGTGCCCGTGAGCTCCCTGCAGGAGCGATCACTTCCTGCTTGGTGACGCCTCGCCACACGCTCTAGCTTTTTTTCTCATTCAGCTCTCACAGTGGAAGGGGGTGGTGACTCCGTTCATTTTGTACATGAGGAACTAAAACTGGAAGTTAGATCACTGGTGGAAAGACCGATCTCACTAAATGGCTGGGCCGGGATGTTTTTGTAAGTTCATTTCGAAAATTTGACTAGTTCAAAATGAAACTATAAAAGCCAGTTCCGTTCTTATATATGACTCCAGAGATAGTTTCTGCATGTGCATTTTAATATGTATCAATATTCTTCCACATACGCTTTTGGTCCAAATGGAAACATACTTTTGCTCTGCCCTTTGCTCTCAAACATGCTAAATACCCGGAGGCTCCCCCCACCTGGGGCGTGGGACATGGCAAAGGGATATACTCCATCTTGGGCTCCAAGCAGAGCCCATCCCTGAGCCCTGAACGCTGCCTTTGGTCAGGGTGGGGACGGGAGGGCCAAGGGACACAAAGGCTGGAGAAAACTTCAAAATCAGCACGCCGCCTCCTCCATCTACAGTTTGAGCCCACGGAAAGCCAGGGTGATGATCAGAAGACTGCTGCTGGCACATGTCCGGGAGCTTCAGGAACAGGACTCGTGATGAGTATCTACTGCAAGGGGTGGCCCAGGCCCAGAAGGGGCGGCAGTCCGTGGCAGCCAGCCAGAGCACCTCGGACCAGTGCCCTAGGCCACAGCGCACTAGGGAAAACCCCTGGCCGGGCTGATTTCCTTTAATCAGAGAGAAATCTGGGTGCAAACCCTTGGGCCTATGTGGAGGGGCAGAGTTTTAAGTTCTGAAGCCCTCTTTCCCTGAGCCTCTGTTCCAGCCTCTCCCGTGGCCTTACCTCCATGCAGGCAGAGGGACCACCATGCCAGCCCCAGGAGGCCGGAAGAGTCCAGAGCACTGGCTGGGGGAGCGAGAGGTCTGTGGGGGTCTAGGGGCCACTTCATCCCCTGGGCCTCCATCCCCCAAGCCTCCCCCATTAACATGATGAAAAATAAGTTCTGCTTGAGGGGAATTTCCACACCATGATATTTAAACAAGATTTAAAGTTACCCTTCTTCCTGAACTATAGAGAACTACTTTTAAGGGGACCACATTACATAAATTTTTCCATGAGGCCAGAAGGTCAAAGTACAAGATGTCCCCCCTTGAATGGATCTAGGATCTGAGGAATAAACTAGCTACCATTTTCCCATGATGGTTTAAGGTCCATTTTCCTTAGAGGTCAGGGAAGGCCTAAAATCCAGTGGCCCCCACACATTGGCACTTGATAGATCAGCAAAACTTCACCAAAGAAATTGAGGACCAATGAAAAGCTGGTAACTTTATATTTTGCCAAATACAATTATGTAGATAGGTTCATATGGATATAGAAATACTGTTTACTATGACTATTGTTTCATTAAAAAAGGATATTTTAATAACAAAAGATAAGATAATCTCAGAACATAGACACTCCTTTAAGGAATATTTTCTACTCACATACATAATCTTTATTTTCCCTCTGACCAGCAAAAATTCAGGGAGCTTCAGGGGTCCATCATGGCCCCTCGTTTAGGAGTTAATGAACCTGTTGATGTTAAGTATTTCCTAGAATTATTCGTCCTCTCCTTCTTCCTTCTTTCCCCTTCACTCTTCCTTTACAAATATTTGTTGAACATGTACTGTGTTCTCTCACCTTTATTCTGCAGCACACATTTCTCTAACACCAACAAGGTCACCCAGAGTGGGAAAGCAGGGAGACCATGTGGTCATCAAGGAAAAGCTGGGGTGGTTCATGTGGAAATTCCCCCTATTGGGAGAACCCGGGCACAAGCAGGATGGTGACCCAGCAAGAAAGGGAAAAGCCCTCAACCTGGCTTCTGCTGAAGCAGGAGCCTTTCAGCTTTATTTTAAGAAAATTTAAAACGCCTGCCTGCACCTGGGGTTGGGTCCCCAAAGAGACCCATCCCAGGAAGCGGGTTGCACTTCCTCCTGAGCCCACCTGGCTCGGAGTTCCCGTCCATCTGTGAGGTGTCGTCACCTACAGGCAGCAGGCACCCTGTGGCTGTGCGGGGGCTTTACCGTCGCTGCAGGCAGCCTCCGCACCGACAGCTGCCAACCCTAGCAGCGCAGGTTCCCCAGCCACCACTGCTTTGCTAGCACTTCTGACTGAGCTGCATGCCTTTGGAAGACCTGCTGACCCTACTGTGTTCAGCCTGTTTTTGAGAATGCAAGGTTTTCAGAAATTCCCATATTACATCACAACAAAACAAAATGGTACTAAACAAATACTACTTACTTATCTTTAACTAAACTGTAGTATAATATATCCACAGATACAACACCATCATTAAAACAAAAACAGAGCTATGTGGAAAAATTCCCACTACAAACTAAGTGAAAAAAAAAAGGAAAGTGAAGGATAACATACACAGGGCCATATAAGTCATGGTGGCTGGCGGGCGGGAGACCTTTAAGCCAGCACCTTTTGCTGCCCATAGGCACATATATTCCACATGTCGGTAAGTTTAAGGAAACCCAGTAGCACTTATGTCCCTTAGTGGGAGGGCGGAGGGGCACCTGCACAGCACTGCCTGCTCTGGCCCCCTCCAGACCCTTCCCTTGTCCAAGGAATCCTTTTGCCGCATCCCCCGCTTCTAGACCACACTCTGGAACTTGGAGCTCTCTTCCTGCGAGAGCCCAGAATTCTCTTCCTACGACTCTGGAGCCCACTTCCAGACCTGTGTGGATTCTTTGCAAGCCCAGGGCAGCCAGGGGTGGGACGTGAAGGCGAGAGAGCAGGAGGCCTGGGCTGCTGCTCCTGGCCTGACACCCTGGTTGTGCTCTTTCTGGTTCTGCAAAGTTTTATCTGGAAGGGCCAAGTTTTACAGGGAGACTTATTTTTCATTTTTATTTTTTCAAGTTCTATAACCTTTATTATCAGTAGCCCTAAAACACTTGAATCCTTTCATGAATAATTTTGCTTTTTAGAAATCTACCCTAAGGAAATAATCTAATCTTTTTTTATTTTAACTTTTTTTGGTATCATTAATCTACAATTACATGAGGAACATTATGTTTGCTAGACTCCCCCCTTCACCAAGTCCCCCCTACAAAACCCATTTCAGTCACTTTCCATCAGCATAAGATGCTGTAGAATCACTACTTGACAGGGAGACTTATTTTTGCATTAGTTATGTACTTAACAGTTACTTAAAACCTAACAATAATTTAAATACCCCCTATTCATCCTGAGACAGAGACCAATAGAGTTTTTGTGATAAATTTTGAGTGTGGCTCCTGGGGCCTAGCGGGGAGGAGGAGGGGAAAACGAAGACCTAAGGGAGTAGAGCTCTGGTCAGTCAAGTGACAGGTGTCAATTGCTTCCAAATTTGAAAGCAAGCAAGCATATTTTGATGGCTGTCAAGGGCCCCGGGGGCTGGGGGAAGGAGATGGGGCTCCCCAGAAGCAAAGGCCGCAGCTATTAGTGGACTTCCCAGCCCACTTCCACCCACTGCCTTGCTTCCAGCATACAGCCAACCTCAGAGAAGGAGCCAGGGAGCAGCCCTGAGCAGACCCTGGATCCGTGTGTCAGGGCAGAAGGCCACAACTCTGTCGGGGCCACAGACCAGGGGATTTCCTGGGGGTGGAGTCCCGGGCAAGGCCCTGGGCTATTCTAAGGTGTCCCGTAGCTCCCCCACACCGATTCCAGGAAGCCTGCCTGGGATTATCAGAAACCTGCGAGCTGTCCTCGGTTGCAGTGAACAAAACTGCGATGTCAGGGGTGTGCGGGTGGGCAGGGAGCCAGGGCCAGCCACCTGGTAGTGGACTGAAAGGGCTCAGAACCAGGAAGCCAGAGGCTTCTAGGGGTGTGTGTGTGCGTGTGTATGAGTGTGTGTGTGAGTCAGACTCTCGGCAATTCACTTAACCCGGGGCACTACTTCCCCTCCCACATGTGAATTTGGGGTAATATTTCATCTCAAGGCAACTTCAAAAGGCTGGGGAGAAAATTACAAAAGATAATGAATGTGAAAGCAATTTGTAAATCATAAAGTGCCATGCAAATATAAGGGCTCAGTCCAGGGGTTCATTTCCTTCCAGATGCATCACAGGTGTCACCTCCTCCAGGAAGCCTTCCCTGGCTCCTTAGTCTGGTTTGGGGGGTTTTATTCTTGGCTTTCTTATACCTCACAATGCAAACCTTGGTTTTAATACTTCATATCCTATTATATTGATGTATTTGGAGAACAAAATCTTATTTGTTTTTCCATGCCCCAGTTCTCTTAGGATGTTGGACACACAGTAGGGACTCCATAAGTGTCTGGAAAGAAATGTGTAAGTGAATGAATGGTTATTATCCTCTGCCTCCATCCCTATACTGTAACTGATATGGAGCTTCCATGAACTCATCCTTGCCACAAGCCCAAGGGTGTTCTGATGGTAATATGATGCTTAATTTGGACTCACTGTGTTTCTTTCTGTTCCCCAACCCCATGTATATTCTTCATGTGTATCCCCAAGATCCCCCTAGACGTTAGGGTCCTTGTCTAGTAATAAATAAATGGTTTAAAAATAGACAATTTTAATTCAACTATAATTTTAAAAAACCCAAAGTACTCAAAAGGGTAAAGCAACTCTCCTTGAGGTTAAACACACACACACACATACACACACACACACACACACACACACACACACACACACACACACACACACACACACACACACACACACACACACACACAGAGCCTGCCAGGGCCCTATAAAGTCTGGCGGCACAAGATTTGATTCTTAAGCTTTGGAGTACAGGCCAAACTTCTTCTGAGACAGGCCCAGCGGACTTGTCTCCTCTCTGAGTCTCTGTGAGGGATGGGAGCATTTCACGGTGGGAAAGGGTGAGCCACAGCGTGCTATGGCCCCCGTCAAACCCAAGGTAGAAAACCTCCTAGCTCCTGGCTGCCCACAGCATCAGCCCATAGGGGCTACTGCGGAGAGGTAGGCTGCTGGGGCTGGAGTTGGGGAAGGCTCTGTGGAAGGGGAGCGAGGAAGAGACCCTGGGCTGACACGAGATTGCCAGCCCAGTGGAGGCAGGGGATGGATGGATAGACGCTTGCCCGCAGAACAGGCCTGGGGGAACCTTGGAGCCCTTTGGAGGTGACTGTCTTTCAGAAGAACCTCTGGAGCCCTGAGGCAGAGCAGCTGCAGATGGAAGTGCGGCGCTGAAGGCAAGGAGTCTCGGGGACCTGAATGGATTCTTGGAGGAGAGACATTAGACCATAAGCTGCTGTTGTTCACTTCATGCCTTCTGGCAGGGTCTCCATTAAACACGGAGACATGTTCAGGGGTGAATGCTTGGGGGTGGAGGCTGCATTTGCCTCATGGTCCCTGCCAGTGGTGAGCAGTTTCTCTGTGGTGTCCCTTCACCCGGATTCCCAAGGTGACTTGGAGAATATTTGCCTATATGGGTGCCATAGTAGTGATTACTAGGCACCCAGTGGGTTAGACAAGGTGATGCTGGAATGTGCTCCTAACACAGGCTATTTAGGGTCACCTGGTTTCTTCTTTGTGAAATGGGGAGAACACAAGCCCTGCCTGTTCCATCGTTTATGTGGAAGACTCAGTGGAGATGATGATTTCTGGCTCCAGGAGCCCAGGAGCTCTGGGCAGTGGGGCACCTGCAGCCCTGGCCTGGGGCTGCTGGCACCGGGCCTCTTCCCCCCCTCAACCCCCCACCTGGGCCTGGAGAGGGGTGCTCCAGCCATGTGCATGTCTCATTCCCTCACCAAATCTCCCCCCAACCTCCCCTAGCTTCCTACTGTCAAGAGAAGGACAGGGGTGTAGAAGTGATTTTATAGAGGAAACATGGTGGGGTGAGCCGGAATCGGAGTCAGCTGACCCTGCTCAAATCCCGACTGTCCTACTTACCAGCTGTGTGATCTGGACAAATTACCTAATCACTCTGTGCCTGTTTTCTTGGACTAAAATGGAGAGAAAAAGTACCTGGTTCCTAGAGTCAAGGAAAGAATGAAAATAGACAATGTTCATAAAGCCCCCTGCACATAGTGAGTATTCAGTAGACAGGTTTTCCTCGCTGAGCATCCTTGTGATGGGTACCCCAGTCCAGAATGATGGGATGTAAGAATATCCTCAGTTCCAACACCTAAAAAAGTCTCAACCCAAAAATGCCTGAGTTTCTACCACTCGCTGGCTTTACAATCCCCTCTCCTTCGTCCATGACAGCTTCCCCTCACAGGCCACAGTTCCTGGGCAGACGAGAGGAAGGGGAGAATGGCACTACTCTCTCAGCCCCAGGCTGAACACCACCCCCACCTCGTCTCCCTGGCATCTCTGGGTGCACTTCCACTTTCCTGTGGCTCCCCGTCCTCTGTCTATAGCTGTCTCCCTGGGTGTCATTGTGCCTCCAAGGGTGAATGCAAGACCTGTGCTCATTACTAAGCACTGTGGGCAGAGGGGCCATCTTAGGCAGACAATCCACTACCCAGAGGAACTTAAAATTTAGGGTGAATCCAGTGAGTGAGAGAGAGAGAGAGAAATGGAGGGGAGGGAATATGTGTAATACAACATACACACGCACATACACATGTGCACATGTGTGCACGCACATACCTGAGCTACCTGTCACCTGTGTGGTGTATATGATATATAATTAACAAGGAAAAGCTGAGTGAAAGATGACTGCTATATGCAACAACATGGCGAAACTCACAGTCTAAGCAAGTGATGTCAGATACAAAAGAGAAAAGCTAAATGAATCTGTGCTGTTAGTGGCACTGGTGACAAATATATATGCTAACTTGTCACTAGTCCCTCCAATAGTGACTGGAAAGGGGGGTGGCATGACAGTGGCTTATGGGGTTGCTGGCAATATTCTACCTTGATCTGAGTGCTAGTTACTTAGAGGTGTGCCTTTTATAAAAATTAACTGTACTTACAAACTGCACACTTATATATTTATTATCTAACTACATATATAATGGCTTTTATTATATTTAGGGCACTACACTTATGATTTGGACACTTTTCTGTATGTATATACATTATACTTCCACAAAACTGTCGCAGCCACAGAATGGAAAAAAAATCTTTGCAAACATACATCTGATAAAGGACTTGTATGTAAAATATACAAAGAACTAAAAATTCGAGAGTACTAGAGCTAACAATTCATCTTAAAATAGGCAAATGATTTGAACAGACACCTCATGAAGGGAGATGTGTCAATTGCAAATAAACATGAAAACATGCTATCATCATATTCCATTAGGGAAATGGAAATTAAAACAATAATGGAATCTCTTAAACATCAGCATGAGCAACATTTTTCTGGATGTGTCTCCCTGGACAAGGGAAACAAAGCAAAAGTAAACAAGCAGGACTACATCAAACTAAAAAGCCTCTGTGCAGCAAAGGACACCATCAACAAAACAAAAAGGCATCCTACAGTATGGGTGATTCCATTTGCAAATGATTTATCTGACAAGGGACTAACATCCAAAATACATAAAGAACTCATACAATTCAATACCAAAAAAACCCAAATAACCTAATTTAAAAAATGGGCAGAGCACCTGAATAGCGATTTTACCAAAGAAGACATACAGTTGGCCAACAGGCACATGAAAAGATGCTCAACATCACTGAAGATCAGGGAAATGCAAATCGAAACTACAATGAGTTATCACCTCACACCTGTCAGAATGGCCACTATCCAAAAGGCAAGAGATAATAAGTGTTGGTGAGGATGTGGCAAAAAGGGAACCCTCCTACACTGCTTGCAGGAGTGTAAATGGGTGCAGCCACTATGAAAAAGCTGGTTCCTCAAAACACTAAAAATAGAAATAATATACAATCCAGTCATTCTACTCTACAAATTTATTGGAAGGAAACAAATCTACTGATTCGAAAGGATATATGTGACCCTATGTTTATGGAAGCATTATTTACAATAGACAAAATATGGAAGCAACCAAAGTGTCCATTAGCAGATGAATGGATAAAGAAAATATGGTCATATATACAATGGAATATCATTCAGCCATAAAAAAGAAAGAAATCTTGCCACTTGCAACAACATGGATGGACCTGGAGGGGATTACACTCAGTGAAATAAGCCAGGCAGAGAAAGACAAATACCATATGATTTCACATATATATGTAATCTAAACAAAACAAAACAAAACAAACAAAATAGAAATAGACTCATAGACACTGAGAACTGACTGGTAGTTACCATGGGAGAGGAACTGAGGTGGGCAGGTGAAATAGGTGAAGAGGAGAAAGAGGCACAAAATCTCAATCATAATATAAATTAGTAATGGGGGTGAAAGCACAGCATAGCAAATATCATCAATAATTCTGTAACATCTTTCTATGTTGACAGATAGGAACTACACTACTGGGTGTGAGCATTTAATGGTGTAGATAACTGCTGAATCATGATGTTGTATACCTGAAACCAGTATAGTATTGTGCATAAACCATATTTCAATAAAAAAAAATTTTTAAATAAAATACTCTCTTCTACTAAAAATAAATGGGATACCACTGCAGATCTATTAGAATGGCTAAAATCCAAAGCACTGACAACATCAAGTGTTGGTGAAGAGGTAAAGCAACAGGAACTCTCATTCATTGCTGGTGGGAATGTAAAATGATACCACCATTTTAGGAGACAGGCAGTATCTTACAAAACTTAATACTCATATCTATGATCCAGCAATCCAGGCTCCTGATTTTTACCCAAATGAGTTGAAAACTTATGTCCACACAAATGCTCATAGCAGCTTTATTCATTATTGCCAAAACATGGAAGCTACCAAGATGTCCTTCAGTGGGTGATGGATAAACAAACAGTGGCACATCCATAAGGTGGAATATTATTCAGCACTAAAAGGAAATGAGTTATCAAGCCATGAACAGATATGGAGGAACCTTAAAAAGGCATTTTTAAGTGAAAGAAACTAATTGAAAAGGCTACACACCAAATAATTCTAACTATATGACATTCTGAAAAAGGCAAAGCTACGGAGACAGTTAAAACACCAGTGGTTGCCAGGGGTTGGAGAGGAATGAATAGTATGGTACTGTACAAGGTAGATACACGTCATTAGGCATTCGTCCAAACCCACAACACAAAAAGTGGACCCTAATGTAAAGCCCATAGGCTTTAGTTAATAATGTATCAATATTGGCTCATCATTTATAAGAAATGAACCATACCAATGCAAGATGTTAACAATAGGGGAAGCTGGAGGTGGGGGTGAATGATATACGGGAACTCTCTGTACTTTCCCTTGATTTTTCTGTAAACTTAAAATTGCTCAAAAAAAGTCTATTAATTAAAAAAAATAGTTGTATCAGCTTGGGTAAGGCTTAAGCTTTGTAGATCTGCATTTCAGTTTCCTTACCTGAGTTTAACAAGATGACTCTAAGCATCCCTGGGGGAGGGAAGCTGTAAAGACAAACCCGCACCTCTCCCCTTGCCCACCCCCACCATCAGTACCCCAGGGCCTCAGTCTGGCGGTGCAGCTCTGTGCCCACCCTCACTCAGGTGGTGCAGCAAACACTGGGATGCCTGCTAGGATCCCAGAGTTGTGACTGAGTCAGAGATGGAAGGGAGGCCTGACAGGCTTCCTGGGGCCACATGCTCAGAGCCAAGGCAGAGAGGACCCAGGCAGGTGGCTGAGCACAAACACGTCGCAGTCGCTCCCCTGGTCAAGAGGCAAGACAAAAGTGCTATAGCCTCAGTACGTGCATGAGGCTGAGGAACTCTGATGAAATGAACAGCTTTCACAGAGGAGAAGGCATCTCATCTAAGTCCTGAGAAGCATCCTGGAGCTCTCTGTCAACAGCGGAAAAACAAGAGGGAGAAAATTTTCACACAAAGGGGCAAAGGGTGTCTTTGTCATGATTCACAGGGGCCGCAAGGCTGGGAGGCCTCCCGGGCGTTCAGGTGGCTGTGCACCCACACCCATCACCCGAACTCGCCCAGCACCCCCCCACCTCCCGCCCTACCGGGAGCTGGTGCTGCTGAAGCCAATCGCTTGGTATGGAAACTGGTGTTTTATCAGGTTCAGGACCTCCAACCTCAGCAGGGTCCTCAGGGGCTGCTCAAAAATTATTTCTCGTTTCTCAATTTTCTTTACCCCTTTCTCCACAACAGCTTTTGCAAACTTTTGCTAAACTTCCTTAAACCTATGTCATTACCTCTCCCCACAATCTCAGCAGACTCATCTGCTGTCTCACCGATCCCCTGCTGCCATCCCTTCACACTGGAACCTGTGACCACACTGCTGTCTCCTGAGACGACCTCTATCCCTGCCCTGGTCACACTGCTGCCAGAGTTTTCAGCACAGCCCATGGCTCCCACGTTGCTGAGACGCCTGCCTCCCTTGGAGGTGGAGACTGTGATCCCTTCTTTGACACATGCCCCCTGGCCACCTTCCCCACTCCCTCTGCTGGCTCCCTTCCTTCCTCATCTCCCAAATGCTTCTATTCCTCAGGCTTCTATCTCCTCCCCATTACTTCTCTCCCTGCACCCCATGCCAGCAGCTTTCCTGGCTTCACTTACTTGTATGCCGAGGATTCCCAAATGTAGTGCCCACATCTCCTCTGGGCCTCACATGGCTACCTGACTCTCTCCTGGACGCCTTTACTTCAAGGTTGCACAGGAAACTCCCGAGGGGCCTTTCCTACACAGCCCCTAATTTCTGAGAATGCAGTCCCACCCTGGGAGGGATACATCTAGGTGACCTGATTTGTGCCGCAGAACCCTGACCCTTTCCTTAATCCTGGTCTACCTCTGCCAACAGGCTCAGTAATGACATTACCAGCATTATGGCTGAATGGAGCAGACAGAAATCTGATGCTACCTTTTGAAAAACTGAGTTTCAAGAGTTGGTGACTGAACTCAGAAGGTGGGAGGCACTTGTTCTTAGCACAGCTGCCAACAGGACATGAGCATTTAGGAGTGGCTAGCCAGCACAGCACTGCTCCATCCTCACTCCCTCTGGACCCAGATTCCTTCGCTGGCTGCCCAAACCAGAAGCATAGAAGATGTGGTTTTCTTTCTTTTCTCCTACTCTGTATATGCTATCACCAAAACTGGTTGCTGCCTGCAGGCTGTGCCCTGTCATTCCCCACAGTAGCCAGAGTATTCCTTCTGTAATAGAAACCTCATTGAGTCTCTCCCCTACAGTGCAAACCTTCTATCAGGACGCACAGACCCTTTATGACTCAGCCCTGATGTCTGCCCAGTTTCATTCTTGCTGTTCCTCTCTTCACCCTGGACCCGGCAGCCAGATGTGCAGTTTCTTGAATTCTCTGTTTTCTTTCATCTGTGGACTTTTACACATGCTTTTTTGTTGCTGCCTGGAACATTCTTTCTCTACTCTTTTCTAGCTATATAATTCTTGATCATCCTTCAGCTATGTCTTTAACTGTCACTTCCTTGGGGAAACCTGTCCCCTCTGTTGCCAGTCACGAAGCCATGTGGCAGCCTTCATTTTCTCCATCCCATCACCCTCCATTCTTTGTTGGAGTTCCCTCTGAATCGGTCTAATTCCAGGCAGGACTGGAAGCCACTTGAGGGAAATCCACTACTGTCTTTCATGCCTGAGCATAAGACCTGGCACACAAAAGTTGTTCAATGAATTTGTTAGTGCCTTATAAGTACTTATATATGCCTTATAAGTATATGTAAGCATACATACATAAGTATATAGAATGCCTTATAAGTACAACAATGCTTTTACATGGCTTGAAGATTTAAAGATTAAAAATAATATCCCTGCATGAAAGAACTTCAGAATAGACCAACAAGTAATTAAGTGTGATAAAGTTATAAATGCTATGAAAAGTAGGATATGAGAGGTGGAGCACAGGCACAAAGGAAAGCACAACTAATTCTACCATCTCGGGTGATGCTTGAGAGGCTATTCTCTCTTTTTTAAAATTTTTCATATTGAAATAATTTCAGACTCACCAGAGTTGCAAAACTAGTACAGAATTACCTTCTATCCTTTACCCACTGTTTTCAACTATTAACAACTTAAATAACCTTGGGACAAGGGTTGTAATCAGAAAATTTACTTTGATTTAACACTACTGTCTAATAACAACCTATTCAAACTTTGCCAATTTGTTTTACTAATGCTTTTCTTCAGGCCCAGGATCCAATCTTGGATCCTACATTGCATTTACTTGCATTTAGTTGTCATGTCTCCTTGATCTTCTTTAATATGACACAGTTCCTTAGTCTTTTCTTTTGGTTTGATTTGGTTTGGTTTGGTTTTTAAGATTCATGACCTTGCAAAGTGTTGGCTGGTTATTTTGCAGAATGTCCCTCTGGATTTGTCTGGTGCTTCCTCATGATTAGACTGAGGTCATGTATTTTTGGGAAGAATACCCCAGACATGATGTTGTGCTCTTCTTAGTGCATCATATCAGGAGTATGACATCATAACATACATGATGTCAATACTTCTCATTACTGGTGATGTTAACTTTGACCCAGATGGTTCAGATGGTTCTGCTAGATTTCTCTTCTGTAAACTTATTGTTTCCCCTTGGCAATTAATAAATGTCTTGTGAAGAGATACTGGGACTATGCAAATATCCTCTTTCATCATATTTTTACCTTGTACTTGTAGCTTCCATGGATGATCATACCTACCACAGTTATCAATGCAGTGTTGCCAAATTGTGTTTTCTACTTCTCTCACTCCTTTCACATTTATGAATTGGAATTCTACTGAGAGAAAGAGCTGTTCTTCCCCTTTGATTTATGTATTTATTTATTCAATTATGCATATCAGTGTGGACATATGAACATTGAGTAATAAAATAAATAATCATAGGAATAGATTGTAACCAGTATAATAGAATAGGATATATGTTCATGTGTCCATACTGATATGAATACAGAGTTGAATAAATAAATACATAAATTCATTCCCATTGTGAATTTCTCTGGGATACATTAAAGTCCAACATGTAAACCCTTTTACAGGGTAAAGTTCAAAGAAATTAAAATCTAAAATCAAACAAAGTCCAAAATCTGAAGTTGTAAAGTTAAACTGAAGTTTGAATAAACTGCAGCCCCTCCCAATTTCTGATTCTGCTTCGTCTCAGCTGAAGGGACTCTAAGTGTCCAGGTGGAGTTGGGCTTCCTTCGGCGGCCACAGCCAGCACTGTTTCAGTGGGAATGAGTATGATTCCTTCTGCACTTTAGAAGTGATGGTGATCAAGTCTCTGATGAGCCTCATCTTAAAAGTGGCCAAACAGCAAATATGTTGAACCCAATTAATGCTGTGCCAGCTGCCCAGTTGTCAAATCCCCAACTCTCAGAGCAGTTATCACAAGCAAATGTATATTCTCCAGGCCCTATAGGTTGCACTGCAAAGGCCATGGGGGAGACCCCGAGGGGCTGAGGAAAAGAAGACATTAACCAAGAAAATATTTTCCATTCCGCCAGGATGCCAGTCAGGCAATGCTAGACTGGAGTCTGGAGTCCACTTCAGTTGAATGGGATCAACTCTCCTGTTAAGAGGCTCCTTTTGCTACTATGCAAGTGCCACATGGGGTGGGGGCATGCTGCAGCCTGTCTGCTTTCTGGGACAGCGGCATCCCATATTTCATTCCCCTCATGCTATGTTTAGCCATTTGCAATGATGGCAGCTCCAGTCAACAGCTTTTCCTACATGAGCCAGCCAGAGTAGTCAAAGCATCTTAATGTCCATCTCTTCATGGGCTCCAGTGCTTGCTTGAATCTGAACATCTCTACTTGCTTTTGAGGGCACACATTTTGGTGTCACAGCAGCAGGGTCAACTGCCTCCCTCTGGGGAGAGGCTGAGACTCCCTGAGAGGTTTTCCCCTCACGCCCCATTTGCTCCAGCTGGAGGGTCACTTTGGCAGAGTTCCTGAACTAAGGCTGCACTGATGGTTCTGCTCTGCCTCAGTTCTTCAGATGCTCTTCTTCATAGACTTTAAAAAATGTCAGCCCCTTGAATATCATTTCTTCCTTTCACATCTTTTCTGCAGTGGTGAGACTGCACTTGTCCCTTATTGCCCTTGACTATTGCCTTCTTCTTTCTAGAAGGCTCAGCACTGTATTGGTTTAATTTGTTTTTTTTCAGTTGGCCCCTTTGTCACATATAAAGCCAGCCCTTCCTTTTGTTTTCCAATAATTGTTTCCTGAACATAATCCCCCATTTTTTTTCTTATAGGAGTTCCCATAAGAAGAGATACGAAATCATTAATTCTGGGTCTGTTCAAAGCAACCACTATTTAGACAAGCCTTGCCCAGCTTCATTATTACCGAGCTGGAAAACTCCACCCAGAAGTCTTGGACCATCAGTCCAGCCTGGACTTGCTCTGTGTTTGGCCCACTTTGCTGCATTTGACTCTATCTCATCTTGCCTCTGCTTCCATTAGAGACCAAATTCCATGCATTTCTCAGGTATTCCTTCAGGCATTGGCATTTCCTGCATCACTATGCAAAGTTGATGTGATGATGTCCTGAGTACTTCACACTGATCTTTCTGGACTTTCATTCTAAGTCGGTCCACATTTTTGTAACCGCTGGGGATATCTGTCCCATTGTGCAAGGGCCAGTTGCCAGTTGTGCTCACAATGTGCTCTCACTCTGTACATCAAAGAGGGTACACGCTTCCCACATTTTCTTGGATCCTGGCTGCCCCTGCAAGAGGCACTCCAGTCTGCTTTTCGTAAAATTTTGCTTCCCTTCTGCTGTTAGACTTTACCGGAATCCAAAAACTCTTTCTGCTACAGGCTTATACCTAAAATATGTCCATCATTTCAGTTTCCACCTTAAAGAATAATTAACCTTAGGTTTTCAATAAAAGAGATCTCCTTCTCTGCCACAAACTTACAAGACAGCATTCTCTTTATGATAAGGGACACACTTCTGCTTTTTTCTTATTATTAAAATTACTGTCTTGCTGTAAGGGAAGCCACAATCTGCATCTTTGACACTTAGAGCTGTAGACAGAGTTTGTGTAAGTGACAAATGCAGAACAACTTTGAAATCACAGGATGGGGGTTTCTCTTGAACTTGTGGGCAAATTACAGGAATTAAAAGTTAGTTGCTTTGCCCAAAAGAATCCACTCCAAAACTACTAGATCTACTATCTGAATTTAGCAAAGTTGTGGGATAAAAAAATTAATACACATAAATCTGTTGCATTCCTATACACTAATGATGAACTAGCAGAAAGAGAAATCAGGAAAACAATTCCATTCACAATTACATCAAAAAGAATAAAATACTTAGGAATAAACCTAACCAAGGAAGTGAAAGACCTATACTCTGAAAACTACTAGACATTCATGAGAGAAATTAAAGAGGATACTAATAAATGGAAACACATCCCATGCTCATGGATAGGAAGAATTAATATTATCAAAATGGCCATCCTGCCTAAAGCAATCTATAGAATCAATGCAATCCCTATCAAAATACCAACAGCATTCTTCAATGAACTAGAGCAAATAGTTTTAAAATTCATATGGAACCACAAAAGACCCTGAATAGCCAAAGCAATCCTGAGAAGGAAGAATAAAGCAGGAGGGATTATGCTCCCTGACTTCAGCTCTACTACAAATCCACAGTAATCAAGACAATTTGGTACTGGCACAAGAACAGACCCATAGACCACTGAAACAGACTAGAGAGCCCTGATATAAACCCAAGCACATATGATCAATTAATATAAGATAAAGGAGCCATGGATATACAATGGGGAAATGACAGCCTCTTCAACAACTGGTGCTGGCAAAACTGGACAGCTACATGCAAGAGAATTAAACTGGATTATTGTCTAAACCCATACACAAAAGTAAATTCAAAATGGATCAAAGACCTGAATTTAAGTCATGAAACAATAAAACTCTGAAGAAAACATAGGCAAAAATCTCTTGAATATAAACATGACCAACTTTTTCCTGAACACATCTCCTTGGGCAAGGGAAACGAAATAAAAAATGAACAAATGGGACTACATCATGATAAAAAGCTTCTGTACAACAAAGGACACCATCAATAGAACAAAAAGGCATCCTACAGTACGGGAGAATATATTTGTAAATGACATATCCAACAAGGGGTTAACATCCAAAATATATAAAGAACTCACACACTTCAACACCCAAAAAGCAAATAACCCTATTAATAAATGTGCAGAGCATATGAACAGAAACTTCCCCAAAGAGGAAATTCAGATGGCAAAAAGGCACATGAAGAAATGTTCCACATCTCTAGTCATCAGATAAATGCAAATTAAAACCACAATGAGATATCACCTCACACCACTAAGGATGGCCACCATCCAAAAGACAAACAATAACAAATGCTGGCAAGGATGCGGAGAAAGTGGAACCCTCCTACACTGCTGGCGGGAATGTAAATTAGTTCAACCATTGTGGAAAGCAGTATGGAGGGTCCTCAAAAAACTAAAAATAGAAATACTATTTGACACAGGAATTCCACTCCTAGGTTTACCTAAGGATGCAGGAGCACAGTTTCAAAAAGATACATGCACCCCTATGTTTACTGTAGCACTACTTACAATAGCCAAGAAATGGAAGCAACCTAAGTGTCCATCAGTAGATGAATGGATAAAGAAGATGTGGTACATATACACAATGGAATATTATTCAGCCATAAGAAGAAAACAAATCCTACCATTTGCAACAACACGGATGGAGCTAGAGGGTATTATGCTCAGTGAAATCAGCCAGGTGGAGAAAGACAAGTACCAAATGATTTCACTCATCTGTAGAGCATAAACACAAATAAAAAACTGAGGAACAAAACAGCAGCAGACTCACAGAACCCAAGAATGGACTAACAGCTACCAAAGGGAAAGGAACTGGTGAGGATGGGTGGGAAGGGAGAGATAAGGGGAAAAGGGGGCATTATGATTAGCACACATAACATAGAGGGTGGGCACAGGGAAGGCAGTATAGTATAGAGACAAGTAGTGACTCTATAGCATCTTACTATGCTGATGGACAGTGACTGTAATGGGGTATGTGGTGGAGACTTGATAAAGGGGGGAATCTAGTAACCGCAGTGTTGCTCATGTGGTTTTTTATTAATGATACCAAAAAAAAAAAAGTTAGTTGCTTCGAAGCCCTCTCTCGGTCCTGAAGAACTCATTAATGAAGCTATATAAAAGAGGAACAGAATTTGGGGGCAGTTTACCTTATACTACCTTATACTGCACAAACACATGAAAATGCAAAATTCACTGCTATTCTTCAAAAAGATCCTAATTCAAAGTCTTGGCCTCCTGGTTGAAGACCTTGCTGAGGTACACACTAATTTTGTCCTGCTCCCTAACACCTAAAAAACCTCATGAAATGCTCTTATTTCTCTTTAATCAAATCCTTGCCTCCTTCTTAAGTCCTCCTAATGCCTCCTTAATCAGATCCTTGCTGCTTCTATCTCCTAAATCCATCTGAAAGCCACTCCATTTGCTCTAGTCCAGCCTGCTTCTCTATACCTATGTAAAAGAGCCACTTGCTTGTGGACAAGTAATGTTGAGTTGCCGGGACCCTTCGAGGTGGGTCCTGCATGGCCCATGCTTACGAAAGCCTAACACCACCTCCCAGGCTACACCTGTTAAAAGTCAGTTGCATTTTAAAGTAGTGCAACTATGCAGGACAATGTGGATAATCTCATAAATATAAGGTTGAGTGAAAGAAGGTGGATGCAGAGAAGCTCATACCATATGATTGTATTTATACAGATTACAAAAGCACACAAAAACAATTTTTATGCTGTTAGAGGTCAGAATGGTAGCCGACAGGTAGTCATTGTGTATGAGGCAGTTGGGGGATGTTTGTAATGTTATTTCTTGATCCAGGTATTGATTACATCAGGGTGTTCAGGTTGTAAAAATGCATCAAACTGTCCACCTATGATATGTAAACTTCAATAAGAGGTTGATTTAAAAAAAAAGGTCAGCAGCACAGCCATCAAAACCAGCTACCTGACATCATGTAAGCATTACTACCAACTGCCAAGTCAAACCCTGAGTATCTTAGCTGCAGAAGCCTAGCGCCCTGCCTCCTGGTCACGTCCAAAGTCTCCATCTACGTGTGTCACATGCTTCACAAATGACAGCTGGTCTCTCTTTCAGTGTCCTCTGCTCCTTAATGAGATATTAGAATTTGGAGGAGTATAATGAGTTGAATTGTGTCCCCTAAAATGATAAGTCCAGGTCTTCACCCTACATGTCCGTGAATGTGATCTTATTTGTAAATAGGGTCTTTGTAGATGTAATTAGGTTGAGGCTCATGATGAGGTCATCCTCAGTTAACATGCCCCAAATCCAATGCCTGGTGTCCTTACGAGAAAAGGAGAGGGGGACTTGAGACACAAGACCGAGAGGATAAGACCCAGGGAAGAAGGTGCATGAGAACGCAGGCAGGGCCTGGACTGGTGCTTCCCAGGCCAGGGGCCACCAGAAGCCACCACAGGTGGGAAGAAGCAAGGCAGGACCCTCCCTGAGAGCCTGCAGAGGGAATATGGCTCCACCAACTCTTTGCATTTCAGACTTTTGACTTCCAGAAATGCGGAAGAATGAATTTCTATTGTTTTTAATCAATCAGTTTGTGATAATTTGTTGTGGTAACCCTCAGACACTAAAACAGGGGCCACATAAATAACACCCCCTTTTTCCTGCCCTGCTTCTAAACTGACAGATTAATATCAGACTCAGATGGATATCAGAATTCTGCTTTGACTGCTGATAAAGCCAATGATTTAAATAATGCCAAATTATCCCAGGAATCCCACTCCTAGGAATTTACCCGAAGAATGTAGGATCCCAGTTTCAAAAAGATATATGCACCCCTATGTTTATTGCAGCACTATTTTCAATAGCCAAGAAATGGAAGCAACCTAAGTGTCCATCAGTAGATGAGTGGATAAAAATATGTGGTACATATACATAATGGAATATTATTCAGCCATAAGAAGAAAATAAATCCTACCATTTGCAACAACATGGATGAAGCTAGAGGGTATTATGCTCAGTGAAATAAGCCAGGAGGAGAAAGACAAGTATCAAATGATTTCACTCATCTGTGGAGCATAAGAACAAAGCAAAAACTGAAGGAACAAAACAGCAGCAGACTCACAGAGTCCAAGAATGGACTAACAGCTACCAAAGGGAAAGGGACTGGGGAGGATGGGTGGGAAGGGAGGGAGAAGGGGAATAAGGGGCATTACGATTAGCATACATAACGTAGGCAGGGAGCATGGGGAAGGCAGTATGTCGCAGAGAAGGCAAGTAATGACTCTATAGCATCTTACTATGCTGATGGACAGTGACTGTAATGAGATATGTGGTGGGGACTTGATAGTGAGAGGAATCTAGTGACCACAATGTTGCTCATGTGATTCTATATTAATGATACCAAAATAAAAAATACAAAATACAAAAAAAACAAATCATGCCAAATTAGCTGCTACTAACTGCCTGAGGATTGAATTTACTCTTTTAGGCTACAGACCCCTCTAGCAGGAACTACAATCTTCTCTAAAATGCTTATTGCTTGGCCAAGAACAGGTAAGGTCACATTTTATCCAAAAGATGTTCAACATTTGTTCAGATATTCTTGATGCTCCCTGGGAGAAAGCAGTAGAGATACTGTTTATCAGAGAAAGACAAATACGATATGATCTCACTTACATGTGAAATCTAAAAAAGTCCAACTCAGAAACAGAATAGAGTGGTGGTTATGTGGGACTAATGCGAAGGGGAAATGGGGAGATAGTGGTCAAAGAATGCAGACTTCCAGTTATAACATGATTAAATTCAAGTAATTTAATGCACAGCGTGGTGAAAATAGTTAATAATACTGTATTATTTGTGTAAACATTGCTAAGAGAGTTATTTCTGAAGTCTCACCACAAAAAGAAAAGACATGATAGAAGTGTTAGCCAACACTCTGGTGGTCCTTATTTTGCAGTATGTAAGTGTATCAAATCAACACTATTTACCCCTTTAATTTACACAACAATTATGTGTCACTTATGTAAGTCTCTAAGTAAAGCTGAAGAAAAAAAAACGATACTTCCCTCACCCAGAGCAGTTCAGCTCTGGCCCCATACTTGCACACTTCTGTCAGGAAGACCTGAGTACAGTAGTCCCTCTCACCCACAGGGGATGCATTCCAAGCCCCCCAGAGGATGCCTGAAATCATCATAGTATGGAACCCTACACACTCTGGTTTTTCCTAAACGTACATCCCTATGATAAAGTTTAATTTATGAATTAGGCACAGTAAAAGATTAACAGCAGTAACTAATAATAAAATTAAGTAATTACAACAAGATACTATAATAAATGTCATGTGAGTGTGGTCTCTTTCCCTCTCAAAATATCTTATTGTACTATACTCATCCTCTGCTGGAGACGCTGCCTCTGTAATGACATGACGTGAAGTGAATGACATTGGCGCTGTGACGCATTGTAAGTCCACTACTGACCTTCCGAGGATAGGGCAGGAGGAGGAGCATCTTATTACAAACCATGGTTGGCCTAGGATAACTGAACCATGGAAAATGAAGCCATGGACAAGCCATGGGACTGCTGTAGTCACCACCTCCCTTCCTGTATGGAAGCTTATGGATTACTTGTTAACAGAGTACTTCCCTTGGGGTTTCACCTACACAAATCTCCACCACATGGCTTATCAAAGTACTCCAACCTCATACACTGCTGTCCCTAAGAGATGTTATTGCTCAAAGTAATTTCTGTTTTGCTCTGTCATTAATGTTTTAATACCCTTTACAGAACATTGTCCCTCGAAGCTGCTTGCCTGGCCTGCTCTGAATCTTGCTCAGCTGTGGAAAACAGTGGAAAGGATAATCTCTTCAGGGTTATACAATGTAACCATCCATCTGTAGAAGAGAGAACAGGTTGGATGTAACTTCCTGTCTGGAAAGCTTATGTGTGACAATTCCCACTTCTAATATTATCAACACCAGACCCAGAAAACAAATGTGGCAAGCAGCAAGGAAATGTCAGCCTTGGCTAAGCCTCCCCTTGGGTCTGTCATTTCCCCTGCTCCCGCCAGAACAACTGTCAGTCATGTTACTCCATCCTAGCCCACCCATCCTATAGAGCATGCCATATTCCAAAATTGTTTTTCCTTCTCTTTACTGCACCTCACTTCTTCTCACAGCTAATTCTCTGGCCAATAGTTCACCTAATACCCTCTGAGGTACAGTGTTAGGAATGACATGTATTAGCTTCTCAGGATATATGCAATGTAGGAGAAGGTACCAGATGATAGTAAAGCCTGAAATGAAAGGAATGAAAGTTCAATATAACAATTTTAGCCAGCCAGAGCAAGCAGAAACATCTTCTTATATCCCTCAAATAATTCTGTGTGGGTGAACACTACCTCTGCCATGCCTAAAACTGGGACTATATGGGGCATATGTCACTGTGTGATTTGGAGGTCACCATAGAAAGTTCCACTTTCCACTGTGGAGACACATGATGGAAAGAAGGAAAGATAAGAAGAAATTAGACTAGAAAGGCATGAAGTAATAGGGAATTTTCATTTTATCCTTTGGGTAATAGGGAGCCATGAAGGACGTTATCCAATTTACAGTTTAGCCAAACCACTCCCGGTATGGGGGATGGACAAGCTGGAGCCAATGAGCTCAGCTGGAAAGCTGTGATACCTGTGATGTGGTCCATGGGAGAGATAATGGAGCTATGAACTAAAGCAGGGTGCTGGGGGTTGAGGGCAAGGAGGGGACAGATGTGAGGAGACTGGGGAGACAAAATAAGCTGCCCTAGGTGACTAATGGGCTGGGGATGGAAAGAGATGGAGCAGAGTCTTTTGCCTCCCACACACCACTCCTCACAGAAAAGACCACCAGGCGCAGGCAAGAAAGGGCCTATAAGGGTCTTAGGTCCCAGGTCAAGGGCAGGGGTCAGTGTGGGAGTCAACCATTGCAGTGGGCTGGTCCGTTAGGTCACACAGAGGCTCTCCACAGGGTATGTGAACATGCATAATCCAAAAGGAAACTGTCTCCAGATCCTCGTCTTCCTTCTAGAAGCATTGTTTAAATTGATCCATTGAAGAACATGGCGCCTGCCATAAACAAAAGCGCCAGGTTCAGTGTCTTCCTGTCCTCTCCTTCCTCTATTACTTCCTCCCATTTCACAAATAAAGGACACCTCTCACCCACCCTGGAATCTCATAATGGTATGTTGCTCCTGAGCCCTAAAAAGGGGTACAGTCTGAAAAATTTGGTGTCAGGGAAGTCTTGAATAAAGGCACCAAGAGAGTGCTCTCTTTTCTGTATTTTTTTTATATCGTTAATGTACAGTTACTTGAAAAACATTATTGTTACTAGACTCCCCCTATCATCAAGTCCCCCCCACATACCCCATTACAGTCACTGTTCATCAGCATAGTAAGATGCTATAGAATCATTGTCTTCTGTGTATATACTGCCTTTCCCATGTCCCCTGCCCCTGTGACATTATGTGTGCTGATCATAATGCCCCTTTTTCCCCTTATCCCTCCCTTCTCACCCATCCTCCCCAGTCCCTTTCCCTTTGGTAACTGTTAGTCCATTCTTGGTTTCTGTGAGTCTGTTGCTGTTTTGTTCTTTGTTTTTTCTTTGTTCTTATACTCCACAAATGAGTAAAATCATTTGATACTTGTCTTTCTCTGCCTGGCTCATTTCACTGAGCATAATACTCTCTAGCTCTGTCCATGTTGTTGCAAATGGTAGGATTTGTTTTCTTCTTATGGCTGAATAATATTCCATTGTGTAGATGTACCACATCTTCTTTATCCATTCATCTACTGATGGACACTTAGGTTGCTTCCATTTCTTGGCTATTGTAAATAGTGCTGCCATAAACATAGGGGTGCATATGTCTTTTTCAAACTGTACTCCTGCCTTCTTAGGGTAAATTCCTAGGAGTAGAATTCATGGGTCAAATGGTATTTCTATTTCTAGTTTTTTGAGAAACCTCCATACTGCTTTCCACAATGATCTAAGTTACATTCCCACCAGCAGTGTAGGAGGGTTCCCCTTTCTCCACTTCCCCACCAAAATTTGTTGTTTGTCTTTTGGATGTTGGCCATCCTAACTGGTGTGAGGTGATATGTCATTGTGCTTTTAATTTGCATTTCTCTGATGACTAGCTATGTGGAGCATCTTTTCATGTGCCTGTTGGCCATCTGAATTTCTTCTTTGGAGAAGTGTCTGTTCAGCTCCTCTGCCCATTTTTTAATTGGTTTATTTGCTTTTTGTTTGTTGAGGTGCGTGAGCTCTTTATATAATTTGGATGTTAACCCCTTATCAGATATGTCATTCATGAATATATTCTCCCATACTGTAGGATGTCTTTTTGTTCTGCTGATAAGTGTCCTTTGCTGTATAGAAGCTTTTTAGTTTGACATAGTCCCACCACTTGTTCATTTTTGCTTTTTTTCCCTTTCCCAGGGAGATATGTTCATGAAGAAGTTGCTCGTGTTTATGTCCAAGAGATTTTTGCCTATGTATTTTTCTAGAGTTTTATGGTTTCATGACTTACATTCAGGTCTTTGATCCATTTCAAATTTACTTCTGTGTATGGGGTTAGACAGTGATCCAGTTTCATTCTCTTGCATGTAGCTGTCCAGTTTTGCCAACACCAGCTGTTCAAGAGGCTGTCATTTCCCCATTGTATATCCATGGCTCCTTTATTGTATATTAATGGACCATATTTGCTTGGGTTTATATCTGGGCTCTCTATTCTGTTCCACTTCTCTTTTCTGTTTTATGCATATTTCTGTTAAGGAAAAACTTAGCCTTTAAAACTTGGATTTTTGGCCAATGATGGGATGTTTTCACTTCAGATGTGTTGTGGAATGGGGCTGGACTGATGGCAATTCTCACTAAATGACCTCTTCCATCCCACTGCTGCCAAAAGCTGCCTAGCTTCTGAGGGACGGTCCTGCCATGGCAAAACCTAGAGAGTCTCAGTGGGGAGTATGAAAAGTGCTGCTCCATCTTTCATCCAGGTTACACATTCACAGCAAGCCGCCTTATCATTTCTTCCTGTCTCTATCTAAAAATTATAATTCAGAAGTCACAAAGTTGTTCAAAAGTTTCCCCTTAACACATTTCCTGAAATTGAGAAATGAAGGCCGCTGTTTCTGACAAGAGCTGATTCAGTTAACTAAGTTTTTCTTCAATTTTTCTACAAACGGAATGAGATAAATCTGCACCACCCAAGTTCTGATGAAAAAGATGTAAAGCAAGTGACAAAATGAAAGCATTTTATTACAAAGATGTATTGGCAAAGAGGTTTTGAAATTAACAGATACTTCTATTTCCTGATGCTTTCTTTCTTAGTCCATCTGGTTAAATAAGTTGCATTTAAGTAAAAGAGTAACTGGTATAATTAATAGTCATTTAATATAGCTGGATGAAACCTGCTAAGTTGAGTTTCCAGAAATTGAAAAAATGACACTTTGAGTAACAGATCTATTCATAAATCTAATGGCTTTTATTTCTTTGTTTTTAACAAATAGAAAAACATAAATTCTCAACTGAAAAATCATCACTGACAAAAAATAGTTTTGGTGCTACATCACTATGTGATATTTTAGCAAATAACTTGGAAGTTGTTCAATGAACTGATGACATTGTCATAACAAAACTCCTTCCCTTGTAATCTTTTTATTTGAACAAAATGTCCATAAAAATGAAAAATCAGAATGGAATTGATGTTGAATAATGTAGGCAATACTCATCCACAGATATGCTGGCTAACAGAATGCATTTCCAATAAAATTTTACCTTTCATTTAATAATTATAAACATATGTCTGCTGTGAAAGTCATGGAAAATTTTATTTCAATTTATATACCTACTTTGTGGCAGAGAAATATAACAGGATGATCAATAAAACCTTTTCAGCCATAAATATGATCACATCCAGATAAAATTCTCTGGAGCTCACGGAGAAAAAGGAAATGTGAAAACCTGTCAACTCTTAAGAGCTGATAAATTTTTTAAAAATAAATGATAATCCGGATCAAGTATCTAGGTTGTACTCCACACATTTTAAAGTGATATAACCAGGTATATTTTTAAATGTCAATAGAATGTCAGTGTGGCAAAGGTTACGCTGTTTACAACTGGTTAAAGTTATGGTGAGAAATTCTAGATGCTTAAAATGGGTCATTTTCAAAACTATGTGCCCAAGTGTCTCGGCGGGATGCAAAGGCCCTGCTTGTGTCCTGCGGCCTCCACGTGGGCAGCACCGCCCCGGGGCCCATCCGCCCTGCCATCGTCCCGGGGCCGTGACACAGACGGGCTGCTCGCCGCCCGGACCGCCCGCCGCGCCCCCTCCCCGCCCCGCCCCGCCCGGCGCTCCGCGCCCCACGGGCGGTCAGGCCCTCCGGCCCTTCATCCGCGGAGGAGCCGGGGCGAGAGGATGTGACCTCATCTGCCAGGCATCTGCGACCAGGGGTGCCCCGGCCCCCCAGCCCGGGCCGGTGCACCGGGGCCCCTCGCGCCCCCCTCCACCCCGGCCGGGCCGTGAAGGGCCGGCACCCCAGTCCGAGGAAGGGGCAGCCCGGAGAGGAAAGGGACTTGGCTAGACACCCCTTGACGTAGGACGTTCCCCAAACTGGAATCCCGTTCGCGGAGCTGCGCGCGCGCGCACGCACACACGCACACTCAGACTCATGCACACGCACCCCACAGCTCGTGCGCGCGCGCACCACCACCACCACCAACTCACTGCAGCCCCCGTGTAATCCCAAAGCTGAGTTAGGGCGAAAGCCGTTTCCCGCTCGCGTCCTCCCGCAGCGCTGTCCCGAGAGAAGCGAAAACCTTCCGGACCCGCGCACTGCGGCGGGCGGACCGGACCCACAGTCCTGAGGACCCCATCTTCAGAGCCCCCAGGCTGCTCCGGGGCTGGCCGCTCTGCGGTGCATCGCTGTCCCTTCTCTTTTCTCCTTCCCCCAAAGAAAGCACGGTGTCCACTTCTAATGGTGTCTGAGCTTCCTACAGTGAAGCTTATTTCTTTGGGGTCTTCATCGTTTCCAGTGGTCTAGGATTCCTCGCTTAAATACAAGCACTACCTGGAAGGGTCGCAGACACATTTCTGGGCGCATGGGACCTGGAGCAGGTGGAGGAAGGGGTGAGGCTCAGAAAGGGCAGGACGAAGTGAGCTAGGCTGGGATCTCAGGCCCGGAGCCTGGCCCCTAGCAGGGGCTTGCAGGGGGGCTGCGAGCACTGCGCCCTCCCTGCTCCTCCTCGTTGGACTCCCCTGGGGCTCACTGAGAGCGGCCCTCCCTCCGGGGTCTCCCCCTCTAGGGCAGGCGCTCCCAGGTTCACTTTCTGTTTTGTGGAGTAAGTGAAGGAAGAAAGGCTAGTGCTTCCTGATCACCCTGTGTTAGAGCTCCTTACATTAAATTATTACTTACAATGTGCAAACATGTATATTAACATGTCATATATGACACATATAATTATATCTGTATACACCATTTAATATACAGCATACAGTTACCAGTTTCTGCCTTCTGTACCGGCCTGTGGTGCTGAGATTGTCTGAACCCTCTCTGAGAACTCAGCATCCACTCTAGCGCCTGACAGAAGGTCAATATTCAAGAGTTTATTGGCTTGTTTGCTATGTAATGATGAGCAAAACATTTTATTTCAAACAGCAGGAAAGGAATAAATCATATTTGTCCGTTCTTGAGAGACCGTTAAGCTCTCTACATCCATTTCATTCCCGCTGCTCTGAAAAGTAATAGACTAAGAGTATCCCCACTTCACAAATGTGCAAACTGAGTCTGCGAAAGGTTGAGAGAGAAAGGTTCCAGAGAGAGAACTGGTAAGAAAGGAGCCGGAAATCTCCAGCAGTAACTCTGGAATTGCCTATTCTGTCTTTCAGTTCTATCAGCTTTTGTTTTATGTATTTGGAAGATAATCCTGGGCGGCCCTTTCACCTACAGAATCAGGACTGACTCAGGGTCCTTCCCTCTTGGATTTTCTTCCAGGCTTTGTATTGTGGTGGGTCTGCCTGTCCTGCAAAATTCAGTCCATATAACAAGTGCCCTAATAGCCTTTTCTGATTCTTTGAGCAGAAATCATCACTCTGCGATTATATTCCTATTGTATCTTGCAAACCTATTTTTATCATAGCTCTTAACACTTTTATTCCAGTTATTTGCATGTGTGCATGTCATATACTCTTCTCAAGATAAAATCTGTGTATTATTTACTTACATACCTCCTATTCATAGCACAGCATCTTGTCCCCTTGCACCCTTTAGACACACATCCACTATTCATTGACTTGGTTCTTTGTACTATAAGAAATACAGGGATAGCATCCAGAAATACAGGACAAACCAAGGCCTGGAAAGCCATTTCAACCTGATGTAGGAAAGCACAAGGCATCACAAGGACAACTGACTGAATACACCGGCCTTCTGCTCAGGGACAGGGTGTGGTCACAGATATTGATGGAGAGTCCCACGCTCTGCTTTAAGTCTCCCTTCTTTAGGCCACCTAAGAGGCCACCTCCTCTTCCTTTCCTGAGGAATATTCCCCCAGCATGAAGAGACTCTTTGCTTTTGTGTTTGGGAACATGGAAATAGGACTTAAAGCTCAGGAAAGGTCCGGGGAGGAGGTAATGAAGGAAATGAGACCCACATAAAAGGAGGAGCTGGCCAGGCAAAGAGAGGTGAGTGGGAGGGTTGCAGATGGAGAAAACAGTGTAAACATGAGAACAATGATAACTTAATTCTCAGCCTTAATGTCCTGAATGTGATAGGGGGGCGTGGAAGAATGTGAAAACCTCAGAGCTCATGTCCCATCTTAAGGTGCAACCAGTATTCAGCTCCAACACACTGCACCCCATGCAAGAATGATGGGAGGAGGGGTGTGAATGTATATTCCAGTTTTTCAAAAGAATCTGGAAACCTGGACTTTTATGAGAAATTCCCTGATTTTAAGTGCCGGCTCAACATAAAATACTGTATGTGCCAAATAAAACACACCTGTAGGTTTTAATGGGCCAATGAGCAGCCAATCTGAGAGCACTGGGTAAGGATGTATATAAGGTGTGAGCTGGACACGGCTAGCAACGAGCAAAGGTAGAAGCCGCAGCAAGAGTTGCAAGGTCACCAAATGGTAATGAAAGGCTGTTGGAGGACTTCATGCTGGTTTATGTTTTAGGAGAATCACTCTGGTTGCAGTACAGAGAATCAATGGGAAGGAGTCAGCAGGCTAAGGAGGAAAACCAGTTTAAAAAGAATTACTGTGATAACACTTGGTGAGAAATGTAGTGGCCCCTTCTCAAGTGGCAGCAGTGGAGAAGGACAGAAATAGCAGGATTTGAAAGAAATCCTGGATTGAGAATCACAGGCTTTTCTGTCTGATGGCTCTGAAAGGTGAGAAAGAAAGAACAGTCAAGAATGATGGCCAGTTTTATGGCTTAGATGACTGCGTGGGTTTAGGGCCAGTTGGCAAGAGAGAAGATACAAAATGAGGGGCAAGTCTGAGGGGAAGAGGGGTTCCATTTTGGCCACATTCAATTGAAGGTGCCGAGACCCCTCCAAATGGACATTTCTAGTGGACGATTAGATCTCAGTGAAATAAATTAGTGTTAAAAATAAAGATTTTGGAGTTGCTGTCAGGTTATTCATAAAGCCTAGAGAGAGGTTAAGTCCTCCAGGCAGAGTGTGTAGGATGAAGGCAGAAAAAATGCCCAGTTTAGGGGTGAGTAGAAGTGGAGAATCACAGGTCAATTGAAGAACAGTTAAAAACACAAGGAAGAACCCCAGCAGGATTGGAGTGCTGTGGCGCCAAGTCCCGGGAGATGTGTTGCCAGGAGCTAGTGAACAGCTGTGTCAGATGCTGCAGCCTGTCAGGTAAAATGAGGACTGGGATTGAATTAGTGACATGGGGGTCAATGGTGATCTTGGGGACCACAGTTTCTTTGAAGTGACTGGGGTGAAATTCAGTTCTCAGGGTACTGAGGAGTAATTGAGACTTGAGAAAAGGGATACAATGCATTTAAACAGCTCTTTCAGAAACAGTGGCTATGGACAGAGAAAGGAAGGTAAGACCAGAGGAGGGTGTGGGACCAAGGGAAGGTTTTTCTATATAGGAGCAAGTGGCACATAATTTAATTTTTATGAGACGTCTTCAGAGAGGGAGAAAGAAGTTGAAGAAATAAGAGAGAAGAAAAATCATCAGGTGGCTAAGAAGCCAGGAAAGATAGACTCCTGAGCAGATGGAGAAAGGTCACTTTAGACCCAAGAGACCGCTGGATGGAAAAGAGGTTGAATGCAAGTATAGGTTGTGAGCCTGGTGTCTACAGGGACTTCCATTTGAGGGTTCTGTTTTTCCTCTGAAGTCAGAGTTGATGCCAGCAGTAGAGGGTCACGGTGCCAGTAGAGGCACTCTGAGAGCTGAGGGGAGGTGGACGATCTTTGTGAACAACTGGAAAAGAAGTGAATGACTTGCCCTAGTTCCCACACTTGGTATTTTGGGATTTTCTGTATTCTGGTCATTTCTCTTCCCTCCTTCAAAGACAGATGGATTTCTAACTGACGGTCCACAGGATCAGTGGCATTTCCTACACCTTGCAGAAAACACTCTGGACTGGAGTTGGGAGTTCTGCCTAGAATCCAGCCCCAACACCTACCAACCTGGATTTCAGATTAAACCCATCAGGATTTGAGGTCGATGCCAACTAAAAGCAGACATCTACGTTTGGATACTTCTGTATCTGAGCACGCTCTTGCTGACTTTCGGCTTCCACACCATCTGCAGTACTAATGCTTGTCTGAGTCCTTGGTCCCTAAGGTCCTCTTACCCTTAGTCTCAACCTCCATGATTTCACCCTAAACCTTAGTGGTCAGTTTCCAGGATGCTACCATTCCCGCATACCAAATATTACTAGTTTCCTATTTTCAACCTCCAAATCTTTCATTTCCAGGATTTGGCTCCATCCTGGTATTAGAGAAGAGGAGACATTCTTCTCCTCCAGCTTCCCCCTTGTAAGCCTGGTCAGGCAGCAGTCAGTGAGGCAGGCTAAGTGCAGACCATGGCCACACTACCTGCAGAGCGGTGCCAGGAAAGATAGTTTTTCTGTCTGATCTTACACATTTGAATTGAGACTAATACTTTGTGCTGCAGAAGGCTGGCGGGATCCGCTGCGGAGGTCACATCATTCCCTGGCCCCCAAAACGATAACACCTAAAAGTTTCCAGACAAATGAGTGACTTTAACTGCAGCTCACTGCCTTTCAGGAAAGAGATCTCAGCTGTTCTCTTTTCTTTTTTTGCACGTAAATGTTCATAACAACTTTATTCATAATATCCATGACTGGAAACAATTCAAATGTCCAGTAACAGATGAGTGGACAAACACATTGTGCTGCAGTCATACAACTACTTAGCATTACAAAGGAACAAATTAGTGAAACAAAAACATGGACAAATCTCAAAAACATGCTGATCAAGAGAGGCTAGACACATAAGAGTACAGACTGTCAGATGCCACTCATGTGGTGTTCTAGAACATAGAAAACCAATTTACAGCAATAGCAATCAAAGTAGTGGCTGTCGAGAGTGGGAAGTGCAGCTGCTCTATTTCTTGCTAAAGAGAAAAAGTGCTTCCTGTCATCATCTCTATGTGCACAAAGAAGTTTCCCTTTGTTCTTACCAGAACCTTCCCTGAACTTGAAGGTTTGTCTCACACCTCAGCTTTCTATTCTCTTGACTATTTGCCTTCAGTTCCTTTTCTTTTCTTTTTGGTCCACTAGCAGCAATAATATTACTATGTAATCACAAGGAAAGACTTGGGTTTTCCAGAAATTCTCTTAGAAATGAAACTTATCTTTTGGCAGGTGCATGGGCCTGAATGTGGACAGGACTGTTTGGGGCAGGATAAAGGGAGAATTTGCTGTTGTCTATTGCTCAGGGCAGATGAAGGAGAGAAGGGATGAAGTTTCCCCTAACCCAGAATGCTCACTACAAATACCTCAGTCAAAAAATATTTGGGTCTGATAGGATATTTTTGTGGGAAATGGTGAGAGGGTACAGACACTAGATTATTAAGACAGAGAGACATATGACCAATACCATGATTCAAGTGAAGTTTATTAGTACTCTATTGCATAAAAATTACCCTATAGCCTAGTGGCTTAAAGCAATACATTATTATCTCACTATTCCTGTGGGTCAGGATCCAAGCATGGCTTAGCAGAGTCCTCTGTCTCAGGGTCTCTTACGAGGCTGTAATCAAGGTGTTGTTCAAAGCTGGGATCGCATAGGCAAGCTCAACTGGAGAAAGATGGTCTTGCAAACTCATGATTGCTGCCACGTGCAGCTCCTCTCTGGCTGTGGGCCAGAGGCGACTCCACCCCCTGCCACAGGGGTCTCTCCAACTTGCACCATCAGTGCCCACAAACCACCAAGGCATTTGGGTCTACTAGCAGGACAGAAGTCACAATCGCTGTAACCTCATCACAGAAAGGACATCCCTCCAATTTTGCCATATTCTACCAAATAAAAGGAAGTCACTAGGTCTAGCCCAGGCTGAAGATGAGGGAGATAAACAAGAGCATGAATAGCAAGAGGCAGGGATCCCTGGGGCCACTTTAGAAGTCTCCCTTCCACACTTCAGCTGTGAATTTTCACAGGGCCGTGGAATAGGGGTGCACACCAACCTTAATCCTATCTTAGAAAGGCAGAGTGGCCCCAGCTAACATGCGGCTTTTACAAGCCAGAGCTCACCGGCAACTGCATGCCAGTCATTAAGCTATACACATGCATTTCTCTTTGAATGTGCACAATAATGTTACAAGTTAAGTATTTTCACTATCCAGATTTAAGATGAGGACACTGAGTTTCAGCTTAAGTAATTTGACCAGGGTCACAAGAAAATGGAAGAGCCAGGATACAAACACAGGCCTGTCCACTTCCAGACGGATGCTGCTGAACCTAATTTCCACCTCCTCCACTCAGCCAATTCTATATGTTAGATTCTATTACTTAAAGCACCTAGATCCAAAATCTGGATCAGCTAAAAATGAGTTTGACTTTAATAAACATCCATCTGATAAACCAGGGTGCAAATAAGAAAGGTGTAAATAAATATCTTAGGAATGGCAGTCCAGGGCTCTTTCAGGGCCTCCACAACTCCACCCAAGTCCCTGCTGCTTCCATCTTTTAGTTCCTACAACTTCAGTTTGGGTAAATGACCACAGTAGCTCCGGGACCTCATCCATATTCTAAGCAGAAAAAACAGGGCCAGCATCTTCTCTTTTTGTAACTTTGCCCTTTTACTCAGAAAAGAAATCCTCTCCACGCAGATCTGCATGATATTTCATTGGTTAGAAATGGTGTTATCCAGCACTCCCTAGTTGTGAAGGGTGCTCGGATGGCTAGAATTTAGCTTTCCACCTTCTGGTGAAGAAGGGAAGAGAAGACAGGTTTACAGAGGGATCAGGGCTGGCCAGTTCACACTGTCTGCCCAGCTTTACACGTATTCTGTTGATGCCAGGCCTCCCTCTCCCCATGTAAGGATGAAGAAATAAGGGAGTTAACTTCTTCTCATTTCTTTTCCCTTCTCTATCTCAAGATTTTTTATTACTTATATTATTATTTCTACATTGCCAAATTAATAGTATTTACATTCTGCCCTGGACCATAATTCACTTTTTAAAGTCTCATTCTATATTTAAATGCTGTCAATGGCTTTCCCATTTCTCTTTTTGTCACCAAGTATCAGATACAGCCATATGAAGTTGCCACTCTTTGACCATTTTTACCCCAGAAGAGGGCCAATTTAATATGCTCAATCTAATAGATATTCAAGAGGATTTCATGGATGATGTACTAGCAAAATTTCTGTATGGTTAAAAATATCTGTTAGTGCTTTTATATAAAATGACAGTTTTTTTATGTATAAAATTCTTGCGGGACATCTTTTCCATCCTTCTAACTTTTTTCTAACGTTAGAAAGTTGTTGAAGTCTCAAACCAGCTTGATATGATTCTCTTTGTAGATGATTAAAATTTTTACTTAGGTGTCCACATGATTCTTCATTAATTTCACCATTCTTTTATTTTTAAAAAATTCTTAATCCTAGAATTCCAGTAATTTTACTGAGATACATGCCAGTTTTGGCAGGTCATTATCAAAGATTTTCCTGGAATACAATTACAGTCAGCACATTCATTTTAAGAAATGTTATCAGCTATGATCTATTTAGTACTTTTTCATTTCCAACATTCTTTTCCTTAAAGAAACTGTTCATTTGTCAGATTGTCCTTATCTTCCATATCTGTCATTTTGTCTTTTCTTAAAATCTTTCTTTTCTCTTTTAGCTGATTTTTTAAAGCTCTATCCTCTGTTACTGTTTCAGCACTATTTTATTTTTGTTCCTTCCATAACTATTCTACTAAAATGGAATTAATATACAGGCTATATAGGATATAAAGTATTCCATGCCTCTTGTAATTATACAGGAAGAGAATAAAAATACATATATATAAAATCACCCCAGATTTATAAAGTATAAATGTTTAAATTTCTAGAGAAATCATCTGGAATACAAATGCAGTGTAAAACTTATTGTAAATTGAGGGGGACATGGAATGAAAAAAGGGTCAATACAATCAATGCCTACAACAGCTAGAGACACAAAGCACAGAGGCTTACACCTGGGTGCTCAGCCCAATGGCTCTGATACTGGAGACAGGCACTGCACCTGGGAATCAGGAAATAGCTCTTTCCTCCCCCCAGGCACCAGTGCTGCTCCCCTAGGACCCCCAATCTCACTCTAGGGGCTGAGCAGCTCCAGAGACTACAGCTTCTGGGCACTAGAGGGCATCACATAGAATTATGAAACATCAAAGGATCCTGGTTCAGACCAAAATCACACAAAACCCAGAAAAAGGACCAAATGAAACTGAACTCACCAATCTTTCTGAAAGAGAGTTTAAAATAAAAATCATAAACATGCTCATGGAGGTACAGAAAAATATTCAAGAACACAGGGATGAATTTAAGATGGAGATTCAATCATTAGGAAATTCCATACCGGAAATGAAATATACAATGGAGGGACTTAAAGGCATATTAGATGTAGTAGAAGAGGCAGTAACTGTACTAGAAATTAGAGAACTGGAATATAAAGAAGCTGAGGCACATAGAGAAAAAAGGATCTCTAAGAATGAAAGAATATTGAGACAACTGTGTGACCAATCCAAATGCAACAATATCTGCATTATAGGAGTACCAGAAGAAGAAGAGAGAGAAAAAGGGATAGAAAGTGTTACTGAGGAGGTAATTGCTGAAAACTTCCCCAATCTGGGGAAGGAAATAGTCTCTCAAGCCATAGAGGTACACAAATCTCCCAACACAAGGGACCCAAGGAAGACAACACCAAGACATATAATAATTAAAATGGCAAAGATCAAGGATAAAGACAGACTTTTAAAAGCAGCTAGAGAGAGAAAAAAGATCACATACAAAGGAAAACCCATCAGGCTATCATTAGATTTCTCAACAGAAACCTTACAGGCCAGAAGGGAATGGCATGACATATTTAATGCAATGAAGCAGAAGGGCCTCAAACCAAGAAAACTACCCGGCAAGGTTATAATTTAAATTTGAAGGAAGGATGAAACAATTTTCAGATAAGCAAAAGCTGAAAGAATTTACCTCCCACAAACCACCTCTACAGTGCATTTTGGAGGGACTATTATAGATGAAAGTATTCCTAAGGCTAAATAGATGTCACCCAAGGGATAGACAAAGAGTACAGAATAAGATACCTAACAGATAAAGAATGGAGGAGGAAGGAAAAGGAGAGGAAAAAAAAAGAACCTTTAGGTTGCATTTGTAATAGCATAACAAAGTGAGTTAAATTAGAGTGGTAAATAGTAAGGGAACTACCTTTGAACCTTTGGTAACCACAAATCTAAAGCCTGCAATGGCAATAAGTACATACCTATCAATAATCACCCGAAATGTAAATGGTCTGAATCAAAAGACATAGAGTCGTGATGACTGCCCTTGTACTGTTCACCATGTAAGAACTTATTCACTATGTAAGAACTTGTTCACCATGTAAGAACTTGTTCGTTATGCTTCAGAAGATTGGAGACTGACAAGAATTAGGCTTGGGGTGGATTAATGATTGTACATTGAGCATTGAGTCCCCTATACAGAATTTTATTGTTGTTAAGAACCATTTGATCAATAAATATGAGAGATGCTCTCTCAAAAAAAAACCCAAAACAAACAAAAAAAATGCCTTAAAAAAGATTTAAAAAAATACATAGAGTCACTGAATGGATGAAAAAACAAGACCTGTCTATATGCTGCCTACAAGAGACTCACTTCAAACCCAAAGACATACACAGACTGAAAGTAAAGGGATGGAAAAAGATATTTCATGCAACTAATAGGGAGAAAAAAGCAGGAGTTGCAGTACTTATATCAGACAAAATAGACTTCAAAACAAAGAAAGTAACAAGAGACAAAGAGGGACATTATATAATAATAACAGGGTCACTCCAACAAGAGGATATAACTATTATAAATATCTATGCACCCAACACAGGAGCACCTACATGTGAAACAAATACTAACAGAATTAAAGGGGGAAATAGAATGCAATGTATTCATTTTGAGAAACTTCAACACACCACTCACTCCAAAGGACAGATCAACCAGACAGAAAATAAGTAAAGAGACAGAGGCACTGAACAACGTATTAGAACAGATGGACATAACAGACATCTACAGAACACTCCATCCAAAAGCAACAAGATACACATTCTTCTCTAGTGCACATGGAATATTTTCAAGAATAGATCATATACTAGCCCACAATAAGAACCTCAGTAAATTCAAAAAGATCGAAATTGTACCAACTAGCTTCTCAGATCACGAAGGTATGAAACTAGAAATAAATTACTCAAAGAAAATGAAAAAGCCCACAAACACATGGAGGCTTAATAACACGCTCCTAAATAATCAATGGATCAATGACCAAATTAAAATAGAGATCAAGCAATATATGGAGACAAATGTAAACAAGAATTCAACACCTCAAAAAAAATCTGTGGTACACAGCGAAGGCCACTCTAAGAGGGAAGTATATTGCAATACAGGCCTACCTCAGGAAAGAAGAACAATCCCATATGAATGGTCTAAATTCACAATTAACAAAACTAGAAAAGGAAGAACAAATGTGGCCCAAAGTCAGTAGAAGGAGGGACATAATAAAGATTAGAGCAGAAATAAATAAAATCGAGAAGAATAAAACAGTAAAGAATCAATGAAAGCAGGAGCTGGTTCTTTGAGAAAATAAACAAAATAGATAAACTCCTAGCCAGACTTACCAAGAAAAAAAGAGAGTCTACACATATAAACAGAATCAGAAATGAGAAAGGAAAAATCACTATGGACACCACAGAAATACAAAGAATTATGAGAGAATACTATGAAAAATTATATGGTAACAAACTGAATAACCTAGAAATGTACAACTTTCTAGAAAAATACAGCCTTCCAAGGCTGACCCAGGAAGAAACAGAAAATCTGAATAGACCAATTACCAGAAAGGAAATTGAATTGGTAATCACAAAACTACCTAAGAACAAAACTCCTGGACCAGATGGTTTCACTGCTGAATTTTATCAGACATTTAGAGAAAACATAATACCCTGTCTATAAAATAGAAGAGGGAATATGCCCAAACTCATTCTGTGAAGCCAGCATCACTCTAATACCAAAACCACACAAAGACAACACAAAAAAAGAAAACTACAGACCAATATCCCTGATGAACATAGATGCAAAAATAATCAACAAAACATTAGTAAACCAAATTCAAAAATACATCAAGAGGATCATACACAAGGATCAAGTGGGATTCATCTCAGGGATGCAAGGATGGTACAACATGTGAAAATCCATCAACATCATACACCACATCAACAAAAAGAAGGACAAAAACCACATGATCATCTCCATAGATGCTGAAAAAGCATTTGACAAAATTCAACATCCATTCATGATAAAAACTCTCAACAAAATGGGTATAGAGGGCAAGTACCTCAACATAATTAAGACCATATATGAAAAACCCACAGCCAACTCATACATAACAGTGAAAAGCTGAAAGCTTTTCACCTAAAATTGGGAACAAGACAAGGATGCCCACTCTCCCCACTTTTATTCAACATAGCACTGGAGGTCTTAGCCATGGAAATCAGACAACACAAAGAAATAAAAGGCATCCAGATTGGTAAGGAAGAAGTCAAACTGTCCCTGTTTGCAGATGACATGATATTATATATAAAAACCCCTAAAGAATCCACTCCAAAACTACTAGATCTAATATCTGAATTCAGCAAAGTTGTAGGATACAAAATTAATACACAGAAATCTGTTGTATTCCTATACACTAATGATGAACTAGCAGAAAGAGAAATCAGGAAAACAATTCCATTCACAACTGCATCAAAAAGAATAAAATACCTAGGAATAAACCTAAGCAAGGAAGTGAAAGACCTATACTTTGAAAACTACAAGACACTCACGAGAGAAATTAAAGAGGATACCAATAAACGGAAATACATCCCATGCTCATGGACAGGAAGAATTAATATTGCCAAAATGGCCATCCTGCCTAAAGCAATCTACAGATTCAATGCAATTCCTATCAAAATACCAACAGCAATCTTCAATGAACTAGAGCAAAAGTTCTAAAATTCATATGGAACCCCCAAAGACCTGGAATACCCAAAGCAATCCTGAGAAGGAAGAATAAAGCAAGGGGAATTACACTCCCCAACTTCAAGCTCTACCTCAAAGCCACAGTAATCAAGACAATTTGGTACTGGCACAAGAGCAGAACATAGACCAATGGAACAGACTAGAGAGCCCAGATATAAACCCAAGCATATATGGTCAATTAATATACAATAAAGGAGCCATGGATATACAATGGAGAAATGACAGCCTGTTCAACATCTGGTGTTGGCAAAACTGGACAGCTACATGCAAGAGAATGAAACTGGATTATTGTCTAACCCCATACACAAAAGTAAACTCAAAATGGATCAAAGACCTGAATGTATGTCATGAAACTATAAAACTCTTAGAAAAAAACATAGGCAAAAATCTCTTGGGCATAAACACGAGCAACTTCTTCGTGAACATATCTCCCCAGGCAAGGGAAACAAAAGCAAAAATGAACAAGTTGGGCTATATCAAACTAAAAAGCTTCTGTTCAGCAAAGGACACCATCAGTAGAACAAAAAGACATCCTATAGTATGGAAAAATATATTCATAAATGACATATCCGATAAGGGGTTGACATCCAAATTATATTAAGAACTCACGCACCTCAACAAACAAAAAGCAAATAAGCCAATTAAAAAATGGGCAGAGGAGCTGAACAGACACTTCTCCAAAGGCACATGAAAAGATGCTCCACATAGCTAGTCATCAGAGGAAATGCAAATTAAAAGCACAATGACATATCACCTCACACCAGTTAGGATGGCCAACATCCAAAAGACAAACAACAACAAATGCTGGTGAGGATGTGGAGAAAGGGGAACCCTTCTACACTGCTGGTGTGAATGTAAATTAGTTTAACCATTGTGGAAAGCAGTATGGAGGTTCCTCAAAAAACTGAAAATAGAAATACCATTTGACCTAGGAATTCCACTCCTAGGAATTTACCCTAAGAAGGCAGGAGCCCAGTTTGAAAAAGACAGATGCACCCCTGTGTTTATGGCAGCACTATTTATAATAGCCAAGAAATGGAAGCAGCCTAAGTGTCCATCAGTAGATGAATGGATAAAGAAGATGTGGTACATCTACACAATGGAATATTATTCAGCCATAAGAAGAAAACAAATCCTACCATTTGCAACAACATGGATGGAGCTAGAGGGTATTATGCTCAGTGAAATAAGCCAGGCGGAGAAAGACAAGTACCAAATGATTTCACTCATCTGTGGAGTATAAGAACAAAGAAAAAACTGAAGGAGCAAAACAGCAGCAGACTCCCAGAACCCAAGAATGGACTAACAGTTACCAAAGGGAAAGGGATTGGGGAGGGTGGGTGGGAAGGGAGGAATAAGGGGGAAAAAGGGACATTATGATTAGCATGTATAATGTAGTCGAGGGGGGCACGGGAAAGGCAGTATATACAGAGAAGACAAGTAGTGATTCTATAGCATCTTACTATGCTGATGGACAGCGACTGTAGTGGGGCATGTGGGGGGGACTTGATAATATGGGGAGTGTAGTAACCATAATGTTGTTCATATGATTGTACATTAATGATAGCAAAATTTTAAAAAATCATGAACAGTTTAATGCAAAAATAATGACAATGTATTATGGGGCTTGTAACATATGTAGAAGTTGTAAATGATAAAAAGCTTACATGATTAAAGCCAGAATAGTAGTTGCTTTTGTGGGTAATGAAGGGGTTGAGGTGGTGATGGTGCCAACTGAGGAACTTCTAGTGGTATTGGCAAAGTCCTATTCTTTATTTGGGTATTGTTTCAGGAATGTTCACCTTGTGATAACTGATATTAAACCATATATTTGTGTCATTTTCCATATATAGTTTTTATTGTATAACTCAAAAGTTTTCAAAAAGTGAATGTTTTGTGAACCCTATAGACATGCTTAGACAAAAGACAGGAAGTTAGGGTGAGCATTTAATAATGTAGATAACTGTCAGATCACTTTCTTGTATACTTGAAACCAGTATAATATTGTGTCAATTATACTTCAAAAAAAAAGTGAAAAAAAGACAGGAAGGAAAAAAAACGGTTCATAAAAGTATTAGCAAATCAAATACAGCAAGATACAAAAAGGACAATAGATCGTGACTGAGTGGGATTGATCCTAGGAAGGCAAGATTAGGTTAACATTTGAAAAGCAGCATAAATCATCACATTCACAGAATAAAGGACAAAGCAATATGATCATCTTAAAAGAGAAAAAAATTTTAAACGATTGATAAAATTCAGTATCTGCTCTTTTTTTTAGAAATTTGGGAATGAGAGGAAACTTCTTTAATGACGAAATATCTTCTAAACTCCTAAAGTAACATCATACTTAATAGTCAAACATTGAGCTTCTGTTTTCAAGAAAAAGGAATAAGTTTCCTCTTTCTTTCAAGAAAAATAAATAAAGTACATAAGTACTGGAAAAGAAAAGGTAACATTTTATCTATGATAGCATATATAGAAAATCTAAAGAAATGTAAAAGCAAACTGCTATAAATAATAAGTGACTTTAGCAAGATCAGTGGTTAGTATGCACAAACCAATTGTATTTCTGTATATTTCTGTATTTTCTATATACTTGCAGTGAACAATTGGAAAATAAAGCCAAAAAGCAGTATCATGTACTGTAACATTTAAAAAAGTCAAGTTCCTGAGAACAAATCTAACAAAATATATGAAAGGGCCCTACACTGATCATTTTTAAGTATATCTGAGAAAATTAATAAATAAAAGGCCTAAATAACTATAGAAATATGCTGTATTCATGGATTGGAATGCTTACCATTATTAAGATGTCAGGTTGTCCCAAACTGATTTATAGCTCCCTAGATTCAATGCAATCCCAATCAAAATCCTGGCTGCCTTATTGAAGAAACTGACATGCCTATTCTAAAATGTATATGCAGTGACAAGGCGATTGAAGAAGAAAGAGAACACTAGCAAACTTACTCTGTCATGTTTCAGGACAACATAAAGGTGTAGAAATTAAGGCTGTGTGGTATTGTCATAACAAACAGTAGAACACAGTAGAGGTCTAGAAGTGAAACAACACAGATGTGATCACTTGAGTTTTGACAAAAGTGCCAACCTGATCCAATGAGGAAAGAAAGAACTTTTCAATAAATGGCACTAGAACAATTGGATGCCCATATAGAAAAAAACAAAAATTAAGCACGACCCCTATCTCATGCCATACACATAAGTTAATTTAAGATGAAACACAAGACCACACCCGGTCATTTAAACTGTAAAGCTTCTAGAAGACTGCATAGGAAAATACCTTCACCATCTTGAACTAGAAAAATATTGTTTAGACAGTATGCAAAACATAACTAACTATAAATTTGTAAAATGATAAATTGGGTTTTATAAAAAATCAGAACTTGTGCTCATCGAAAGACAAGCCACAGAGTGGGAGAAAATATTCATAATTCATATAACTGAGAAAGGACAAATATCTGCAATATAGTGAGAATGCATACAAAATAATAGGAAGAAGACAAAAATACAACTTTTAAAAAAATGGACAAAAGGCTTGAATAGGAAATTCATAAAAGATGATATCCAAGTGGGCAGTGAATATTTATGAAAAGGAGCAAAATATGCCATAAGAAAACTGCTCTCTTTCAAATTAAGATCATCATTAAAATTATAATCACCTATTCTTCAAAAGGCACTACCAAAAACTAGAGTAGCAGAAGCATTTGAAACTATAAACTAAAAAGGTTAATATCCAAAAATACAAAAACTTTTTCATATCAGTAGGAAAAAGAAAACTTATTCCCCCTGAAATGAGTAAAATTAATTCACAAAAATTTCACAGAAAATAAATCACAAATGCTCAATACATATTATAAGACTATCTTCAACCACCAGTAATCAAGGAAATGCAAATTAAAAATCAAACCTACTGGATTAGCAAATATTAAGAATTCTGCCAATTTTAAGGGTTAGTGGGAATGTGACACAATGGAATTATCATCTATTGCTGATGGGAATTTGAAATGTCATAATCACTACGAGAAACTATGGCTCTTGCACATGTGCACCAGGAGGCTTTAATAAGAAGGTTTATAGTGTATTGTCCATATAAGGAAAAAATGTAAACAAACCCAGTGTCCATCAACAGTAGAGTAGATAAGCTAAGCTACGTGAGGTACACAGGGGTACTCTACGGGAGTAAAAAATCTTTGAGCTACAGCCATGAGCATCAGCATGGACAATATCTTAAAAATATGACATTGGGCAAAAGAAATCAAAGAAGACTTCATACAATAGTTTTCTAATTATATGAAGTAACTAAATAGGCAATAATTTAAATGATTTATAGTACCACTTAGGAAGTAAAATCTCTAAAGGAAACAAAATCATTAGCACAAACTTTGCACTGAGTGAAGAAAGAAGAGAAATGCAATTGATGAAGAGCATATTGGTGCATGTCTGGGTGATGATAATGTTCTATTTCTTGCCCTAGATGGAGCATACATAAGAGCTAATTTTTTACTTAAAATTGTATAAATGCTTTTTCTGACACTCCTTTGCATGAATTCCATAGTTCTCAGCTTGAAAGAGAAGTTGAATGGTTTTCATTACTAACCTTTGATTTTATGAGGTTTTTACTTTACCTCACAAGGCCACTGTCGTAGTTTCTGATAAATTGGATGTAAACCCCTTTTTTTTTAGAAGACATTGTTTTCATTGCTTTGTGAAACTGTTGCAAAACATAAAACATCTTAATCTTGGACTGTGCCATAGTGGGTGTGATATTTAGTTTTATGTGTCAAGTTGGCCGAGCTGTAGTACCCAGCTGTTGAATCAAACACTGATCTATGTGTTGCTGTGAAGGTATTTCATAGATGTGGTTAACATCTACAGCCAGTTCACTCTCAATAAGAGAGATTACCCCTGACAGTGTGAGTGGGCCTCATCCAAATAGTTGAAGGCCTTAAGGGCAAAAACTGAGGTTTCCCAGAGAAGACAAAATTCTGCCTTAGGACTGCACACTCCTTTCCCACCTCAGTATCTAGCCTGCAGGCCTGCCAAATGGATTTTAGACTCGCCTGCCTCCACAATTACTGAGCCAATGCCTTAAAATAAATTCTGTTTCTGTGGAGAACCCTGACTGATCTAGAAATCAGATATATAAAAATTAGAAAGGTAGAGATCCATTATCATTAATGTAAATGATATTGTATACTTCAAAGGTGAGGAAACTTTTACTTTAAACAGCCAGATAGCAAATCATCTCTTGAATTTGCTTTTCATTTCCTTTTTTTTTAAAGCAATACTTTAAAAAGATAAAAATATTCTTAGTTCCGTATGATACAAAAACAGCCCACAGCTGGATTGATTCTGTGGCAATAGTTTGCAGAGCTCTTGTATACCTGCGAAAAAGAATGAAACAAAAACATCACAAACTGAAACAGAATTAAACAAATCCCATTTATATATACGGAAATCAAGACAGCACTCATATCTACAAATACACTGTTAGAAAAAAAAATCTGCTAGAAAATACAAAGAAAAAAACCCAATTTAGAAAAGAAAACAAAAGATTTCCTGAGAATAAACTTAACAAGAACTATGCAGGATGTACAATTTAAAATTTTAATGCTGCTGAAAGACACAAGATTTAACAACACAGAGGCACACCATGTCTTTGATTCTCAGCATCATAAAGCTGTCAAAGATAGTTCATCTATAAATTTAATGTCATCCCAATAAAAATACCAAAAGGGTACTTTTTTACAACTAGACTAGCTGGTTCTAAATTTCATATGGAAAAATTACCAAGAATAGCCAGGAAAATTTTCTAAAAATTAGAGTAACGAGGAAAGTTAAAACTAGCATATACAAAAAACTATTCTGCCTTCAAAACATGAATGGAAACAAAGATCATTGACACCAAATAGAAGATTCAAAAACAGCTTTAAGTATATATGAGAACTTTGCATATTAAATAAATGATGTTGGCTCAACTGGATATCCATGCTAAGAACAAATAAAGGAGATCCCTACCTCACACCAAAACAGATGCTGACAGATGAAAGATTTAAATAAAATCATAAATTATCAGACAGTAACATCAAAAATCTTTCATAACCTCATGTGATAGAAAGTAGGACATAAAATCCAGAAGCATAAAGAGCCATGAATTTGAACATATAAAAACTTTTTATGATTTCAATGAAACCAAAAACCCCATAATAATGAAATTAGTAATAATACCTCAGTAAAACCAAAACATAAACAACAAACTGGGAAAAGGACTTGTAAAATATATCAGATATAAAATTTGATAAGCAAATGTTAAAGAACTAAAAGTAAATAAGAGAAAACCCAATAATCTAATGGAAACATTGACAAGAAATAGGAATAGCTCCACAGAAAAAGAAGCCCAATAGCTCTTGAACACATAAAAATGTGTTTAACCTTACTCATGACAAGAGAAATGCAAATTTGAGTTTCTTCTCACCTGTAAGTTGGTAAAGATGTTTTTTAAAGTTTAATTACCTGTACTGAGCATGTGGGAAAACAGACATTGTCACGTTGTTGATGGGAGGGCAAACTGACACATCTAGGTACTGGCACTTGCCAGTCCTTATCAAAATTGCAAATTCACATACTCATTGAGTCAGTTTCATCTCTAGGCGCCTATCTTGCAGATTTACTGTCTGAAACATTCAGTATAACAACAAAGCAATGACTTTAAGTTAGAAATAACCTAAGTGCATAAATTTTGATACATCCATAGAATGGAATACTATGCATCATCTCCTACAAAGTGTGTGGCAGCTATTCATCCTGATATAGAAAACTGCTAAGATACATCATCAAATAAAAAAAGCAAGGTATAGAACAACATCTATAACTCACTACCACTTGTATAAAAAATATATATATATATATACATATATTGCGTGTGTGTGTGTGTGTGTGTGTGTTGCATATATATGTGTATCAAGAAGCTGGTGAGTGTGGTTGCCTCTGAAGAAAGGAACCAGGTATGGACAGGGATTGAAGGGGAGACTTTCTCTTCACTAAATGTCCATTTTTTTGTGTACCACAGAAATGTAGAACCCATTTTAAAAATAAAGTAATATACATGCATTGTAGAAAATAAAAACATAAAATCCAGAAGCATAGAATAAAGCATAAAAACCCCAAAACAATAATATCACCACCAAAGATAGTTAACACTTTGGTGATTACTTCCTAGACCTCTTTTTTTTTTTCTGTGCATATGACCTTTCTAGTGGTGGGTGTGTTAAGATCAGCCTACATATGATTTTTATCATTTCCTTTAATGTTATGCAATGAATATCTCCCATTCAAAATGTATGCCTCTGTACAGGTTTCCAACTTGTTCCTGGCTCAGAACTGGGATTATATCAATCCCTTTATTTCATGTTACAGTACGTACTTGGGCAGAGTTGTCTCAGGAAGAAATACTTCTCTGCATGTAATACAGGTTCACAGCACTTGGCATCTTCTGATCCAAGTTTATAGAAGAAAATTGCTGAATAATCTCAAGAGCCCTCCTTACAAAGTGTAATCTCTGGTAGGGGGAGAGAAACAGAACCGACTGAATATTTCCTAGTAGAAGCCACCAAGAGGAGGAGGAGAAGGAAACCATGGAGGGCATGTAAACCTCCAGGACTGCCTGCGGGGAGGCCCAGCCTCAGCAGGCTTGGGGACCACACCCACAGCCACTGAGAAGGGGACCCAAGTCCTTCACTGGGCCACAGGGTCGAATCTGTTTCAGTCAGAGCCCTTGTTCTAGCCCTTAAGGAATAGACTTAACATCCATTTTTGAGATAATAATCCGCTAAGCACTAGGAATCAGATATGAGTAACACAGAGGCTCTTGCCCCCATGGGCTCGCACTGCGGTAGAAATGCTTCCCCTGGGAGCACTCACCAGAAGCAGGGTGGGCACGGCACCAAAGTGAGTGGAAGGTGGTAAGGAGTTGGAGGAGCCGGAAGGCCTGACTGCCTGCGGGCATCAAGGAGGCTGGAACTGTATGGGCGTTTGGCCTGAGAAGGCGCCCCCGCGTCCTGGGAGATTGCACCGTGTGGCGGATGGGGGAGTTGGGGGCTTCCATTTCTGTATATTCAATCTGCACCTGCGAGGCTACTTGGGAGTTCTTGAAAAGCAGCATCTCGGCAAACGCTTCCTTAACAATGTGATCAAAAGGAGCAGGGAAGTGAAATAGCAGAAAGGAACCTCTGTGCAAGAGCCACCCAGTTGGCGCCACTCAGGACCACGGACCCGGGCTCCCTTTAGGAGCCTGTGAAATGCATATCAGAACCAGGCTCTGGAGAACCAAAGGATGCAGCGCTTCTCCTCCCACTCATCACCCGTCGCTACACGGAGGCCCCACAAGGTGTGCTTGGAGAAGAGCATTTGAAGTGGCCCTCAGGAGGCTCCATAAAACGGTGGGAAGGGCATCGTGGTAATGCCTGGCTTGCTCCAGCACACCTGGGGAGACGAGGCGCACCCAGAGGCTGGAACTGACCTCAGCTGGGAACAAACTGCAAAGAGTCCTGAACTCAGGCTTGAAAATAACCTGCCTTCAGAGAAAATGAGGATAAGATTGTCCCTACCTCACAGGATGGCAATGAAAGGTGCCTGCACATCAGAGTAAGTTGGTTTCCCCTCTTGATAAACAAAGTGGAAGATTTCCCCATCCTAAGGGAGAATTCAGGCAAAAAACTCACTGTCCTTTGCTTTTCCCCAACTGTAGTGTTTGCAAGGGTGGAGGTAGTGTTCTTTTAAAAATTTCATAACACATATATCACAGACACATGCACACACATTTCTCAGGGCTTAGAATATAATAAATACCTGCGGGGGAGCTATCATTCTACACAGTGTGTCTTCTGTCCTGAAGACTATGCTAAGTACTTTCTATAGCATAGTTACTCTACAGTCCTCCCACGTTATGGCATCCGCGATGGGAAGACACAGGCACTATTGCTTTCTCTATACATATAGAGAGAAGGACACTAGGATTTATACACGTTAAAGAATGTCCCTGGGATCACACAGCTAGTGCAATGTGTAAGATAAATTCTAGCTGAAATAAGCAGGCAAAGAGAGGCAACAAAAGGCCAGGTAATTTATTTGAATACTCCTGGGTGAGGTTCCGTGGCCTTCTTGTCACAGGCCAGAGAAGTCACACCCGGTTGGGGAGGTGAGGGGCTTATAAGGGATTAGGAGGGGGAGGAGTGGGCAAGCTATCTTAGGGGGTGTGGAGAGGTATGATTGGCTAAAGGTGACATAATAGACAACTAGAAACTTTTTTTCCTTCCAAGAGGGAGGAGGCTGACATCTGGGTTTTAGGATGGAATTCAGGGAGAGCTGTCCCCTTTCCATATACGGCACGGACTTTGGGGTCTGGTCTGTTCTCCCCCTACGGCATCTCTCTGTTCTGTTTGCATGTCCTTGTTTTTCCTTTCTCCAGCCTAACACAATGGAGACCCAGATCTGATGCCAAAGCCCCTGTGCATGCTGTCACCGCCCCGTATTGCTTGCTGTGTTAGTTTCCTAGGGCTGAATCAAAGTAACAGCTTCAGGTAACGGAATTCTATTCTCTCAGAGTTCTGGTGGCTGAAAGTCCAAAATCAAGGTGTTGGTAGAGTCCCGCTCCCTCTGAAGCCTGGAGGGGAGACCCTGCATTGCCGCTGCCGAGCTCCTGGCGCTGGGGGCAGTCCCCGCGCTCCTGGCTCCCTCATCACCTGGCCTTCTCCCGCCTGGGTTGGTGCCTCCTTTCCTCTTCCTGTAAAGACACCAGTCAGATTACATTAAGGTCCCACCCTACTCCAGGATGGCCTCATTTTAACTAATGCCATCTGTGACCCTAATCTCCAATAAGGCTACTTTCTGAGTTACCAGTCAATTCAACCCATGACACTCGTTTAGCATACATGTGGTGTATGGGTTAACAGCAAATGAGAAAAATGAATGGGAATGGAGCAGCTTAACTGGAAAGGGGAGGCGTAGCCAGCGAATAATTCTGCACTGGCACTAGGCTTTTCACCAAACCAGGACTGGAGCCCCGAACTTTGGCCCCCCATGCATTTTTTTTCCCATAAAAAAATCATCTACTTTTTTTCATTACACAGGTATGAACATGTGTTCACTATAATTTTTTTTTCAAGTAATACAGAATTACATCAGCCAAAATGTGAAGGAGCTCCTTCACCATCCCCAGTCTGCTGCCAGGCTCCACCCCTCCAGGCAGGTAACTATCCTTGAGTTTGTATCTCCTTCCTGGCTTTTTTTCTCCACATTTACTGTCCAATAAGTATATTTATGTCTATTTTTAGGGCTTATTTTTTATTTACATAAAGGGGATCACACTCTTCATGCTATTCTGGTTCTAACATTTTCCACTTCGCAACACTCTGGAGATTTTTTCATGTGTCAGCAAAGCTGATGCTTGCCCAGGGTGCACCGTCCCGCGACAGGGCCGACCTCTGTCTCCGAGGGCCAAGTGTGTCTTCCGACTGGTCGACTCCCCTGCTCAGGCAGGGTTTGCGGACCTTGAACGTCGCCCTTGGGTATCGGGACATACAGACCCCGTCTCACTCATTTGAGCTGCTGTGCTGTGCTCCAGAGCGCAGAGCTGCCGTTTCTCTGTAATTGTGTACTATCAGTGTACGTTTAGATTTTTCCAGTTTTTCACATTTCCAATGTTGCCCCGACATCCTGTACCTGCCTTTTGTGAACATGAGTGAAAATGGGACGTCTCTCTCCACAGTCACTTGTACAACAGACACTTGTGATCTCTCCCTGCCCTAGAGCAGGATCCTCAGAAGGAGCCCCTGAGAATCTGGTGCTGCTCATTGCCTAGAACAGTGGCTGGGCCATCTGGCTACACTTGGGGCCACCTGTGCAGCTTCCAAATCACCCCTGTGCTGGGGCCTCACCACCAGGGAATCCGATTTAACCAACCAGGGTGGGTGCCCGGCACTGGCACAATTTCTAAACTTCCACGGGTGATTCAAATGAGAATCAAGGTGAATGACCCTCAGCAGAGGACCTGACTCTTATAAAAGGCCTGCCAAAAGATTGGAAACCTGAAAGGAAGATGTATTAACAAAAGAAAGGCAGGGAGGAATGAGAGAGGAAAGGGGTAGAGAGTTTATCACATGCCAGGGTCTGAGCCCGCCCTCCTCTGACGCCTGAGGGGCCCCCAGTGGTGGAAGCCCCTCTCTGCTGGGGCTGCCTCCTCACCCATGGCCCTCACAGGTTCCCTAGACACTCCCCTAGACAAGGCCCAGCCCTAACGCGGTGCTTCCCAACCTCTGTGGGGAAAAGAGTTTCCTTTCAACACCAAGGGAACTTTTAGGACGGTGGAACTTTCCGAGTGATGCTATAGTGGTGGTTCCTGACATTAGGCAGTGAGCAAACCCCACAGAACATCCAGCACGATGAATGGACCTGATGTCTACGGTGGACTTGGGTCAATTATCATGCATCCATATGGGTTCATCAGTTATAACAAATGTATCACACAATGCAACTAAGGAAACTGGGCAGGGTCAGGGAGGGGGGCACATGGGAAATTTATGCTTCTGCTCTATTTTTCTGTAAACTTAAAACTGCTCTAAAATATAACATCTATTAAGAAAAAGACTCCCCATCATGAATCCTTCCCTCTGTCTCCCCTCAGGAGAATATGGTGCTTGAACCTTCGAAGATCTTTGATTGAGAAATTTCAGGATGATCAAGGCCATTGTGAACTCCCTGAAGCCTTGTGAATAAATCACTGGCTGCTCATCCCAGCAGCCTCAGCAGGCAGTTAGGAGGCCATGGTTCCCCCCGTGAACACTGCTCTCATTCCTCTGTGCACCAAGGTTGCCTGCCTCCAGCTTCCTAGGCCTCCATCCGCCCCTCTAAGGCCTCCCAGGACATCCAAAGGTTAAGGACCTCCAGGTGGGGTGACCCCTACACACCACTGTTTCCCCTCACTTCACATTTCCTGCCCAAGACTCCCTTTTTAACAGAGGTTAATCTGATTAGTGTTAAGGTGCTAATAACTTGAATGAATGCCATTAAACAGTACCAGATAAAATCTGCATTTAAAGAGGGGCTCCCAAAGGGCCAGAGCTGGAATGAGAAGCATCTGGGTAGGGCCATGGGAGTGAAGCTTGTGGGGGGAGGGGGTTCCTTTCCTGACCTTTGCACATCCGCCCACTTTCTTCTGTCCAGTAGGGCACAGCATTTTATAGTTGGTAAGGCAATTTAACAATGATGTTTTGAGTGCTTCTAGGTGTCGGTACTGTGCTAAATGCTTTCTATACGTTATCTCATTTTCTTTTCATAGCAGCCCAGTGAGGAAAGGTGTAGGCTGAGGCGCCACTGTCCCCATTTTGCAGACGAAGGGCCTGAGGTCGGGTGGGCTAACAAGCTGCCCTGAGGGACAGAAGTGAAATTCAAACTTCGCTTGAATCCTAGCTAATCCCTTCCCTTTCTCATCCAGCTCCGACTCTGCCCCCCAACCGGCTTTGACACAGAGAGCTCTGGTCCTGAGGATCTGTAGCTGGAGCCCACACGGGCCAGAGACTGGAGCATGGTGGTAAAGAGGCCAAGACCCTGAAATGTAGTTTACTGGCTCCTGGCCACTCATTGTCTGGAAAAGTGCTGGGTCTGGTTCTGCAAATACAACTAGGAAGATATCCCTGCTCTCAGAAAGCTCCTGGGGGAGTAAGAAAGAAGAGTGGGGCAGACAGGTAAGAATTGGGGTTAAGGACTAGTTAACCCCAGGCAATTTATTTGGAAAAGCCACACAAGGAATTGTGATATTACCTCCCCTGCATTGAGAGTCACTCAGCAGGGACCCAAGGCAGGTCTAACCAGGCTCTTCTGTAGATGTGGTCAGCAGACTCACCACATCAGCAGACAGGCTAGAGCCACCTATGGGAGCCATTCAAGCCCATTCCTCCCTGATTCCTACATTCATTCGACAGATATCTACTGGGAACCCGATTGGTGCCAGGCATAGTTCTAAGCCCCGGGGAGTAGGGAGGGAAACAAGGCAGGTAAAACCCCTGCCTTCAAGGAGCTCCCCATCCAGCTGGGCCTGCAGATCATAATGCAATAATTGAGTAGACGTAGAATACAATAGCAATGACTTTAAGTGTCTGGAAGCAGAATAGGGTAAATGTAAGAAAGAATTCTGCTACAGAACTATTTGATAGGTTCATAATGTGTTTTACAGGTATCTAGGCAACATGAATTACATCTGAAAAGGGGAGCCCTGCCGTTGAAAATAAGTTGAATTGTAAATACAGATCACAGCACAAACTGAAGGTATCGACCTTAGAGACAAGATTGTGCTACCAGAAACGGGACCTGAGACACGGGCATGCTACCGGGTCCTGCGTAAGGGTTAGACATCAGACAGCCCCGGTTCAGACTCGGCTTCTCTCATTTGCTGATTCTGTGACTTTGGGAAATGCACTTGATCTTTTTAATTTTCAATTTTCTTACTTGAAAAATGGGGAGAGTGATATCTGTCTTAAAGGTTGTGGTGAAGTTGAAAAACTAGATGACATTTATGAAGTACTTTGGCACAATGTCTGTCATTCAATAAACACAGTAAATAAATTTATTTATTTTGTTCCCAAGAGCTAAAATGTTCCAAATAGTTCTTCATATGTTAATTGTTATTGTTAGAAAGGATAATAATTTGTATTTGTTACATTTTTTAAAAGTACTTTTACATGTTATTTTTTTAAATTGTCGGCAAACTGAGAGTTGGGTGTTGGGACATTTTCCTGGAAGCAATACTACCCATATTTCATGTAAGAAAATTGATACTATGTGATGTACGAAAGGATGAACATGGTGAATGATAAAGCCAGGACTCAACCAAGACTATCTGAGCCTAAATCCTCAACATTTTTCACCCTTAAAATAAAGTGAGGCTGATGGTTGATAGGAGCAATGCAAAGTAAATATCGCACCCTCAGAATCTGCAGGCCAGATCTCAGTCCCACTGCCCTGCCCTAACTTCTGGTGGACAGTAAGTGTCCATGCCAGTACTGTGGGCTTTGCTGGTAGCAAGCAGGTTCTAACAGTTCCAGAAAGAAAAAAGGGAGAAAAAAATATTGGATGGACAGTGATAGAGTCCACAGCATGCATGGAAAAGTCAGTGTTCAGATTCTCAAGGAACAGAAACCCATGAGTGATCCTCGAACCTGTCCTCTTTCTCATGCCTCCATTTTCCGTTGACTTCAAATGCTATTCACTTTTGCCTCCTGAAGGTCCTTCTGAGCTGTTTGCTTTCCTCCACTGGTACCATCCTCACCCAGGCTGCTATCACATCTCCCCTGCTGGGCTGCAAAACTCCCAAACTGGTTTCCTGGCCTCCCCTCCCTCCTCCTCCGGGCTGCTGGAATCACCTCTCCCAAATGATCACACACACCTTGCCTTTTGCTCTCCAGGGTTTGCCTGCTCCACCCAGGAAAATGTGCACTGTCTTTAACATGAAGAGCAAGGCTCAGCTCACCTCCCCTTTTTCTCCCCTCGGCTCTTCCTCTCCATTAGGAATTGCATTCATCTCTCAGCAATAAAGATGCTCTCTCAAGTGGTGGCCTAAGCAAGATGGATGGGGGTTGGGGCACCAGGCTGGTGAGAGATTCTTTTCTTTCATGAAACAAGCAGCCCAGAGGTGGGCAGCCAAGGCTGGTGGCCACTCTGCCATCTGCCTGTGCAGAGCCCTCTTCCTCAGGCTTACCAAAGGGGTGCCTGGGGCTCCATCCCTCTCAACACCCAGCCCTATTAAAGAGGATTCCAGAAGTCTCACCCAAGAATTTTTCCCTATCTTATTGCTCCCGAATTAGCTAATTGGCCACCCCCATCTTCAGAAGAGGATAGGGAAGGTGATATTCAAGCTGAATATTGGGCCAGCTATTCTCTCTACCCACATCAGGACTCAATGAGTAAAGAAACGCACAGAGTGGGTACTAGGAGCGGCAGAAACCAGCAGCGTCCTCTGCACATACTTTCAGGGAGCAGGTTCTCTTTCTTGCTCCACAGCACTTCCCACGTCTGCAGTTACTTCTTCGTTTGACTGCTTGAGTGTTACAGTACTGTGTGTCTTCCCCCTGCACTGTTAGGTCCTTCAGAGCATAGGCTGTGTTTGGTTTTGTTCAGAATAGAACTGCCAGTGCCTCGTACAACACCTGGCACATGTAGGTGCTCTATGGGTATTTGCAAAATGAATGAATGAATGGAAAGCAAGCCATAAACTACATGGGCATTTTTACTCTCAAGGCATTTCTAGCACATGCAATTCCCAGTGACCTTGTAGGGATGCAGGTAAGGTGACAAACTGATTCCTACATATTTGGGGATGTGCAGGCAAATGGGAAGAAGCCTGGAACAGGAAATGAGTTGGGCTTCCTTGGAAGCTACCTGCAGAGACAGAACATCAGATATCCCCAGACCTCGGTGCATTTAGGCAGGAGTCTAACTCCTCCCGGGCTAGTCCTGGAGCATCCTGGTGGTGGCCCACTATGTCATATCGGACAATCCAACGTAAGAGGCTAAAGGCCCATGGATTCTTGACCTTTGTACATCATTAACCTCCAAGGCTTGACCTGAAAGTGGCAGATTAATTCCCCCGAGAGGTGCACACTGTCCAGAAGCCCCTGGCATAGTGGGATCTATGGTAGAAAAAGTCAAACAGTAAGTCCCCCAAACTATCATATTCATAAACACAAAGCATGGGCAGCAAATCATAGAATGTCCTGTAAGAAAGCTTAGCAATCACCTTGCCAGCCTCTTCATCTCACATACAAGGACACTGAGGTCAGAAAGATGAGGTGCTTCACTCAGGGTACAAGGCAAGTTAGAGGCAGAATGAGGCCCGGGACCCCAGACCCCACTCTTCCCACTGAACCACCCAGGATGGTCAGGGCCCAGAATGCAGAGGGCCCACAGGGAGCGTGGGGGCTCCTTCCCCACATCCCTTCCCTCCTCTCTGTGGGGATGTTTAAGAAAACAAACAAACAAACTAGAAGACAAAAGTGTCCATCTTCCCTTGGGCAGATCTGACTGCATCATCAGGTCCAAACACAGCTGCATCTGTGGCTCTGAGCTTGCTTGGCCAGCTCTGTCACCCAATGAAGCAGTTTCTCCTGCCTGTCAGTGGCCACTGACTTGTAAGCATTGTTACCATACTTCTTGCTCTCAAGAAACGTAGATTCTATCAGAGTTCAGGGAGTGCATATCTGAAACAAAAATCAAGCAAAAAGAGGTGCTGACCTGATCTGCTGGGAGAGCAGCGCCAGCTGCCTTCTTGCCCCTCACTCCACCCTCGCTGCCAAGTGGAATGCAGTGGAGACCCATACGGCAGGAACCAAAGGATTGCTGCTCAGGGTTTCCATCTGAAATTCTGAGTTCACGGGTTCTGACATAATTCTTTACTTACTAATCTTGTTATTGTTCAATCCAGTAAGTATTTTTTATTAGTCAGTATTTACTGATGGACTGCCTAAATGAATTCATCAACAGTATACATGTAGTAACTATCTGATGAGGAATGTGTTACAAATAGCTTCAATCAAGATTGCTAAATGATCATTCATTTAGGGTATATTGCGTTCCATGTACCTTACATACATTGTCTTTAACCCTCAAAACAAACATGTAAGGAAGGTATTTAAAGAGAAAATTATTTGCTCAGATGCACACATCTTTTTAAATAGTGGAGACAGGATCTGAACTCAGTTCTGTCTGACTCCAAAGTCTTTCTTCTTTCACTACCAGGCTACCTTTCAACTTCGCCAAACGCACTTGTGCAGAAAAATGTGGGTCAGTCAGGTCCTTTTCACTTTGGGAGTCAAATGAAATGTGCATTTCTGTTCCCAGTCCAGCTTCAGTCGTTCCATTTTCTGGACCAGTAGGCAAGCAACTATCTGCAAGAGTGAACATTTAGTCAGAGTTGCGGGGAGGGGTGTGGGAAAGATCCTCCTTCTGCAAAGAGATAGGAAGCAGGCAGTGGGCATTCAGGATATTTCCATGAGGGAGGTTTCCTGAGAGTGGCAGAACTGCTTAAAAGAAACAGGCCAGCATAAAAGGGATTTCTCATCCCCTTTACAGATGATGATCTGTTAGCACTCCCTAACAAAGAGGGTGGAGGCCAATCTTTCATGTGACAGATTGTTTAGACAATGCTTCTCCTCTCTGGTGAACAGGGTCCTGGGGTTAAATCTCCTGTAAGGACTCTCCCACCAACTCATACCCCTTGAGCCAGTGGAGGGGGACACGTACACTGGTGCCAGTGTGGAAGCTGGGATGTGCACAAGGGGAGGAAGCTGCGGGGGAAGGGGAGGAGAGAGAAGGGGAGATTCCACCCCGGACCTAATGCATAGTTATCCATCAACCTCTGTCTTTTCTGACTCAGGTTGTTTACAAAATCCTCACCCTACAATGCCCTGGGCTGCCTGAAATACCCCTTGCTCTTCTTTAAGAAGGAGGCTTTGCTTTTGTTAAAGTAAAATTAAAGACCTTAACTTTTCCACCAGCCATGAAGTTGAGGATATTCTCCTAATATCCTCAAGACACTCTCTCTCCATTTCTCTTTCCCTCCACACTGCTAATGTGATTTTATCTACTATAAGCATGGGGTAGAGGGAGTGTAAGCATCAAGCAACCTACTAGAGTGAGTGCCACCAGCCGAAAACATAAAGGGGTGAAGGACTGAGGTCGTCAGGAAAGAGATCCGAAGTCATCTCACAATAATCTGTATATCCCAGTAAAGCCTAGGGCCTGGTTAGAAAAATTTTTAGGGAAAATGTGCTCCTCTCATCCCATGGCTCATTCATGAGTGATGGAAGATGGGGAGAGCTGCACTGGATGGTGACCAAGCCTCAGGGCCGAGCAATGCAGCATAGCATCCCTCCCACAAACCCTATCTGCTCCCACCGCGGGGCATAAGTAAGCCAACGGGTCAACCATAAGACAAGAAGCTGGGCGTCTTACCTGATCCGAGAGTAAATGTTCCCCTCTGCCCTCAGCATGGGCTTCTAGTTCGTTAACCATCTTCACCCCATCCATCCCAAAATGAATGTGTGCTCAGGGAATGCAAAATTCATTTTGATATGACCTTAAAGAATGTAGCTGAAGGCAGGTTCACTGCTTACCTCTACCAGGAAACTAAGCACCCTGAAATATTACTGTATCCCCAGACCAGGGTTGCCAATACCTCTCAACTGACCAGTGAACTTTTAGAAACTAAAACATTTGACATACGTACATTTAAAGGAGCTGAGCTGTGAGCCCTCCTGTGCAGTGTGATGCTGGCTCCCCTAGCGCATCCTGGCTCTGAGCAGCCGTGGGTGCAGGCACCTGAGAGCTGGTGGTGGAAGTGGTTCCTGAGCTCTCCCTGCACACCGGTAGGCCAGCCGGGCTCCTGCAGCCCATGGGGAAGCTCAAGATACAGTCAAGCATCTCTATGGGTTTACTTTAGATGGAACCTTGAGCTGGCAGAACCCAAAAAGTATTCTTCCCCTAGTAGGTTGTCCCTTGATGTTCATACCTTTCTGGATTTCAAGAACATGTAATTCGACAGTGTCTGATTCATCGAAAATAGCTCAGCTATGTCTGGCTTGTAAGGGCTACTGGTCATCTCAGCCCATGTTCTCCACACCCAGAAGCTGGAGAGGCACAACCCAAGCTAGAGAAGGGGGTGGAGCCCAGCCACAGTGCAGAAGTGTACTTAATCCTCCAAAATATTCCATGATTTTTATTCCTATTTTACAGATGAGAACACTGAGGCTCAGACAGGGGCCTCACAGTTTGTGAGTGAGAGAATGGAACTTTGAATAGGATCTTCCTGACTCCAGGCACTGCCTTTTCCCCTGCACCACATCCCCGGGAAGAGGGCTGCTCAGCTCCAAGGCTGCCAACCAACAGCTTAGGCTTCTTTCTTCTGCTTTCTTGCTTTGAATCCCTTCTCCAGCAGGAACCTAGACGGATCACATCATAGTTCCTCAGCAAAACAGTTCTGACTTATACTGTGCTACTGGTGTTGAAGCCTGCCATGTCCTTAGCCACAGACCCTGGTGGCTTGGAGACTAAGTACCGGGAACATTGGCTGGGCCCCAAGGGGCCAGTTCTGATTGTGATTCTGCCACTTGGGTGCCATGTCATGCCTGACCTCAGATGCCCCATCTGTAAAACAAGATGATAGGGCTGCTGATCTCTGGCACCCCTTCCCACTCTGACAATCTACAAATCAGAGTCAATACAAATATCTTGTAGACGGTGCTGCTCCAGAGAGCTTCTGAAGACAGACCCCTGGGACAGGGGCTATAATTACAGCTGGAGGGGTTTGGATTAGGTAGAAGGGCTGTCTGACAAGCTGCTAAACAGGGCAGTAATTAAGAATCTCTTTCTCAGGAAATATTCACCCATCACCCTAGCTAGGAAGAATCTCCTTAAAAAGACAAAGAACCAAAATCTTCAGGGCTTTTTAGCTTGGAAAGACACAGCTAAGCATGGGCAGGAATCTCATGAAGTGCAACGCGGGCAGACGTGTGGTTCTAGCTGGAGAAACCCGATCTAGCTGACCTGCGTCCTCTACAGAGCAGACGGCATCCACTGCGATAACATCTCTGAAAGCATTTTGTCAGCTATTTGGGGCCAAGACAAGGACAAGGGATTTTTATTGTGTGCAGGAGTTGAGGGGTCTCTCTTGAGTCCCTAAGGATGAATCAAGTTAGTACTGCTGAACACAGAGAGAGTAAGCCAGCCAGCAGCAGGAGGGCAGGCTGAGAAGTACGAGCGCTCCAGGCAAAGCTGGAGACCGCTCACGAAGTTCAAAGGCTTCACATGACCACACTCTTCTCACCACCCTCTCTGCCCTCATCCTTACTCCTTACAGATGCATTTTTCCCATTTCTCATTTCACCCTCCCCACACTTTTTGGGGGCAGTTCAGGAGGTCTCATCCTATTCTACAGGTGAGGAAATTGAGATTCAAAGGGGTTACACGAATCACCCAAGTTCAATCAGCCAGCAAAAAACAGCTGCCTCTTCTAACTCCAGGTAAAGTCAGTGTTTTCTTACATTAACTTTGCTCCCTCGTGTGATTCATTCTTTCATGCATGTGTTCATTCATTCAGTAGATATGTAGTAAGCATCTTCAAAATGAACGAAACAGTAAACTGGAGCTTATTTCCTTCTCAATCTCATTGTGAGATTAGGACATTTTCGGTGACATCGTGACTCCATGCCATTCCTCTGCTCCAAAGCCACTCAGTGTCGTCTCATTGTATGTAACACTTCTACCACACCAGCCAGGTAGGTCTTCATGATTTGTCCCATCCCTTACCGCCGCTGCCCACCGTATCCTAAGTGTGCTGACCTTTCAAGCCCTTAGCCATAGACCCAAGCTTATTCCTGCCTCAGGGCCTTTGAACATGACACTTCCCACTGCACACACATTGGTGCCATTCTCAATCTGAGCTCAAATGCCCCGTGTTCAAAGAAGACTTTCCAGACCATTCTATCACATATCCTCAACACACACAGGCCTCCTTATTTTCTTTATAGCATATCTACATTTATCACTATCTACATTTTTCTTACTTATTTTTACTGGTTTGCTGTCCTTCTTCCCCCACCAACCCTCAGGAATACAAGCTTCAGGAGACTGCAGATCTTGTCTACCTTGCTCACTCAAGGAGCCTCCAATTCTCTTGCATACAGAGCAAGCACACAGTACATATTTCATGACTATGACCACTTATTACTGGTCAAAGTATTTACCACATGGCATTGAATCGCACTGTTCGTCCCATGCAGTAATTGTTATAAGCAAAAGATGAGCAAAGAAGAAACCCTCTTTAGGCTCCACTGAAATTCACTCACGTACAAGGAAAAGTTTCCTCAGCAGTCAGATTCGTGCACAGTATAGAAGGCTTTCCAGACCATTCTATCACATATCCTAGGTCAGGATGCCTTTTTCATCTCCTGTTTTGTTTAACTGTGTGGAGCTTCACTGTAGGAACACAGGTTCTTTAGCTTGCTTACTAGTGTCTCCAGTCTGTGGTAGGTGCTAAATAGGGGGAAAGGAGCAAAAAGTCATGGGCAGGGGACCGCAGCCTCTTCTGAAGAAACATGAAATAAAAAGTGCTGACGGGTCACAGAGGGGGCTGTGTGTGCACACAGACTAAGACCTCCATCCCCAGACTCAGAGCTAGGACTGTAGGCAACAAAGCTGGCTGGCTTTAGCTCAAGACTTGCCTCTTTTCTTCATGGTTAGCATCTTTTCCTCAGTTTTTACCCCTTCCCTCATCTCACTTGCTCTTAGGAAAGGCACTGAATGACCCCATTCACATTAAGGTAGAAATGACTGATAAATGACTGGCAACCCTGCAGACCAAGAGAGAAGAAAGCCCTCTCAAGAGTAAAGCTACAGTGAAGTTGAAGGCATCTGGCTTCAGGTGGGAACCTCAACAGCTCCTAGGAGGGCTCTGCCCCTCTCCTGCCTGCTCCAACTCTTAAGTGTCTAGCAAGAAAGACCTCACAGGCCATCAAGTCATGCAGCAATACGTGGAGACCCTGAGTCTATGGGATAAATGAGCCTCCTTGCAAAGTTAAGAATAGTAAATAGTCACATGACCTGAAGATAAATCTGGAGAAAATCTGCAAGAAATATGATTGGGTTTTCTTTACATCTGCCATTTTTGTGGGAGATTTCCATTAGCAAGTGTATCTTAAAGGCATTTGGCTACAGACTTCTTAACTCTTATCTTGATCTAGTGATATAGACTGATTTCAAAGAGAATGAGTATGGATTTAAAGAACTTAAAATACGTGATTACTCATTTGCAAGGCACTTCTTTTTAGCTGCAGGTATGGGGACTGGACTAGCACAGGTTCCCTTGCTAAGGTTTGAAATATGTACTATGAATATGACTGAGAACTATGTAATAAATACAGCTTCTACTTACTGAACAGTGCTTAGATAAATGGTTACAACCATCCTATGGAACAGACATCTCTCTTCCTGTTTTTGAAAAGAGCTGAAAGTGAAGCATTGTGCAACTACACTGACTTGCCCAAGTTTCTATAACCAGGAAGCAGCAGAGCCAGGATTCCTTCTGACTAAAGCTCTCCATCTTTACTGTCCTTCGTATTTTTGAGGCATAGTAATTGCCTGAAGAATGAGCTTGTAATTCCCAGTAAAATGTATGCCATTGTATTTTTTAATTTCCTGGATTGGAAGTGAATATTCAGACCAAGTTGTGAGTCATTTGCTTGAGTTTTTTGGGTCAGTCTTCATGATAATCATTTCTTAAATATTTCCTGAGCAGATACCAGGTGCCAGATATGACTGCTGGAGGGACAGAGATAAAACAGTAAACAGATAGCCCAGCAGCCTTGTCTTCAAGGAGCCTGCACTCGAGCGGTGCGGAGATGGAGCATTAACACAGCAGGGAATGTGGACTTTGCCAGGTAGAGGAAAGCAATGTGGAGTGAAATAAAGCAGGGAGAGAGTAAGGGGGGGCCAGGGACAGCGTGCAATTTCAAGCAGTGTGCTCAGAGGGGGCTTCAGTGAGCGGAAGTCATCTGAGTAAAGACCCAGTGGAGGTGGAGTTGGGTGGCTGTCTGGGAAAAGCCCACTCTAGGATTGGGGACAAAAGGGACTCAGGTTTTCAGGTAGAATGTGTCACTTTTCTTCAGTTAATGGCAAAAGTAAATTAATTTTATGAAAAAGAGTCTAATGAGTTGTTTGGGATACTAAATGCGCCCCCCCCCCCCAGAGAGGTGGGGGGAATCTTTAAATTACTCTCTTGAGATACAGCCAATCTCTCTTGAAATTCGTGGTTACCCTTGAAGAGGGTGGTGCTGCCAGTACTAACAGGAGAGGATTTGCACCTTGATCCAGGTGGGGTTAAATGCCTATCATCACCTGCTGTGTACTTCACTCTATGAAGTTAGACCTCATTTTTTTTTCTTAATTAAAAAAAGAGAGGTTTTTCACTTCTGGCCTCTGAGGTTACATATCTGCAAGTGGTGTAATATCAGAATTGTTATTGCCCACTTCATGTTTTTTTCTTTGCCAGCCCTGCTCAAGGCCACCAGAGTTACTCAGAAAAATGAAAGCTTAAAAAAAAACAGGGTTCAACAAAACAGCAGCAGACTCACAGAACCCAAGAATGGCAACAGTTACCAAAGGGAAAGGGACTGCGGAGGGTGGGTAGGAAGGGAGGGATAAGGGGGAAAGGGGGCATTATGATTAGCACACATAATGTAGGAGGGGGCACGGGAAAGGCAGTATCTACAGAGAAGTCAAGTAGTATAGTGACTCTATAGCATCTTATTATGCTGATGGACAGGGACTGTAATGGGGTGTGTGGGGGGGACTTGATAATTGGGGGGAGTCTAGAAATCATAATGTTGCTCATATAATTGTACATTAATAATACCAAAATAAAAATTTAAAAAAAAAGACACCAGGGTTCAAGTCTTTGCTCAGCAATCATGGGAGAGTTGATTATTTTCTTTGGACCTGAGTTTTTAAGCTACAAAATAGGGCTGATAGCGATGGTATCTCCCCCTCACAGATTTATTGGGAGACCGAAAGACAATGTCTATGAAAATTTTTGTTTAATGATATAGGGGTGTAAAATGTGCCCTCTAAATTGTTTATTTGGCATATGGATTATTTTATGCTAATTATTTTAAGAAACAGAAGACTCAAGAAATTTTCCACTTTTGCTTCTCCCCTAACTGCCTAAAGAACTTAGATAGCGGACCTGCTCCAGGAAAGGCGCTATCAGCGCAGGTGACTGCCGGAGAGCGTGAGCTGAGTGTGGTAGACAGTGGGGGACGCGGCTAAGCCTGTTTGTTAAAATTCCTCTCTGTGCCCCATTGTTTCTTTCGGGTCCAGTAAACATTTGTTTACCAAACATTTACTGTGTTCCATCTTCCTGTGAATTGTCTTCCTTCCCTTTGAAATCCCAGGCTCCTAGCTCCCTCTCCTTTGCCCTGGAGGGCAACTAAGCCTCATTGCCTGACTGCCCATGGCTGCATATTCTGATGGGGCTCCTGTACATATGTGATCCAATTCTATTTTCTCCTATGAATTTGTCTCATGTCAGTTTAATCCTTGGACAAGTCAAAAGAACCTCGAAGGGTAAAGGAAAACTATTTCTCCCCAACAAAGCAAGATCACAGAAAAATACTACTTCACATTACAGTCGAGGCCAGCTCCTCAGGGGCAGGACCTAGGGGGTCGCAGCTGTGGTCAGCACTACCTGGGCTGTGCTGCAAAGGGCTCCATGCTCGTCACCCTCCGCTGGGTGCTGGCCTCCTCGGGGCAGCAGGTCCCTCGGCCACGCGGGCATTTGACAGAGCAACTCCTGCTACTTTTGAGTGATACTCTGGTGGGAAGGGCCCTAAAATTTCACAGGGTTTAATCAGCAGCCTTTTGTGTTCCCACCACCTCCACCCTGAAGGACTCAGACGTGAGTCCCCTGGAAAGGGAGGCCATTGTGAGAGGTGACAAGGTTAATTCGTGTATCAGGATCCACAAACTAGAAGTGGCATGGCCCACATCACAAATCTAGACCTAACTCAGCACACACATAGGGGAACCTAATATACACTAGCTAACCCCCCACTCAGCTTGAGATCACCTTAGCCTGGAAATAGGACCTGCTAGCCTTCTAAGGACACCCCCAGCCTCCTAGCCCAACTTGCCCCATTTCCCCATTGCTGCTTCCTACTAGAGCTCAATAAACTTCGCACTTGCCCCACATCCCTTGGGAACAGTGCCCACCGCTTGGAGCCCCTGCACTCTGCCGTCCATAGGTTGCTTTTCCTTGAATAAGGATGTCAAACTAGTTACCAGGTTGTTGCTTTTTCATTCTACAGAGGAAAAGGCCTCGGTGCTGAAGCCCTCTGCAGGGAAGCCTTGTGACTGGAGCATGCGTGTCCCACCTGGCTCCTTTGGGCTGTTTGCCCAGTGATAGCTGTTGGGGAGAGCATTTTCTGTACAGAATTCAGAAACATTAATGAAGCTGAAGTCATTCAAGCTTTTATCATCACCATGCGCCTACAGCTCTAAACAAAGTCAGTGGTACAAAGTTCCCCGCCCCCAAAGCCCCCCAAACCTTACACTGGTCTAAGCGCTAAATAGTCTCTGTGATTACCACGTTTAATTGTACACACAGACACCCACTTAGATACTCCGAATCAGCCCATTTCATCACTGAGTTTTAGCAAACACTGTGGCAGTTGATTTGGAGAACCCCCAGGTTATTATCCGACCCGTGAGGGCCTGGCAAAGGCTTCTGCTTACAGTGTCCCTCAGGGCCAAGGGCTGAGAGTGCGCGGAGCTCCCTGCCGCACACAGGCCATGGCCCCACTCCTGGCTGCATCATCTCTTCTGGCACTGAAACAGTTGATTTGAAATAAACCGTGGGATACATTTATGTTTTGGTCTTCATCCATAGTTCCTGGCCCGCAGCTCCCCAAACCCTTGGAATTTCCTGAACAATAAGAACAATGGGAGCATCTTTTGTTGTAACACTTGGTTTCTTTCCCCTGTTCCTGAAATAGCTTCAGAGCCGGTAAGGGTGAAATGGGTGTCCTGTTATTCACAACGAGCTCCTTTCAACCCCAGCTGAGTTTATATTAATGAGGCCACTTTCGGAGAGCCTCTAGGGATGGGGGCTGGGATGAGAGGGTCGGAACTTTCAGTGCCCCCCACCCCCCCGACTCCACACCTGGGGTAAGGGGGAGGGCCTGGAGGCTGAGTCCATCACCGATGGTCAATCATTTAATCCACTATACCAATTGTAACGCGCCTCCATAAACACCCAAAAGGAAGGGTTTCCGAGAGCTTCAGGTCGGTGAACCGGGATGTATCCACATGTGGGAGGACGGCACACCGCAGATCCATTGGGACAGCCTTTCTGCATCTCACCCTGTGTGTCGCTTCATCTGGCTGTGGATTCCCATCCTTTCATATCCTTTGTCATAAACTGGCAATCAAGTGAGTAAACTGGTTGCATGAGCTCCGTGAGCCACTCTAGCAAATTAATCCAATGTTGAGGAGGGGGTCATGGGAAACTCTGATTTATGGCCAGGTGGTCAGGGGCACATGTAACAAGCTGGACTTGCGATCGCATCTGAAGGAGAGCAGAGCAGTCTCAGGTGCCCAAGCCCTCCACCTGTGAGGTCCAACGCGGCCTCCAAGCAGTGTCAGATGGAGTTAAACTTGTGGGACACCCGGCCAGCCTCCGCTAAGAACTGGAGAACCGCTTGATGGCACTGAAAAAACACACCCTGGAAATGGTGACAGCACAGTGATTTTAAAAGCAAAGAAACAATTCTGGTGACTTCAGTTCTGTCATTTTATATAAGGACTTTAGAGTCTTATTTGCGTTTAAAACCTAAAACAGTGGAACAGTATGAACTTCAAGGTGTAGTGTTTTCTTTGGGAACAGTCCATTTCGGGTCACCCATGAAGTACTTGACTAAACTTGGATGGTATCTTCCATATTGCTCGTCTTTTCTCAGTGGTTGTTTTAAAACTAAAGAACGAATTGACAAAAATGATTATTACATGATTATTATGGAAAATGTTTCTGAGGAATAGAGGGAGGAGGTGTAAAAAAAATTATCTATTGTTCAGAGCATTGCACTTAACCATGGAAAAAGTTATAAGATAAAGGAAGTGAAGATTTCCCTATTAATTCCAAAACTAAAGAAAATAGCAACAGATGAAGGCTAAATATCTTAGTCTTTTAAATGGCTACAATTATATCATTTCCAAAATGTGCCTATTAAAAACTGAGGTTTATAGGAGGGAAACACACTCTTATAAAGTAGTAGTTGATAAACAGGAAACCCATTTACGTTATTATATATTTATAAGATGAGTCCTAACCTGCTGTGGAGACACCAGTAATTGGAGAGAAACTCCCTCATAATGGAGAGGCAAGCAGAGTCCAACACCGTCCGAGCACTTAGAGAGGCTCTGGATGTGGCTCTGGAACATGTTGTAAAGTGTATTCTCCTGATTTATTTAATAAAAGCAATTCTTGCTCATTATTCCTCTTATTATCATTGGTAACAATAATGACAGGGTGTTTGAACATGTTACTTTAGCTCTGGGATTGGCCAGAAGGACAAGCTTATATCCTACTGTTTATTACTCATCTAATAGTGGAGAACAGTGAACTGACTGGTGTGGCACCCGATGGAGAACAGACACTGCCTTAAGGGCTGGGGGCGGGGATGGCCAGGGCTACAGATGTGTGCTGCGGGGAGGAGGGAAGGGATCCTCCATCTACGTCATTCCTCAGCAATATGATGCTAAGAAGATGCTGGTCCTGTTTGTCCCTCAGATCTGTCAGCAGGATGTCAAACAATACGGGGCAAAATACTTCAAAACTGACTGTGACTGCTTTGCACCTTTCCCTGGCATCACGGGTATTTGAGCCCATGTTCTTGCGGTGACATGCAGACACCGTGGTGGCATCCTCCGTTATGCATTTGAAGAGACTGGTTAACAGGGGCAGCTGTAATATATAAGGAAGACAAAGCCTCTATTTTGGACTGTGATCTAGAAAGCTAAGCAGGGCAAACCCATCACACACTGAAGCCAAGTCCCTCTCTGTAAGAGCATGGGGAGAAATGCTCTCTGCTTTAAAAATCATGACTAGCAAATTCCCCATGTGCTGGAGTCTACAACAGGCTTACCCACATGCAATCTCCCCTGTATGGGTCTGGACTTCCTGTAGAACATGCGTTCAGCCCTTCTTGCCCTGGACTCAAGTAGGGACCAGCAAAAGCAGGCTCCAGCATTGACTTGGAGCTCAGCTCCTTCATTTACCAGACCCGGGATCTTTGAAAAGTTATTCAAATGTTCTGAGCCCCGTTTTCCTCACCAGTATAGTATAAACCGTAATAGCAAGCATACCGCCCATTGTGAGACTGACAGAAAATGAGATGTGACCAGCTGGCATACACGGCATTCAGCCACAGGTAACTACGGCTCTATGACTCCACCCAACTACATCCCCTCATGCTGTTGTTTTGGTGACAGTCCAGCCCGTGTGGGTCTGCGGCTCTCGGTGCTCTTTCCTGTACTCAGTCTCAAAAAATTCTCCTTTTCATGTTTTAGTAAAGATCAGAATACAGAGAGTGAATTGGACTATCTTCATGTATTGCCTCCCAAGGAACTTAAAATTCAGTTTGACAGCTTCACTGGTGTTTAAACCTGTGCTGAGGGAATTGTAAAATGACTCCCAGGCTTTAGATGGAGAAGCAGCCCTGGAGAAGTTAAGTGAATTGCACAGTCATGGAATCAGTTGGAGGTTTTTCTCAGTGGTACTGGAGTTTCTTTTTCCTCTAAGGGTGCTTTCCACTATTACCATGTTTGAGAACAAGAAAAATCCTTTGTGCAGTATAAGCAAAATGAATTGGAACACAATTGATAAGCAGAGCTCCTGACAGTCTACTAAGCACTTTCATACATACGCACAAAAATCTCCCTAATTGTGTGCATTGTTACTTGTGAGACAGGTATTCCTCTTACCCTTTTGCAGGTGGAACCGAAATTCTGAGATGTTCCTTGACCTGTCCGAAGGGCTGGTGCTCCAGCAAGCAGGGCCCAGGTAAGTGTGTCCCCAACACCACTCCCCCATCACCCATTAGACACGATTCTTGAACATGTGAAGTGAAAGTTGTGTGGTTATTTTGCTTAAAGTATATGTCCCCACCCACCCTCTTATCCCTCATCATCTATCCCCGCATCTTTTCTTTCAGCCCCTGCAGCTTCCAGTTTTCAAATCCTTGCTCCATTGTTAAGCCTGCCTTGACTCATACCTTCCTGTTGGATCTTAAGGCTGACTCTGTACATCAGCCATGTACGTACCCCTGACCCTCCAGAGAACATGAGATGTGAGGCATGAGCTCGTAGATGTCTATTTTATCTTCTGACTTTAAAACCCGTCCCCCAAAAAGGATAAACCAAGGTTTATGGAGACCCCCTCTGGGAAAGGAAAACAAACGCTTTTCAGGAGGGGTCCTAAAGGTCATGCTTCAGAGAGTCACAGCAGATTGACAGAATCGCCTCTGTCCCCAGGTGAGATGCAGCCCCAGTCCGCCTCCCCTCAGCCGAAGGCTGATCTTGCAGGCTTAGCCCACTTAACTCTCACCGCACAGTCAGGAAGGTACGCTGATTTCCAGTTTATGTCAACTGCTTTTCATATTTTAGTAAAGTTCAGAATACAGAGAGTAAATTGGACTATCTTCTGTATCTTCATGTTCTCCTCTGTAGTTTATTGTTTTCAACTCAAAATTGGAGTTTCTTGAACTCAAGATCCTGCTTTCTATTTCTTGGTAGGACGTCTCATGAGCCCAGCATTATCCTAAGTTCATAAATGTTTTATGAATGAGTGGATGTTTGAACAGATGAATGAATAAGGAGTACTGTTCAATAATTACTTGAATTTATAGCAAAAAAAATGCAATGATTATAATAATTACCATTTACTGAGTGTCTATTATGATCCAGTCACTCCTCATCCATTATCTCACTCATAGCAACCCTGCAGGGTAGAAATTATTATCTCTAATTTATAGCTGAGGAAACTGAGGCTCTTAGTGGCTAACTGCACACCCAAGTTAATATAGCAAGTTGCAGACCCAGACCTGATTAGCGCTAAAGCCCAAGCCTCACACCATATCTCAGAAGCAAGAACCGGGACACTTGCGGAACTGTGTCTGGCCTCACCTGGCACCTGCTCTGTGTTGGCCTCACCTGTAAATGAGGAGGTGAAGGGAAATCCCTTCCTGCCTTAACAGGCTTTTTCTTCTCCTCCTCCCCTGTTACCACAGCACCTTGGACACACTCTTCCCAGTAACATACTAGTCACATGAATAATTTGAACAGTGGACAAAATTTTCCTCATGGGTCTGTAGTAGGAAGTAAAATGCAGTAAAAGTTTGCTTGGCAGAGTAACCATGCCGAGGACACCAGGCTGCTGAGAACTACACCTTGACCATGTCCTGGGCCCCAGCATTGGGCAAGAGGCAAGCAAGCCACTCTGGTGCTTCTGCCTCCTCCCACCCCAGACTGCTCTGCAGATAAACTAGCAGAAAGATGCGCTTTGAGGTCTCTTTAGACCAAGAAGACTCTGGGATTATACGAGAATGTGAGGCTGGATGCCAGATTCCCACCAAGTGCTAGTAATGACATCTCTCTCAGGCAATTTTTGCGTGATGAGAATGTGGTGGTGCTTTTAAGAGGTTTCAAGAGCCTTAGGCAAAAGATGGTCTGATAACTATGGAATGAGGTGCTCTGAGGCTTTCATTTCATTATCTCACAGATTCTCTCTAGACCTTTGGGGTGTGGAGGAGGTAGTCATAGTGCTTCCCATTTTACAGAAGGGACATTGGAAGCCCAAGAGTATAGAACACAGAAGTTCCCAGTATTTATTCTGGTTTTGGCTTAGCATGTGATTACCCCAAATACAAGAAGTTTCCAAAGGACAGGGCAAACTAGGATTTACCTTTTGCATTACAGTGTAGTTCAATCTAGCATCACAGAAAATACTTATTTTAAGAATGCTGGTTGATGTGAGAACAACAGTCATGCTGACAATGCTGGTGGTGACCTTGATGACTATGACCATCACCGGAAGCCTGAATTAATTCAGGAGCAACAGCACAGACACTGGAACAGCTCACCTATTTCCAAGTCCTTAAATACCAAGGCCCAAAGACCCTGAAGAGTCCTCCCAGACTGGTGACACAACATCCCAACATAAGCTGCAAAAAAGGCAGGCAAGGAGTTTGGAATCAGCCTGCTTTTTAGTTAATAGTGCAGGTCTCTAGTCTATGGTTCTGGAATCCCAGGTTATTCCCTGAACTAGAATAACTGATTCCTATAGGGATGTCTGGCTCCGTCTGGGGCTCTGGCAGATGAGGACATGTACTGCTGAGACCCCCTTTTAAGAAAGGACTTGGGGAGTGTGGCCAGCTGATAGGTCCCAGCAGCAGCCGCAGGTTCCACTTCTGCTTTGTAGGAGGGGTGGGTGGGCATGAGGTGGGAATTCAAATGTGTAGCAATTTCTCCACCACTTGGGACTTTTCGGCTGGGCCATCTTTGCTCAGCAGCTCCCCACTGGGCTGGCAGAGACTTTGATAGGTGTACATCACGGGCTTAGGGAGCCCTTTGCACAATTCTGCTTCCTGCCCTCCTCTCTCACAGGTCTGTCTCCCTGCAAAGCCTTTTGCATTCCGACCTCCACTCAGGCCTGCTTTCTGGAGAACCCAAGCAAAGCACCTGCCTTAACCTGCAGAGTAGTAGAGGTGCCAAGTGCCTGAATGAAACTGGAAACATCAAGATCTTGTACTTAATAGGAGAAGGAAGAACCCAGCCCACAGGTCACCAGGAGGAGTGAGTAACATGACTAAGTGGCACAAGACCTGCATGGCAGTGGCTGGAACCAGGGCTACAGATAGGCTACCAGGGCCAGGCATCAGGGTCCCCTCTGAATGCAGCTAACTGCCCTAAGGCGGTAAAGGCAAGACACCACGCCTTTACTCCAGGTTCTAAGGGGCTGAGTTGGGAGGTAAGGCTCTCTGCAGTTAAGTGACTCCGAAGCTTTGGTAAATTGTTTTACTGCTCTAAACCTCAGGTGCCCCAGATGTAAAATGGGACAAGTAACACATGCTATTAAAGTTTACCTTTCCTTCAATCCCAAGATGATTCAGTTCTTAATTCCCATATCTGGATCAAGTACACTGATCTTCTTGACCTGGACTCCAGGCCCAAGGAAGAGACAAGACTCAAGGATGTCAAAAATGTCCAGTGCCCCATATGGTCTTGCAGATAGCTGACCCGAGTCCGAATAATAGCCTGACCCCACCCCACAGCTGGAGTTTACCCTGAGTGTACAGGGAGGATATATATCTGCACACAGTTATACTCAGTAGCCCTCAGTGTGTGATCTGGTGGAAGTTCCTTGCCAGAAAGAGAACAGCTCCACTCTAGCTTAGAATCAAAAAGGCTTGGTTAACTCCACAGGTGAACCCAACCTGAGAGCTGCAGAATCTCCAGCAGCCAGGACTTCTGGTTTCCATACTTCCCACACTGAGTAACTGTGATGGATACCAAGGAGTAAGAACTGAGTGCTTTTTTAAAACATTAGATTCACTGAAGTAGGATACATATCAAGAAATACACATAAATCCAAATGTTCAACATCACTGGTCATCAGGGAAATGCAAATCAAAACCACAGTAGGTGGTTCACACACCCCTAGATGGCTACCATCCAAAAGTCAGATAACAACAAGTGCTGGCAAGGACTTGGAGCGCAGCACTGCTGTGCTAATGGTGAGGATGTAGAATGGTGCAGCCACTTTGGGAAACAAGTCTGGCAATTCCTCAGACAGTTAAGCACAGAGTCAGTAATCCTGTGACCCAGCAATCCTACTCCTAGATATATTCCCAAGATCAGTGGAAACACATCCACACAACAACTTGTAATGTTCATAGCACAGTATTCATAATAGCCAAATACTGTAGAGAGCACAACTGCCCGTTGCCTGATGAATGGGTAAAAAGTAGTGTTATCTATATATTGGGATATTATTCAACCAGAAATGAGAAAAGAAATGAAATACCAATACATGCTACAACACAGATGAATCTTGAAAACATTCTGCTAAATGAAAAAAGCCAGTCACAAAAGACCACATATCCTATGATTCCATTTATATTAAATGTCCAGCACATGCAAATCTTTGGAGATAGGAAGCAGCCTAGTGGATACTTAGTCAGGAGGATGACGCTATAGGAGGGTGATAGCTAAAGGTACAGATTCTTTTGGAGGTGATGAGAAGTTTCTAAAATTGCAGTGACAGTTGCACAACTCTGTGAATATACAAAAACCACTGAATTGTGCACTTTAAATGGGTGAACTGTATGGTATAGGAATTGTATCACAAAGCCTTGCCAGGTGAGGCTAATTAGCCACATTTTGCAAATGAGGAGGTAACTGAGCGGAGTGTTGCTGGTGGGGCCAGGCAGTGACTGTGTGGCCCTTCCACCCAGCATCTGTATCCCGCTTTAAAGGAACAGGTAAGGCTGCCCCAAAGAAGAAGCAGAGGAGACTGTCTAGAAAAGGAGGGAAGGGAATCAAGAGGAGGCAAGGAGCGCTGGGACCTGGTCATAGCATCGTCTTCAGGGCTGCAGAGGCCAAGCCTGTCTTTGCCCACTCCCCAAACTTCCACCATCATGCTCTAGGCTCACTTAGGCCAAAGGGCAGGGAAAATGGAAGTTCCATGGCCAGGATCCTCACCTGCCTCTCGTCTGCTTGTGCACTGCGCATGTGCAATGCTAGCAGGCCCAGGCTTGCACACGTGTGGGCAATGCGCTATCACCGACTCCATATAAAGGGCTCTGCCCAGGGCTCTGGGGCTGGAGAGGTGTTGGAGAGGCCTGGAGGCAGACCGGATTCTAGCACTTGACCTGCCACCATGACAATAAAGCTTGGTGTAAGACCTTTACCCTCAACGTTCTGTTGTCATTTTTTGGTCTCACTGAATCCAGAGTGAACTTGCCCAGGGCTGAAACCCTCAGGTGAGACACCAAGGAAAAGGGATGTTCTTACTTTTATCCCCAAACCCATTCAAAAGGACCAAGAATACAGCCCCAGACACAGAGCCAGGATCCATGAGGCGGGACATGGGGAGATGAGGTGGGGGTAGAACCAGAAAGGAAGGAGCTGGTGGAGGAAAAGGGGGAACACAGACATGGCACAGAAAAGGTTTGGGGACACTGTTCCAGTGGAGGTCCTGCCCCCTTCCCAGAAATTCCGATTTCAGATTCCATTTTTCCTGAAGGCCTCCTGCTGTGCAGCAGGATCTGAGCTGGGTACTTTCCTGGGTGGCAACCTCTGTGGCTCCCCTTGGCACCCCTGTGAAATAAGAACATCATCCCAGGAGGGGATGGCGAGGCCAAGGCTGGCGGGGTTCGGTCCCACACTGGAACCAGGACCAGCCGCTGCGAGAACCTCTTCCTGACATGTCGTTTTAAAAAGGCAGTTTCAGGCTCACTCCTGACTCCTCATTTGAGCTACCACGAGACCACTCACTCATGCCACCCTTCCCAAGGCCTCAGTTTCCCAATCTGTGAGCACACGGTGTGGGTAAGGGCTCTACCGTAGCTTAAAGAAACTGCTAAAAAGAACAAAGCGGTGCTTGTTGGAATGTGGACCCAGGCAGGGGCATCATTCAGGTGTCACCCCTGGTCTGGGCCGAGATTGCTCAAAGAGTTGATCATAAAGAAAACTGCTCAGATGACTGAGACTCGGGCAGAAGATGTCAAGAGGTTTGACAAAGTCGTTCTGAAAGCAGAGGCTGGATGCCTCTCCATCACCAATGCTTCTGTCTCTGGGGCTCCGGCCCAGGCTGCACACTGTCAGTGTGCTTCAGTGTCCTTTGACAGAGAGCTGGTGAGCAGAGGAAACCTGCCTTTTCCCCAGATGCTGAAGTGCACGTTTGAGAGGCGGCCATCGGCACCATGCCGTGAGTGCTCTGACAGCTTCAACTTCTGAACATTTACTCAGCCGCCCACCCACCTCCTGGTGGCCTGGCCCTGGTCCAGGCTTCGAGCCTTATCTGTCAGACCCTTAATGAAAGCAGGAGCAGCTCTCTAATGACCCAGTGGCTTACTCTGGCTCCTTTCTTGCCTGGTCTACGTGGGCCCTCTCCCATGCCACCCAAATTCTGAAGAAAAGGTTTTCTTAACTCAGCAAAGGCCATAAACAAACAAACAAAATCTTTTGCTTCTATAGCTTTGGCTTAGAGCTTAGCCTCTGGAGCTAGAAGAGCTTAGCTTCAGCCCACTGTCCCTGGGTTGGCCACATCCAGGGTGCCCAAACCTCTCTGCCTTCTCATTTCTTTAGGTCCACATCTGTGCAGGTCTTGTGAATCCTTTAATCAGATCAATCAGGATAGCCAAAGAGTCTCCCCAGTCCATGCCAGTTAGAACACCAGGCAGGCACCAATGATGGCTTGGTAGCTCACATTTGCTGTCTTCTGCTTTAGAGGACCCAAGGAGCACAGGGCCTTGTATGACTCAGGACTCCCTGCCTTGTCTGGGTCAGATTGCTCCCTCCTCTAGGTCTAACAGCACTGACTATGTGTTCAGCCTCTTCAACAGCCCCTGTAAGGTTTTGTTAAGTCCTCCTAAGCATGTGAGCTCTTTCCCAAATACTGTCTATACATCTTAAGGAAGGGAGAATGTATCTTATTTATCCTTTATCATATTTCCCTCTCACATAGAGCCTAGCAGGTAGTACCAGTCATAATAGCTATGAGTGTCTACTCTGTTCCAGACACTGTTGAAAGAAGCTGTCAATATATTAGCTTACTTTACCTTGATTAGAATCATGCAATTAATTTTTAAGACAAAGAAATTTAACAGTTTTAAGGCAAAGAATTAAGGATCATATTCATTAAGTGACTTATTCCAGTTCATACAGCTTATAAATGCTAGAATCAGCATTCAAACCCAAGACAGTCTAAGAAAAAGCTGTATTAGTCAGGCGAGGCTAAACTATGCTGTGTAACAAGTAAACTCTGAAATGTCAGTGGCTGTATATAACAAAAGCATGTTTCTCATCCATGCAAAAGCTGCTGCTGATTCCAGTGCCTCTCCAGGATTGTTTTCCATCTCATATTTCCGCCACCCCGGTGTGTGGCCTCTGCGATCCACTGTCTGAAGAGAGAGCTGGGACATTGTGCTAGAGTTGTGCTGGGTCTTTCACGGTTAGACCTGATGGTAACCTGATCATACCACCTCCACCCACACTCCACAGGCTAGTCACTCACATGCTCCCACCCTCACTTCTCTATTTACAGGAAAGAAGAAACTCAGAAGCTGCTACAAAAGTTGATGTGCATTCTATGCTAAGCTGCCTCTAAAACCTAAAATAAAAAATGAAGTTCTGGCTGACATCAACACTAAGGCTGTCACTTGGATATAAAAGATTATGATGGGGGACGTGGCAGAGGGTTCCCTCTGGAGACAAAACGCAGACTTTGATACATTTTAATCACCCCCAAAATCCCCAACCTAATTATCCCCCAGACAGAGGAGCTGGCCTGCCCTTTCCTTCACCCCAGACTGATTGTTGACCTTCTGTGACTTCTTCTCACCAAGGTGCCCCTGGTATTCTCTGTAACTTAAGTGCCCACGTACCAGACATGCCAGTGGTGCACACAGCGGAGGGAGGAAGTCAGCAGGCAGACACAATATGTGCAATGCTGCATAGTGTACAAAATGTGTTCACATTCATATTCTCATCTAATCCTCACAACAAACCAATTTGGTGTAGCTCTTGGTACTTTCACCCATTGAATAGAGCAGGAAATTGAGCCTCAAGGTAATTAAATAACTTTCCCAAAGTAACATACTGAGATCTGATTCCAAATCCTGGGCTTTTTCATTCCACTCATACCCAAATTGCCCTACTCTTTTTATTTCCTGAAATAGATTTCAGTTCCCTGAACTATACTCACCATAATACTGATTTTGTGATACACTTTTATCCTTGTCTCATACATAATCTTACTGGTATGTTTAATTATTATTTTCAGTGACACAGCAAACTCCCAGAAACACCATCCAACACATGGCTTTTTTCTCTGTCCCATCTTCCTTGCCTCCCCCGTATAATGTAACAATTTACTAAATTCTATATGAGTCATTTCCTTGCTTTCCTTTTTATAGAATTTTAATTTACTTTATATGTATACCTAAATGGCATGCATTTTTACTGTATTTGTTTTAATTTTATAAAAAGGTTATAACTGCAGTAGGTTATATTTGGGGATTTGCTTTTGCAACTGAATATGATGTCCCTAGGCTTTATCCATATTGTGTGTCACAGCGGTTCATTCATGTTGAACACTGCATAATATTCCATTGAATGAAATATTCATATGATAACCTGATCATACCATTTCCACCCACACTCCACAAGCTAGTCACTCACATGCTCCCACCCTCACTTCTCTATTTACAGGAAAGAAGAAACTCAGAAGCTGCTGCAAAAGTTGATGTGCATTCTATGCTAAGCTGCCTCTAAAACCTAAAATAAAAAATGAAGTTCTGGCTGACATCAACACTAAGGCTGTCACTTGGATATAAAAGATTATGATGGGGGACGTGGCAGAGGGTTCCCTCTGGAGACAAAACGCAGACTTTGATACATTTTAATCACCCCCAAAATCCCCAACCTAATTATCCCCCAGACAGAGGAGCTGGCCTGCCCTTTCCTTCACCCCAGACTGATTGTTGACCTTCTGTGACTTCTTCTCACCAAGGTGCCCCTGGTATTCTCTGTAACTTAAGTGCCCACGTACCAGACATGCCAGTGGTGCACACAGCGGAGGGAGGAAGTCAGCAGGCAGACACAATATGTGCAATGCTGCATAGTGTACAAAATGTGTTCACATTCATATTCTCATCTAATCCTCACAACAAACCAATTTGGTGTAGCTCTTGGTACTTTCACCCATTGAATAGAGCAGGAAATTGAGCCTCAAGGTAATTAAATAACTTTCCCAAAGTAACATACTGAGATCTGATTCCAAATCCTGGGCTTTTTCATTCCACTCATACCCAAATTGCCCTACTCTTTTTATTTCCTGAAATAGATTTCAGTTCCCTGAACTATACTCACCATAATACTGATTTTGTGATACACTTTTATCCTTGTCTCATACATAATCTTACTGGTATGTTTAATTATTATTTTCAGTGACACAGCAAACTCCCAGAAACACCATCCAACACATGGCTTTTTTCTCTGTCCCATCTTCCTTGCCTCCCCCGTATAATGTAACAATTTACTAAATTCTATATGAGTCATTTCCTTGCTTTCCTTTTTATAGAATTTTAATTTACTTTATATGTATACCTAAATGGCATGCATTTTTACTGTATTTGTTTTAATTTTATAAAAAGGTTATAACTGCAGTAGGTTATATTTGGGGATTTGCTTTTGCAACTGAATATGATGTCCCTAGGCTTTATCCATATTGTGTGTCACAGCGGTTCATTCATGTTGAACACTGCATAATATTCCATTGAATGAAATATTCATATGATAACCTGATCATACCATTTCCACCCACACTCCACAAGCTAGTCACTCACATGCTCCCACCCTCACTTCTCTATTTACAGGAAAGAAGAAACTCAGAAGCTGCTGCAAAAGTTGATGTGCATTCTGTGCTAAGCTGCCTCTAAAACCTAAAATAAAAAATGAAGTTCTGGCTGACATCAACACTAACTAAGGCTGTCACTTGTATATAAAAGATTATGATGGGGTACGTGGCAGAGGGTTCCCTCTGGAGACAAAACACAGACTTTGATACATTTAATCACCCCCCAAATCCCCAACCTATTCTATTCTCTAATTATTGATATTATGAACAATGCTGCCATAATATGTCTTTTGGTGTGTGAGAAAACTTTATTTATGTAACTAGGGGTAGAATTGCTATGTGGTAGAGGAGGCACAGGTTTTCCAAAGTGGTTGTAACAATTTATACACCCATAAACAATGACAGCTTGGTGGACCCATATCCTCTGCAACATTTGGTTTGGTGAGACTTTTTAAGTTTCTAACTGAATAAATACAGTTCATTCAACTGTATTGATATGGACTGAGTATCTCTGTCTCTTAGTTGCACATGTTCCCTCTTCTGTGAATGTCTGTTGATGCCTCTTGCCCATTTTTCTGCTCTGTCATTTTTTGCTCTTCTTTTTGACTTGTAGGAGTTCTTTCTATGGTCTTGAAGCTAATTTGTTTGTAACTTGTCTTTTCAGTTTCTTTAAGGGGCCATTTAATGTTCTTTGCTCTGCATACCTGCAAGATTTACACTTTCTGTGATTTGTATGAGAAGCCTCTCCCTGTTCCACCATCTAAGACATTCACCTAAATGTTCAATCAAATTTAAAATTTGAAATCTAAAGTTCAATTTTTTTAAAACTTCTATTTTTGACAGTTAAGTCAATCTGAAGTTGTTTATTTTTATATGGTGTGAGGTAGGGACCAAATTTTCTCTTTTTCCATATGGATAACACTTTTTCTTTTCAGCTTTGTTGAAGAGTTCCTCTTTTGCCATCAGCCATGCTGCCTCTGCCACATCTCAAGGTTCCAGAGACGCACTCATCTGCTGCAAGGGTCTCTAGTCCATTCCAACCTTTGGCACTACCACAATGTCTTAATTACTCAAGCAGTGTGATGTTGGTCTCTCTTGGCTCTGCTTCCCACAGCATTGGCAAAGACATCATCTCTTTCTAGAACCTTCCAGTCCAAATGAATTTCCTTTTCTTCCTGACTTGCTCAGTCACAATCTGAGATTCACCTCAACCAAAGCGCTTCTACACATAGAAGTTGACAGGTCAAGAACTTGATCTTATCAGGCAGCACCCAGGGCACTCTTGCCTGGCTCACCCTACAGTGACCAGGGCCCAGGACTGAACACCTGCTCATCTCCAGCACTGGGCACCTCTGTCTAGATGACCCCAACAGCTCTGGTCACCTGTGGAGGCCCAGACAATATTCCAGCTAGGCAGAGTTCCCATCTCCAGTTTTGCTAAAACCCAGGGAAACTTGTGTGATGGAAAGAGAAAATCTCCCCAGTCTATGGGATTGGCTCTGCTTTGTGGATGAGTGAATCCTGCCTTCCTGGAATTTAACCCAGCCCAAATAAAAGAAACTGTAATTTCAGAGTTTCTCTTGGTTCTTCATGTATGTAATGATGGGATATCAGGGGTACAGGGAAACTCCTCAAAGGGACTTTTGGCTATGCAAAGAGAGATCTCAGAGGTCAGTGTGATGTAGAATTAAAGCAGAATTGTTTTGTGAGCCACTAACAGACATTTTGAAATTAAACAAGGTTGGACCCTGGAAGAGGATAGATGTGAACAAGGGTCTTCAGAGAAGGGGTCCTCAGCAACCTGGAGAGAACATGGAATTAAATGAGGACATGGCCAGTGAAAAATATCCTGGGTCACAGAAGGGCCTAGTTTCTAGAAAGAGTGGTATCCTTCAACGTGTAGTTTTTCCTGCCATACGCCACCCAGCCAGTATTCCTGACCCTTGGGAGAGTCTGTTAAGCCCAGTAGCTTTGGGTTAGTTTTGCTTCAGGGGAAGGAGAATGGACTATAGTCTGAACTCTAGAAAGAGAGGGATGAGGAAGAACAACTGCCCTGGCATGGGGGTAGGAAGTGAGAAGCAAAATGTAAGAGAGTTGAGAATTTCATAAGGGGAAGAATGAGAAGGCAAATGACCATGAGACTAGAAACCCCAAGCAGAATCCTGGGAAATGTTGGGGAGGGCTCAGGGAGAGACTCTGGGCTTCCCCTGGGGCCGGCATGCATGCCCAACCATATTGTTTGGATATTAAGGCAAAAGTAACAAACAGGAGACCAGAGGATGTGGATTGTTTAGTGATGCACAGGCCAAGCAGCAGCCAGGGATGTCATGGTCTTGAAAACTTATGGGGCTTCTTCAAGTCTGACCTGAGCCCCTCATTTCATGGTCGCTTTGTGGGAGGAGCAGAGATGACTAAGTGAGCAACCCCAGAAGCTGAAGGATTAATTTACCGAAGCTGAAAGACAAAAATCCATACCTTCACAACCTGTAACCTAACAACAGGCTCTTCTCTGAGCAGGAGCCAGCCAGGAGCAGACGTTGGTGGAAACTTCCCTGCTCCATCCATCTTCCCTGCTGCCCACAGGTATGAGCAGAGAGCATTTTTCCGGTCATCTGAGGACAGGCTGCACTAAGGCACTGAGCTACCATTAAAAAATCACTCTCTCTTCCTCTCTCTCTTTCTCTCCCTCTCTGTGTTCTTCTATTGTTGTAAAATACACATTTTAGCCATTTTTAAGTGTATATTTCAGTGGCCTTAATTACATGCACAATGTTGTGCAATCCTAACTACTATTTCCAAAACTTTCATTACCCCAAACAGAAATTCTGTGTCCATTAAACAATAAGTCCCCATAATAAATTAACAAATAAATAAACAACAGAACTTCCCCCACCCAGCCCCTGTAACCTCTAATCTACTTTTTGTCCATATGAAATTTGACTACTCTAGATGTCTCATATAAATGAAATCATACAATACTTGTCCTTTTCTGGCTTATTTCAGTAGCATAATGTCTTCAAGTTTCATCCATATAGTAGTGTGTATCGGAACATAATTCTTTTTTCAGGCTAAGTATTAGTCCACTGTATGTATATCCGTTTTCTGTTGATGTAGACGTGAGGTGTTTCCACCCTTTGACTACTATGAATAATGCTGCTATGAACACTGATGTACCTGTATCTGTTAAGTTCCTTCTTTCAGTTCCTTTGAGTGTATGTCTACGAGTGGAATTGCTGGGTCATAGGCTAACTATGTTCAGTTTTTTGAGAGACCACTAAATTGTCTTCCATAGCAGCTACAGCATCTTACATGCCACCAGCAATGCATAAGTGTTTCAATATCTCCATATCCTATCATTTACTATTTTCCATTTTTTAATAATAGCTATTCTAGTGGATATGAAATTGTATCTCATTATGTTTTGTGAATTCATTCATTAATTTAAATGAGTAGTGATGTTGAGCATTTTTTGATGTACTTATTGGCCATTTGTATACATTCTTAGAGAAATGTCTATTCAAATCCTTTTCCCATTTTTTAATTAGGTTATTTAGGATTTTTGTTGCTGAGTTTTAGGAATTCTTTATATATTCAGGATATTAATACCTTATCAGATATATGATTGGCAAACATTTTCTTCCATTCTATGAATTGCCTTTTTATTCTCTTGATAGTATCCTTTGATGCACTCAAGTTTCTTTGGTGGAGTTCAGTTTATCTAATTTTTATTTCATTGCCTTTTATTTTGGTGTCATAAGCAAGAAATCATGCCAAGTTCAAATCATGAAGTTTTCTATGTTTTCTTCTGAGAACTTAATAGTTTTAGTACTTTTATTTAGGTCTTTGATTTGTTTGAGTTAATTTTTTAACATGGTGCAAGGTAAGATTCTAACTTCATTCTTTTATATGAAGCATCATTTATTGAAAAGACTGTCTTTTCCCCCATTGAATGGTCTTAGCTCCCTTGTCAAAAATCACTTGGCCATGTACTTGAAGACTTATTTCTGGAATCTCTATTCTATACCATTGGTCTATATGTCTGTCCCTATGTCAGTATCACACTCTTTTGAGTATTATAGCTTTGTAGTAAGTTTTGAAATCAGGAAGTGTGATTCTGTCAACTTTGTTCTTTTTTTCAAGCTTGTTTTGGTTATTCAAGGTCCTTTGATATTCCATATAAATTTAAGATGGGTTTTTCTACTTCCACAAAAAAAAAATCATTGAGATTTTGATAAGAATTGCATTGAATCTGTAGATCAATTTGGGTAGTATGATCATTTTAATATTGTCTTCCAATCCATGAACACAGAATGTTTTTCCATTTATTTATGACTTCTTTAATTTCTTTCCGCAATTTTGGTTCAAGTCCTTCACCTCCTTGAAATCCATTCCTAAGTATTTTATTCTTTTCGATGCTATGGCAAATGGAATTTGTTTCCTTAATTTCTTTCAGATTTTTCAATGTATAGAAGTGCAACTGATTTTTGGCTGAATTTATTAGTTTGCTTTAACAATTTTTTTGTGGAATGTTTAGGGCCTTGTGTGCGTGTGTGTGTGTATATATATATATATATATACACACATACACACACACACAAACATATAATATTATCTGCAAACAGAATTATATATATATATGTCATATTATCTGCAAATATAAGTCATTTTACTTCTTTTTTCCAACATGGTGCTTTTCATTTCTTCTTCTTCCTTAATTGCTCTGGCTAGAATTTCTAATGCTATATTAAATAGGAATGGTGAAAACAGACATATTTGTCTTGTCCTTGATCTTAGGAGTGAATCTCTTTTACTAAAAAGTGATCCATTCACTCTGCTGAAATGAATGAAGTTTTAAATGCATCTGGGAGAGCATGTGGAAGCTAAAATCATGGTAACAAGTGAATGATTAATATTAAATCCTCCCTTTGGAAAAATTCTTACAAGATCAGATCTTACAGGAGGAACCTTGCAGAACACTGTAGTTGAACACCTGGAAAGGTAATGTGACTTGCCTAAGCCCATATTGCAAATTGGATACCAAGGCAGGACTAGAAGTCGGGACTTCTGAATAGCGTAAAGGTGTTAGTTACTCTGTAGCACACAGCAAGCACACAAAAGAAAGGCCTCTGCAGCTCTATAAATGAGAAAAGGATCTCAAGAGATGCAGGAGAGGCACATGAAGTGGGTGAAGCTTTGTGAAGCTAGACCAGTTTTTTTTGTTTTCTGGGTTTGTTTTTTTGCTAGACTCATTTTGAAAACAGGTTCCCATTACTTTATAATTTAGCTAGAATGCAACTAGAAACAAATTAAGTTGCACAGTCCCTACCTACTGGGGTTCAGGTTAATGAATTCATTCATTCATTTAAAAAAGTATGTGAGACCTACTATATGCTAGGTACTTGGAATAGAGAATTGAATAAATACGTAAGGGTCCTGCCTCAGAGAGCTGACATTCTAGTGCTACTCACTCCTAACCCCCTCTTGGAAAATTTCCTTCTTTCTACCTTTCTGTGGGGTGAGCCATGACATGCAAAGTAGGAAAATTCAACTGAGGTCAGAGATCCTATTAAAGGTTGGAACATGAAAATAACAGCAGCAGGGGGTAACAGCAACTTTGACAATTCTGAGGATGTGAAGACTCTCTAGTGGCTCCTGTTGGTCCTTAGGACAATGAAGAGTCGATGGTAAACTTACTCCTGGTGCTAAGTACTGGCTGATACAGTGGGAGGAGCCCTTCAGCTCTGCTTTTAAGAGATCCTTGGAGCTCACTCTACCTTCTCAGGTTGAAAACCCCATACCAAACCCAGCTGTAACTGGGATACTAGCCCTTTTTCTGAGAAAGGCATGGCCTGGATCTGAATGCCAGAAAATGCTCTTGTGGAGTTCAATCCTAGAAACTACAGAGGAAACAATCACAGGAATCCTCAGCTGGCAGCAGCCTGGCCTCATATCAGCATTCCGAGGGCTGCTCCTTGCAGCTGGGGCTCTCCGCTCCGCCTGCCTGAGTCGGTTGGCCCATGCTCCAGCCCCGCCTCACTCTAGAAGGCAAAGGGGAAGGGGCAGGGAGCAGGCCAGGTGAGAAAGCCTTCTCAGGACATGAGGTCCGTCTGCCCTTGGGTGCAGGGGAAGGCCAGCACCAAGAGTCGGAAAGCTTGGGCTCTGGTTCCCTGTCTTTCTTTAGCTAGTTGGTGCTCCTAGAATAAATCTTCACTGTTCCTGACCTCAGCTTCCTCATCTGGAAAGTAGGGAACTGTGTTAATTAAGGAAATACCAGCTACTATGCCACTGGGAGCCCCAAATCTCAGTGGCTTGGGACAAGAGAAGTTTCTTGTTCACTTCAAGCTCCCCAGCACCAGGGGTGGGCAGCTGCTCCACAGCATCACACAGGCATCTGGGCTGACAGAGACTCTGCCTTCTTCAACAAGGCTTCCCAGGATGCCTGGCAGTGGCATATACACATGCAACTGCTGGACAGGGGACGAGAAAAGTGAAGACTCTGTGGGACTGTCTAGGGACCATGTGCGTAAATGGCAAATATCACACCTCATTCATTCAGGACAGATGTCTCACCACAAGGTAGGTGGGGAAACAGAGGAGCTGTATTCCCAGGAGGGAGGAGAAGCAGACAGAGACCCTACCCTGGTGCAGCTCACCTTCTAGGGCCTCCCTCATCAAAGTGAGGGCCATGGAGCACCAGCATCAACATTTCCTGGGAATATATTGGAAATACAGATCTCAGACCCCACCCGAGATGTACTTAGAATCTATCCTGAGCTCCAGGTGGTTCATGTGCACATTGAGAGGTTGAGAGGGCTGTCCTAGGGAGGGGAAATGGTTCTGGTCTGGCGCCCCAGTTACTTAGTCAGCAAGGCCTATGGACTGTGGTGAGCCAGACTGGATTCTGCCTTTCCACTTGCAAGCTGCATAATCGTGGGCAAGTTACTCGATCAAGTCTCAGTTATTCCAATGGGAGCAATGCCAGTACTTAGTGCTCGGGGCTTGGAGATTATCAAATAAGATCATTTACAATCCATGTAAAGTCTTCATCACAGGGCCTGGTGTAGAGTTTGTGTCCCAGAGATGCTAACTAATATTAATCTTATGTTGCTGTTCTTTTTCCCACAAATGAGAGTCCTTTATTTTCCTTTAACCAACTCCAGCTCAGGGACAGCAAATACATGGCATGCATCTCCCTTTGTTATTCCCTATGTCCACAACAGACTTGCTAATCAGTCAAGACACTCTCCCACAGCCCAGGCTGGCCTCAGGGTCTGTCTCACACAAGGTCCCAGGTAGCTGTTACCAATTAATTGAAGTAAGTATGCAAGATAAAACCTGTTTGCCATCTCTGGGTGACTTAGACATTCTCAAGGACCAAATCCTCCCTTTACTCTCACCTTCATTCATATTCTTATGAATGACTGATTTGGGGGCAAGGAAAATGGGGAGGAGGGCAAAGACCAGCAGGACATGCCCAACCTAGGAGACCAGGAGCATGGTGGGATCATTACAGATGAGGGGATCAGAGGGGAAGTTGTTCTGAGGAAGGTACTCACTGGGGGTATGTTAGATCTGACGTGTCTTTAAGACATCTAAATGGGAATGTCAGAAGGTAGGTGAAGACACGAGACTGGATTTCAGAGAAACACCTGGGTTAGAGGCAAAGATCTGGTCACCATCTGTGGCAGACACTGTTGATTATCCAACAAGCATTTCCCTCTTTTTCTTAGCTAAATGTAGCCCACTTTTACTCACATGTATAGCCCGCTTTTACTGACATGTATAGCCCACTTTTACTGACATGTATAGCCCACTTTTACTCTAATCCAGCCTCTGATCCTAGCATTATGGGGGAATCTTGATGAGCCCAACACAGTCTTAGATATTTCCATTCCTCTTACCAGTGTTTCAGATTGGGAACGTAATGCAATTCTGGATGATGAAATGAGAGGGGATGTATGAAAAGAGAATTCTAAAAAATTTCAGAATTCATTTCTTTTTTAAAAAAAGATGAAAAAAGAATCTTCCTTTTGTCTGCCTCTGCCTCAAGGTGTGGCTCTGTGAGGAGGCATTGCACGCAGCTGCTGCAGCCATGTTGTGACCAGGAGGGACAAGCCTGGGGGCGAACACCAATATGCTAAGAATGGCAGAGCAGAAAGATGGAAAGAAACTGGGTCTCTGATGATAGCATCAAGCCATCCAATAATCCATCCCCAGAAATGTCCTCAGGACTCCCTGATAATAACGTGACAATAAATGTTCCCTTTATTTAAGCCAGCTGAATCAAGACCTCTGTTTCTTGCTGCCAAAGCTATTTCATCCAATATAACATCCATGCAGGTAAATATCTACATGACAGAGTGACCATTAAAGCCATGGGAGTGTGTGCAAAAATCAGTGGAGTGTGCAGGGAAGAGAAAAGTCATGGGGAAAGCCAAGAGTATGAGTGAGAGAAGAAAAGGAAAGAGCAAAGGAGACAGAGCAGGAGCACCGACAAGGGCAGGGAGGGAATCAGAACCACCACCACCACCCCCGCCCCAGCCATTCAGGTTAGCAGAATGAGAGGTTCAGGAAGAAATGCACGGCGAGCGGAATGACACGGCATGCAGAAAGAAAGCTGTGTTCACTCTGTAACAACAGAAGGGTGCAGAAGCCAATGGGAAGGCGGGAGGGGAAGTAAGGACTGCCTACTAGACTGACTGCCTCTAGGATGGTTTCTTTGACAGCCCTGCTCCCCCAGATACTATTCCTCAGTAGCAGGGATGACCCCAGAGTCCAGGACTTGGGAAACTTGGAACCAGTAGGTGAGAAAGAAGCATCTCTGTGGATATGAAAGCCACACGCCCAGGGCTTCCAGGACAGCGCGGTTACAGAATGCTGCCGTTGTCAGCCCCGTCCTGACACCTGGTTCTCACCCTATCTGCTGTAGACAGAACATGAAACACAGAGTTGTGTTTATCAGTTGTAACTTGAGGGAAGTCACTTTGTTGCATTCTTGTCACCAGGATCGGGAGCAGCCCCTGGCTTCCCCGCTCTCCTGCCTCCTTCTTCCTTCCTCCTTGCCCCGTTAGTATACTCTGCGCTTCCGGCCTTTGATCATAGGGCTCCTTGGGCCATGAATGTCCTTCCTCTTCATCCCATCCTGCTTTCTAGTCTCTCTTCCTGTCCTTCAGGACTGGCAACTCCTCTGTGAAGCCCTCCCCATCGCCCCCACCTCTCAGGTGGAAATCATCTCTGGCATTTAAGTGATCCCATTCCACTCGTCTTGAACCTCTGTTCTCCTAAGCACCAGGGGAAAGTATTTGGGGCATTTGGGGTCTCCAGGGAGGCAAAAACATAGACCCAGAAAGAAATTCACCTAAATAAATAAACACAAAGGCTGCACAAAGTCTGTTCTGTGTGCTTGCAGATGGCGGGCAGAGGGGAAGTAGAGAATTGACCAGACCCTCCTCCCAGAGACAAAATAGCCCTTGCTCTCTTCCCTTCTCAGATGACCTCTAGGGCAGGACAGCCCTGGCAGAGCAGGTGGGAGGGTCTCGAGACATAGGCCAGGAACAGTGCTCCCAAGCCAGCCTGGGCCCTGCTCGAGTTCTCCACCTGCGGAGGGTGATGACCCCACAGGCCTTGGGTGACTGTCCTCTTCCTTCGGGGCAGCCGCCCTCAGCTTGACCCCCTCCACCTCCCAGCCTTCTCTCCTGGGCTCCAGGCCCAATGTTTGGCCCTCTCTGTCCACTTCTCTCTCCTTCCTTGTCTGGCATTGTTTCCCTCTGTCTGCACATCTCTCTGGGACTCTGTCCTTGTCCTCTGTCGCCTCTCTTCCTCACTGCCTTGTCCCTCCCTGGCTGAAATGAGGGTCCTCCAAAGAAAACAGCTTTCCTACACACAAGGAGCTATCGACCGGGTCAAGCTGGAAACAGACCTGATGAAGATGGCTTCAAGGTGTCTGGTGCCGAGCAGCAGAGACAAGTCCACGTGTTCATCAGACTTGGTTGGACCTTGGAGTAAAATCACTGGCCAGGGTCCAAGAAGCCTGAGCCAGAAATGCAACCTGTCCTCTCACTAGCGTCTCTATCAATTTTTTTTTTATTTGAGCACTACCCTCAAAAGATGCATATCTGCCTATTTCTAAGTCGTAAGTTGCCTCCTGCTACCCCTTTGCCATTCCTCTACAGTGTTAGAACCTCCCAGCTGGACACAGAGCCATCCAAAACGAAGGCTGTATGTTCCCTATCGGAGTAGCTGTGAGAGCCATTGGATTAGGTTCTGGTCAATGGGATTTGAGGGCAAGTAACATGTAAATTCTGGACCATCCCCACCCCTCACTTCCCCCATGCTGTCCCTTGGAGCGTGGACTTGGTAAGAAGCCACCTTGGACTCTGTGGGCAAGGATAAGAGCTAGCAGTGGGGAGGCCACAGGAGAGGAGGGGCCTGGGCGTCTGGGGCTGATGGAGCAAAGGCTTCACACCAGGCCCCGCCGCCGGCCTCTAGACGCTTCTCCAGAGGCTAGTTGGAGTCCTGCTGTCACGCATCTGAACCTGTATTTGAACTATGCTGTACTCTTACAATAACATTGTATATATAAAATACAGACTATGAAAAGATGGTATTTTTAAAATAAACTTTTTATTTGAAAAGTCTAGGTTCATAGACAACTTGTAAGAAGAATTCAGAGAGTTCACATATACCCACACCCAGTGTCCCCTAGTATTAACTTCTTGAGTATGGGTAGGTTCATCACAATTATGAGCCAATACTGGTACATTATTATCTTTAAAACCCTTGCTTTACAATAGTATTTTTTAAATAAATAGAAAACTGCCTTTTTCTCCCTAATCCCATGCATCTTGCACCCCTCCATATATGTGCACCCTGGGGGGGAACCACTGCTTAGGTAGCCCCCGTGAGCCCTCTGGCTGGTCACATGGCACAGGAGCAAGGCACCGAGAGGGGACATGAGGGGACAGGAGGCCAAAGAGTGTGAGCAGTGGGCAGGTACTGAGAAATGAAACAATTGGCATCACCAAGGATCAGCTCAGAAAGCTGCTTGGAAGTCGGGCTTTGCCAGGACAGATGGGGACTGCTGAGAGAAGGATCTGGCATTTCTAAGGTGGAGCCTGGCCCACACGCAGACCCCAGAGCGGGATGGAGCAATGGCGGGTCGCGGAGGCTGTGAGGCATATTGGATTTGCATCAGGAATGCAGGCTGGGGAGCGGCAAGGGCCAGGCTGACTCAAGGAGGTGGGTGGGAGGTTCCTGTCCCAGGTCTCGGGTGCTTTCCTTGGTGCAGAGCCTGTCTGTCTGTTTTGGGGCCCAAGGCTGCCTGTTCTGCTGAGTTCTGTGCATCCTGGTTCCTCATTAAAACAGTGGGGTTTTCCTTGCCCCGTGGGAGTCCGTATATCTGGAGGGCAGCCATAATCTTGGAAAAAATCACAGCAAGACTCCCCTTTCAGGACAAGCCAGGAGATGGGAGCTTCTGGGAGAACCAAGGCCTTTCTGGAATATATATGGAACGCATTCACCGTGTACACTACATGCCCCATGCAGGCAGCTTCTGTGCAAATTCTGGTTCCCATCAGGGAGCGAGAGCTGAACCCAGGAGAAACTCCTGGTCCATCCTAAACTGAGGGTGGAGGAGAGTGGGCAGTAGCAGGACAAATTGGAGCCTGGGTACCCTGAGCCTTCAGTCAGTGACAGATGGGACAAATGAGGACAGCTGTAGTCACAAGGTCACTGCTCACCTGGGCTGCTTAGCTCTGACCAGGCTGAGGTCCTGGCTCTCGGCAGTCTTCGTGTGGGTGGGAACATACTATCAAGTACAGACAACTTTGTTCAAACCGAATTTTTGAACAAATCTCTAGCACCTAGAGAATGAAACTTACCCAGATATTGAGGAGGGAACTCTGTACTCGGGCTGGTTCTGCCCACATCCCCGACACTGTCTTCCCACTCTCACTCCAGCCCCCGCCCAAATCACTCACTTCCCCCAACATACATGGTTCAGTCAGATTTAATGTGGGTCATTTCTTACACACCACCTTTCCTGTTCCCATGCCTTTGCCCAAATCTTCCTATACCTGGGAGTGCCACCCCCAAACTCTCCTACCAAAATCCTACTGTCCTCCAACTTCTGAATTAATCCTACCTCCTCTAAGCTTTCCTGATTTCCCTGGCCCCCTGCTGGGAGGTGATGAAAGTCTCCCCACCCTCTGTATCCCCAGAGCCACATTTACTCCCTGGCACACAGTCTGCTTTATGTACAGCTGTGTCCAGAAAGAGACCATGAGCAGTGGGGGCGTGGACTCTGACCCCTTGGTTTCTGACCCTTTCACCCATCTCCAGCTCAGAACCGGGACTCCTGATGCATCCTACACTCAAGGTTGGGGACAGTGATCATAGCATTTTCTCTGTGTGGGAAGCACAGAGCTTTCTTACCTGTCCACCCTCTGAATCAGAACATCCCAAATGGACTGTTCTTCCCTGAAGGTAGGGGAGGCCAGGACTATGTGAGGACATAACGCTGGGTCTCGGGAACCATGAGATCAGCCAGGGATCCTAGGAATAGGCCTGTCAGACAGCAGGAGCCTCTGGACTCCGGAGGAGGAGGCTGGGCTGGGAGAAACTGGTGGCTCAGTCCTTGGGAAAGGTCACCAGATCCCCAAGTGGGCAGAGGGGCTGAGTTATGGATTCCCAGGAGGCTCTGTGGAACAGGAGGAGGCGAGGAAGCAAGTCCGGACATCACCACGAACCCATCCAGCCCCTCTTCCTGTTCCCGCCTCCCCGGTATCCCAGGGCTCTGCTTTCCCTGCTGCTAGAGAGACAGATGGGGGAGAGGTGAAGGCAGAAGGCAGAGGCCAAGGGCATGCTGGCCTTCCCTTTTTGGAATAGTCTTCAATACCCTTGTAAAGATGGGCTCCAAATACACCACCCAGAATTCTATTTTGAATCCAGAACAAAGCATATAAAGTTAGTACTCTTTGTAAACCATCTCTCCCTGGTACAACGAATGATCTGTTAAACGAATGTTTAAAACTGTTTCCTCTGTGGAAGGTTCTCCTGCAGCAGGTCAGCTGCCCTGTCAGGCAGTGTTCAGGGGCATGGCCATAGTTGCCACCTCCCACCTGTCTACCTCTTTTCTCCTCAAAAGGTCTCCAGAGACACCCAGCAGCCCCCAGAGTTGCTGGGCCCAGAGCTTCGGCAGGACCCGTTCCCGTCTTTAGCTTCCCCTACATCCTCCATGCCAACCCTCCCCTACTCCCTCTGCGCCTTTTCCCTCCAAGTGCCGCTGGGATCCTGGGATGGAAGGCACGTGGCAGCTCCATGGATTTCGCAGGCAGCTTCCACTCCCCCAGACTCTGAATGCTGGCAACCTTCACCCCAGTGCAGCCATGCTCTTGGGCTGGGAACCAGAACCGTTTAAATTCCTTTTCCTCTTCCTTTCCAAAGGCAGGTGGGGTGGGCTGGCTTTGGGAAGCAACGAAACTCCCCACCACTCTGGTGACGCTCAAACTCTGACTATAGTCGAGAACAAGAAAATTGCCTGGGATTAAGTTCTCCAGGCTTCCCTGAGCAAGGTCAGCTCACCTGCCTGGGAAGCCCCACCACCGTCAGGCAGAAATGGCCCAGATAATACAAAATCATGAAGAACCTCAAACCAATTCTGTTTGGTTTTGAAGAACCTGATGATTTTTTTTTATTTGCCTGCAACTGACCTTCCTGACTCTACTGAATATTAAAATCTATGCATTCCCTAGACAGGGGTGCAGGAATGAGATGAGATCTTCCTGATGAGATCTGGCCCATGTACATGAAAATGTCTTGAGAGGCTATTCTCTGAGAAATTTTTTTTTTTTTTAATCACAGGAATTGAAGACAGTCTAGGTGCTGTCTAGGTTCAATATTTTCTTTGCTTTGGAAACAAAACCAGAGTCATAAAGTATCAGCACTGGAAATCATTTAAACTAACCATTGAAACCATTATGTCCACCCCCGACCTTGTACAGTGAGGAAACTGGAGCCCACATGGTAGGTAGGCTGCAACTTAAGATGACAGCACGCTTCCCCGTCTTCATCAAAACCTGGAGTCATATTCCCTTTTACCCAGAAGCCAGCGGACATGCCCAGCTCCCTTCACCCTACAGCTCTTCAAATCCACATGGAGATTTCTGCCCAATTGTATTTTTATGCACCTGCTGGGTGTGTCCTTTTGTATGTGTCATCATGTACATTTTAATGACTTATTTCCCATATTAGACTGAAAGCTAGAGAAAACTGAGTCCTTGGGTTTTTTTCTTGTAAACCCCATGTTAATGACTCATTACTAGTGACTTCTCACTAACTGCCTCTTGGCAGCCTTCTCTGGTGTGCTCCAGCCACTGTGTGGAGTTCAAGTCCTGATTCTGCTCCTTGCCAGCCCAGTGATCTTGGACAAATAACTTCCCTGTAGAACTGACACCAAGGGAGGGCTTTAGTCCTCATATTTGTGTAACCCAGTGAGTAAAGTAAAAACAATGCAGAGTGAAACCCAGCTTCAGAATGCATCCCTTGGCACCCCATCACCTAATTATAACCCATTAATTAAGTTGATTAAAATTCTGAAACTGCTGCTGCACCCCCTCCCCACCCCCCACAATGACATCATCTGGAAAAGGGAGAAAATAAATATCACATAGGGTTATTGGGAAAGTTAAATAAGATAGGCCAGGTGACATACTTAGCACTTTGCAGACCTGTTTAGTACATGTTCACCCCCAGCCCTGTCATAGGTTAGGGAGTCAATGACAGATAAAAGGTCCCTGTCCTGAAATGCTTACAGACCCACTGAGGAGCAGACACTGCCTCCCAGTGTCTAGGGGGATGAGACTGTGCCACAGGGATGACCTTGAAGCCCAAAGCACTGAGTGGCAGACTCTCCTGTCACTGGCCCTGCACTGGAGCCATCCTGCTCTTCCAGGTGGCCGGGCAGAAGGGACAACTGAGGGTAACCACTCCTGCCCATGGGAGCGACTGGGAAACCCTGTCCATTTGGGTGCCCTCCGGTGGGCGAAGTTGTGCTGGTGTGCGGGCTGAGGGGGATTCTGTGTGTTGGGAAAGGGGAGCGGGGAGGGGACAGAGGGAAAGAGGGGATCTTTGTACACTAAGAGCAGCAGGTATGTCTCCTCCATTGGAGGAGAAACCAGCCAGCGACAGCCAGGCTGGACCCCATCCTCCTTCTGGTTTTGGAGGGCAGTGTGCCTCTTACACCCTGCCTGCTGGCCCCAGACCTCTGCAGCACCACCCACAGCTCTGCAGGCAACCCCGCCCCACACAGAGCCCCCCACACTTCACTGGCGCCGAGAGCACGAGCTGGCAGGAGAAAGGCTCTGCCTGCCTCTGCTCTCCACCCTCCAGTTGTCGCTCCCTCCATGCCCACCACCTTGGCAGGGGGCAGCCCCCACCCCCCACCAGTCTGATCCAGCAGGCACAGTTTAAGTTTCCACAGAAACTCTGACTTTCCTGGGGTTTGGAGCAGGCTGGGCAAGAAGGGTGGGGGATGGTTTCGGCCAGCCACAGTTCCAACTGCTGCTGGCTTCTGGAACCCCTCTCCTCCCCCCGCTTCTGGCAGGGTATGGCCACCATGGACGCTTGGCAGATTCGGGGAGGAGGGGGTGGGAGAGCCTATCGTGGTCCCTCTCCCTCCACTCCCTGAAGCCAGAAGAGCAACAATCACACTTGAATGTCACTGTCAGCCTTTCAAAGAACTTCCCAAATTTTATTTCACTTAATCCTCATTATTTCCCCAAGAGGCAGCAAGATAATTAAGATGAACCCCTTTGGCCAAAAGAGAAACAGAGTCCAGAGGGAGTGAAATTACTTGTCCACGGAACAGTGGAACCTTTCCCATGCCCCATCACCACCACTCCCTCCCCGGGTGACACACAGGACTCCCAGAGGTCCCCTCGAAAATGTCTCTGCACTTTCCACAGCCTCCCCTTGCATGAAAGAACCTGAAGGTGCCCCATTCAGGGAGCACCTGGGGCAGCGGGAGGGTGAGTCCCTACCGGGCACCAGAACTGCCCTCCCTTCTCTCCTAAAGAATGACTCCCCTCCCAATCTTGTGGAAATACGTGCTTTATGATCAACTCAGTGTCCTGGGCAAGTCTTTGTCTTTATCAACGGGAACACCCCAGAAAGAGAGAGGCTTTGTCTGTGTTTTTTTCCATAGGGGTAATGGGAAGCTTCAAACGGTAGAGGAAATTAGAGAAGATTGGGAAGCAGGTGTGCACAGTGTGTGTGGCCCGAGACAGGAGTTTTTGGGGTTCAGTCCATATCCGCCGACCTCTGGGAAGTTTCTTGTGTGGACTTACTGACCAGAACCCACTCCGGCTTAGGAAAAGAATGTCTCCACATGTTGCATCCCAACAAACCCATTGCACATTGAAAATACCTCAAGTTGAAAATGCACTTATGCACCTAACCCATAACTACTCATTCCTAAATCTACAGGACCAGAATGACTGAGTCCATCCCTCTGCCTCTGTGCCACCCATCTCTCAACTTCCCCCAGTGAGGAGTCCAAACCCTCATTTTGAAGGTTGCTAGGGAAGGAGATGCCTTGAACATCTGTTCCTGGATCTCTAGGCTCAAGCGAGTTTGATGTTTTTCTTTGGGTCTAGACTTAATCTTTCTGGCTGTATTTTTAAGACCTCTTCTGATCTCTGTGGAGGGGAGCAGGCATGGTGCCAACAGGCAGGAAATGAAATCACAGCGCTGATGGTTTCTCTCTTTCCTTTCCTTCCTTTCTGCCCTCCTCCTCCCCTATCACCCTGCCACCCCCACCCTGGGGACTGCTCGTTAGGTGTTTTCACTGCAATGGGCAGCCGTGTTTTCACTGCAATGGGCAGCGTCCCGTCCGTGTATGTGGTGCCTCTGTGGGTTACAGATTTTTGCCGTGAGCCTCAGGGCTTCTCTCCTTGTAGTCCTGACAAGGGAAATCCTATAATGAAGGATTTCACGGAGCTCTATGGGCTGGGAGAGGCTTTTCTTTCCATCTGTCACTTTACTTCAAGCCTTGACCTTCCTGTTCCCAAGCGCACCATCCCAGGCAGAAGCTTGTGCTGGGGAGTGAATGTGGGCTGCGACTGAACTGGGCTGCAAATGAACCAAAGCCAGTACCTGGAGTCCGGATGGCATTACAGTGGGGAACTAAGGAAGGCAGTGCACACTGCAGAGAGTGTGGATGGGAGGTAGGATGGGTGAGAAGAGTTAAAGAAAGGAGAGCCCCTCAGCTTCCCTTTGGCAGGAGGTCCTATATACACGAAGAATGGCAGAAGAGCCCAGCAGCCCCTGGCAGACCATCCCTAGTGGGACACTCAGGGATAACATTTTTACCAAAGACAGTAGAGGCCCTGGAGTCCCGAAAACCTGAATCTGAATACTGATTCAACTTTCTTGTTGACCTTGGGCCAGTCAGCTAACTTCCTTAAGTTTCAGTTTCTTCACTTGAAAGTGAGGGGTGGTAATGCAGACTTCGCAGATGAAATAGAATAATGTCTAGTGCTCGTCATAGCACCTGCAGACAGGTAGTGTGAAGCTGAGGTGGCTGCCAGGACAAGTCTTCCTCTGCTTATCAGGGAGTTATGTCCCAATAAATCCATAATCATAAATTGAAAATATTGCAAGTTAAATTGAAATGCATTTAATACACCTACCCTACTGAACATCATAGCTTAGCCTAGCCTGCCTTAAACCTGCTCAGCACACTTACATGAGCTCGTAGTTGAGCAAAATCATCTGACACAATGATTTATAATCACTGCCTGTTTTATAATCAAGTGTCAAGATCTCATGGGATTCATTGAATATTGCGCTGAAGGTGAATAGCAACATGGTTGTCTGGGTACAGGGCAGGCATACGGTTGTCCCCCCTTGTTATGGTTTGGCTGGCAGAGCTGCAGGTCGCGCCCTGCCCAGCATCACAAGGGGGATAATAGGGCGGATCGCTAGCCTGGAAAAAGATCCAAATTCACAATTCGAAGTAAGGTTTCGGTGGAATGCAGATCACTTTTGCACCATCATAAAGCTGAAAAAGTTTAAGTGGAACCATCCTAAGTTGGGGACTGTATGCCCTTTCAGAGGACAGACCCTCTCCACCTGGAAGGTAAGAGAAACCAGGAAGCCTGCTCTGGCCTCTCCCTACTGACTGGATGCCTGAAGCTCTCCAAAGGCGTCTCACCGGGACAAACAGCGGCTGGGAAAGCAAGCCCGGGGCTTTGATGCTAGTGAAGGGCCATCGCTGACTAACTTTCCCATGTCAGGTCGATAGGGAGACTGAAAAAAAACGCCCAGTCTCCAAGGCTCCATGACCAAATACCCACCCGGCGCTGCTTTCAAAGGGCAAAGCCTTCGAGATGCACAAGGATTGTGATTGTTTGAAATGTTGGTAACATTTCATCTTCCCAGAGACCTTGTTCATTTATCAGGGTTCTTAAAACCCTTTTGTTCATAAGCTGGTGGTGAGCACAGAAAACATTCTATCTACTATCAGAGCACAGCTGTTCTGCGACAGAGAGACTTAGGGACAAAGCCTTTGGAAAGGAAGGGGGGAAAATCCCACCAGGGGTACAAACATGGGAAAAGCAACCTGGGCAGAAAGGCGGCCTTGCGAGCAACAGCTGCCTAACCAGCAGTGTGAGAAAAAGAATTGCCACACTGACAGCGGGGCCCTGAGCTCTCAGTAAAACTGCGACCGAGGGAAGGCCCAGGGCTGGGCTCCTCTGTAGGGATCCTGGCAATCAGGCATGAGGCCCCAGCCAGGGCTCCTAAAAATGTTTGAAGTAGGTGTGGAGCCTTGAGTAACATCTTCTTAAGGGCCAGTGTGGCTGGAAAAAAAAAAAAAAAGCCTAGTGGAAAACTCTGTCCATCCAAGGCCACAGAAGCCCAGGAAATATTTTCTAAAAAGGGCTTTGATTGCTCCTGAAAGCACAAGACAGAGTGAGCCGGTCCAGGCCAAGGTAGGGACCATGTGACGCTAGCCATTGGCTGTATGAAGTAGGGGCAGACAGGTCGGGAGTCCAGGATTTATTTTCAGCTTTTAATTATTTAGTTGGGAGTCGTGTAGAACTTCACGAATTCAGATAAAGGGAAAATCACGTCCACGTTTGTGAAATGTCTTTAGAGTAGAAATTGTTTTAAATGTAATTTTATTTCATAATCAAAGCCAAATTCTAAAAGGGAAGAAAGATAAGTCAGTGGAGGTAAATTCAACACTGGAAATTAATTTGCCTTGCAATGCAATGCTCGTATGTTACAAAAGTTATAAGCTTGAGCTCCGGAATCAGAAAGACCTGGGTGTGAACTCTACCGCTGCATGACCTTGAGTAAACGTTCTAACCCCTCTGTGCCCGGGATTTCTCATCAGCTGTACTGAGAACAAAGGCACCTACTTCACAGGGTTGTTGAGAAGGTTAAGTGAGCTTCTTCTAATGTTTAGAAGAGAATGGGAACTTACAAAGAAGCCGCCATTGTAATGAGATGAGGTTATAATATTTTGTTGCAATCAGAAAAGCCCAGCCAGGAAACTTAGTGGTGGCGGTGGGGGTGGGGGGGTCTCAGCTTAACCACTAATTGGATTCCTTAAAACCTCCAGGCGTCAGTTTCCTCTGGAAATAATACCTTTCTACTCTATATCTGATGTGAATGTCAAAGGTCACAGAAGCTTATGAAGTGTGAGGACGTATATAAATATGATCTATGATGATTATAAAGTATCCCTATTATGCAATTTATTTCCCCTTGTTTAGTAAACACTCTAATGAAAGAACTTTGAATGATTAGCTGATTATTCTACCTGATATCTGAGATCTGATCTCTGGCTTTTTTTTGGATCCTGATTTTAAAAACAGCAGCAGGAAAAGAGAGACAGACAACCGAGGAAATTTGATGGTATTAAGGAAATATTGTTAATTTTTGTTAGTTGTGGGCATTGTATTGTAGATATACATGTGAGATATGAGAGAGTTCTTACACGTTATGCATGGAGTATTTACAGAAGAAATTACAGGAATATTGGATTTACTTTAAAATCTGTGTAGGAGGGGGAACTGGAGACAGGTGTAGATAAAAGAAAATTGGTCATATGTTAATAATTGTAGAGTTAGGACACATGGGAGGTTTTTATATTATATTCTTTATACTTGTAGAATGAGGGGCACATGGGAGTTTTTTAAACTGTAGTCTTTATCTTTATGTTTGAAATTTTTCCACTGTAGAAGGGGCAAAAATCCAAAAGGGAGATCAATGACAGCAGCTGAGGACCAAATAGAGTGTCCTCCCTAGGGATGATCAGATATTTTGGATATAAGGAAAATGCACAGTAGTGGGAGAAAACTGGGAATTAGCTCACCACGGACAAAGCCTTTGATGTGACAAGTCACTTAATTTCTTGAAGCTTTAAAACGAGCAGGAGTGACTCAATGCCCCTTTCAGCTTTAACATGGTATGCTTTATAAGGATTTCAAAATCAAGTAAATTTTGCCAGATTTTCTGTATGGAGTATATAAGTCTCACTTTCAGGGGAATGAAACCATTTAAAATGCACCAGAAATGCTCTCAATTTAAAGAATCACCGAGAGAGAATGTCTAGATAAGCAACCAATCCTTTGGTGAAGTGCGTACCTTCTTCCCCACTTTTTCTGCAGCTTGCAATTTATTAGTAACTCTTAAAGGCCAATTGACCAAAACAGAGTTTGGAGATGTTCTTCCAAATGCCACTGTAATGAGTTGAAGGTCACCTTGAAAAAAATACTTTATGTTTCAAACCTTACAAAAAAAATCTCTCAAAAACTGAGTCTACTTTCACATCTTAGCAAGGACAGAAAAATGATGCAACTTTCTTGGTGATCTTGGTTAGGAGCTTCTTCTGACTTCACACCACCACTGGGCACTAGCTCTTATTGTCCAAGATTGGAGATATAGACCTAGGAGGTAGAGATCAAATCTAGTCCACGCTGCTGCCTTGGAATCTTCTGGAAGTTGCATTTTCATCATCACTCCTTGTATGAGTCAGTTTTATTTTATATTCTCCTACAAGTGGAGGACAGAAGAAGAGTAGTTAATAAAGTGTTTTTGAGTCAATTAATCAAGGTTTTACTGAAATGGGTTGTCTCTCAGCACCCCTCATTGCCAACTGCTTCTTACCTTTCTCTTTGCTAATATAAAAGTGTGTTTACTCATACTTCTGACACCAAATGTGTGGGCTTTTCCACCACACCAACCAATTCTCTAACTCTCTAAACACTAACTTGGTGTCTTACAATTCAATTCATTTATGATACTAAATACCTGGAATTAGCACACACCCTACAGGCAAGACAAAGTGCTCAGGCCCACAGACTGTACCCACGTTAGATGCCAGTTAAAAGTACCATGTTGCCACCTGTAATCCTGGCCAACTGACTGTAAATTCAGGGATTCCCACAACACCTATCTCAGTTTGATAATTTGCTAGAATGACTCACAGAAGTCAGAGGCAGTTTACCTACTATTACCAGTTCCTTATAAAGGATAAAAATAAACAGCCAGATGAAGAGATACATAGGGTAAGGTCTCAAAGGATCCTGAGCACAGGAGTTTTTGTCCCCACGGAGCTGGAGTCACTACCTTTCTAGATACAATTGATTAAACCACTGGCCACTGGTGAACTATGAGTGGTCTTACTAGAACAAGAATGCTCCTATCACCCAGGAAATTTCAAGGGATTTGACAGCTGTGTCAGGAACTAGGGACAAAGACCATTTTTTTTTTTTTTGGTGTGTGTGTGTGTGTGTGTGTGTGTGTGTGTGTGTGTGTGTATTTATTACATCACAGCTATCCTAAAGACTTATAATAAAATTTTCTAGGGTGCTGCCTGCAAATCTCTCACTTCCCCCAAGAAGTACCTGAGTTTGGCTAGCAAGGATTCAACACTATTTTGTCCTCTCAAAAGCATCCTAACTCACTGATCTGTGAAAATGTAGATTATAAATGTCTTTGAACATCAATAAGCCAACATTTATTGAGCAAGTACTGTGTACAGGCACCTGCTAGGAGCTATAGGAGATACACAGGAGATGAAGGTCCCTGACTTCTCTTTGCCGAGGACAAGCCTGGGAGAAATCCCAAAGTTTGATGCCGGGGGTTTCAACACTGTGTTCAAGTCCCTGCTTGAGTCTTAGCTGCTGAGGACTTGGGCCTCTGCTTCGTTCTCTGTAATCAGTGACAATAATAACATTGACTCCTAGGGTCACTGGGAGGATCAAGTGAGATAATCCCTGAGAAGCAGTTAAACAGTGCTCAGCACATGCCAAGAGCTGAGTGTTGTGTGAGCATCTGAGAAATGCAACCATGAGAAGCAGCTAACTCCAGAAGACACCATACCAGAGAGGTGACACCTAACACCGAAGGCCAAATGAACAGCAGAAAGTGCATATTTGCTGTAAGAACGGACTGACTGGGCTGGATTCCAGAATGTCTGGGGCTTCTGTCACCTGAATGACTGGTCTAAGCCTCAGTCCACTGGTGAGCCCCGCCCTGAATGAATGTGAACTGGTCTGAATCTCAGAGTACTTAGGCTTTTTGTCCCCTGAAGAAAACTGAGTTCTACAGCTGTTGGGGGGTGGTTGGTCAGGGAGGGTTTCATGGAGGAGGTGGCAGTGTAGCCAAGGCTTCAAAGATGGATAGGGTTTCAGAGGTTAGTGGGCAGAAATAATGAAGAAGCCAACTTAAAGCCCACCCATCTCCTTTCCCTAGTGGCCCCTCTTTTGGGCGCAGTGTCTACAGCCACCTCTTCCAGGTTGGAACATTGTGCATTGTTAGGGACCCATCTTTACTCCTAAAACACTCCTGCTTTTGCCCAAACAGAAACCTTTTTCTTGCCTGGCTTTTGAGAGAGTTGCTACCTACATCCCCTATTTCACAGAACAGCCCTTCTCAGAGCTGAAGGCTGAGGTCATGCCAGCCCCTCCCTTAGGTTTTCTCTTCTCCCAAGGACCATGTTCTGCTGGTCTCCTAAAAGCCACGACTCACCTTGGTGCACTGCCCAGCATGGGGGTGCCAACCCCAGAGTGGGCTTTGAGGCCTCCCCTGGCAGGGCCCCAGGCCTGCGGCTGCCTGCTGTCTCTCCACCACCCTCCATCTCCAGAGTTACAGGACGTGGCTGTCCCTGGCACCCCTCCCCAGTTCAGAGCCGAGAATACATTCTCAGTACCCTGGCATCCCTCTCTGGGCTGCTGCAGATTTCAAGTGGAAAACAAAACAAAAACTGAGGAGTGTTTTTTATTTTACCACAAAATATAAGCAAATGTAAATCCCAACTCAGCCTCTTAGTGGGGTGAACTTGGGCAAGTTACCTAACCATTCTGTGCCTCAGTTTCCCCATCTATTAAACAGAGATAATCATGGTCCCTATCTCAGTGCTGTTATGAGGACTGAGTGCATGACTATAAAATAAGAATTTGAAGCAGAACCTTATACAGAGTGAGGCACTATTATGTCATGTGCTGCTACTGTGGCTAAGAAAAACAGGGTACTGAATCAGGCAGGCAGCAGGATGTCCCTTCACCTGGCTGAGCTTCAGTCTCTTTGTCTTCGTAAAATGGGGGTAATAATAGTACCTAGTTCATTCTGTCAGAGGGCCGGACGAGATGCTGCTTGCTAATGGTTTTAGGTCAATGATTAAGGGCTGTACTTTGCAGAGGTTAAGTCAGTAAAGGTTTATACTCTGTTAAAAAAAAGAAGAAGAAGAAGAAATAAAGAAGGAAAGAGAGAGGAAAGAGGGAATCAAGGAAGGGAGGGAAGGAGGGAAGGAGGGAAGGAGGGAGGGAGGGAGGGAAAGAAAGAAAGAAAGGGCAGACAGACCCTGGTTAAAAAACTAATGCCAAACCAACTCATCAGAGAAGCAAGAACCCCACAGCCTGGCCTCCCAGATGCCTGCATTTTTCAGCCCCCTCAGAGAGTCACCACACCTGTGTCATCTCAAATGCCCCCCACTGCACCCAGCCTGGGGTCTTGCATAGCACAATCCTTGAAGTAACCCAGTGTTGAGTGAGCAACATGCCTACCTGACCCCAAGGAAACCAGGAGAGGTAAAAGAATCCCTTTTAGAATTCTTCTCTACTTGCTCAACAGAGTTCCCCCATCTGGGAGGGTGGCTGCTGTGGGTGGCACAGATCATGTGGATCAGCACATGGCACTGAGCACAGTGGTCAGGAGCCCAGACTTTGGCTTTTCAAAGACTGGTTCAAATCTTGACTCTGCTAGTCAGTGGCTGCAGGATTTGGGTAATTTTTTTCCTCCTTCCTAGCCTCACTTTCCTCCTTCGTAACATGGGAATTGTGATAATTATTTTACAGTGGAATTGTGAAAATTAAATGAATTATCTGTAAGATGCCTAGCACTGTGTCTGGTAAATGCTTAATTAATTGGGGCCATTATTATCAACCCTGGATTCCTCAAAGCCCTGAAGGCAGCATTGCACTCCATTCAGGAAGTAGTTTAGGGAAAATCTATCTATGCCTTCTTAATTTTTCTGGTTGGGGTCAGGAGAAGGGTGTAGCCATGGCCTGAGCCCCTGGAGCCCTCCGACCAGTGGCCCAGCACCACCGACACACGTCCCCCTGCATCAGGGTCACCATGCTCCTCTGGCTGTAACTGTCAATCCGTCACCATCAACACCCCTCCTTCTGCAGAGATGTGAGCACACTGGCATTGTTTTCTCCAGCCAGTGGCTCCTCGCTGGCCTGTGATTGGTACCCCAGGCATCCCAGCTATGTCAGCGTGACTCGAGTTGTGTGTGTCTGACATCCACATGGCCCCGTAGAAGGCCGGCTCCAGCCAAAGGTTATTTGGAATGCTGCGGAACATTTCAGGGCTGTCAAGTTATCTTTTTGGGGTTAGGCCATTAAAGTCGCATCTGATGCTTTATGGAACAAATGAGATAAACTGCATGTCGAAGTTCATGGGGGCATAGAGAGGATTTTTATGGATGTATACACAGTGGCAGCTAAAAGAGGTAGTTTGTTTTTTCTAAAACTTGGGAGTTTTCCTTCCATGTGGCTCCTCCACTTCATTTCAAAGCAGAAACAACCCCCAAAAGCGAAGCATACAGTTGGCTGTGGTAGCAGATTCTGGAAGACCTGGGGCTGCTCGGTCAGCTGTCAAGAACATGGACCCATCTGTTTGGCTCAAAGCACCCCAGATTGCTGTCTGCTGATCCTTAAATTCTCCACCCAACCTTCATCACATACCCTGGAGAAAAAATTCTCTTTCAGGCAAATCTAACTCCCTCTTGGGTGCCTCTTAGCCCGCATGCTGAGGTCTCTCCATTCCCGTGCTTCCCCGAGGTGGCTGATGGTTCCTGCCATGCCAGCCCATCCTTAGCCCCCGCTGCAGAGCACGCACTTGCCTGTCTCCTTTGTCCAGAGCATCTTTCCTTTCCATCTCTGCTGCTAGGCGTCCAACCAAGTGGTCTAACTAAAAGTCCAGACAAATAACAGGCACACTGCCAGGTGAAGATGGGAAAATAAGCAGACCAAGATCAGAGGCTTCCCTTTCTCAAGCGGGAACTCAGTTGCCGCCGCCTCCATGCTGCCCTCTCAGTCATCTACTCAGTTGAGCTCCTCAGTCTCTCCCTTCCTGCATTCCCATAACATTGGCGTGACCCCTATTCCCCTCTCTCCTATATTAAAGTGAGAGTTATGTGTGCGTGATCCCTTTTACACTGTAAGGCTATTGAAGATAGGGGCCTCAAGATGTTCATTTCCTTTCTTGGACCTCTTAATTTACAGAAACAAGACTCCAACATTTTTCTCCTTCCACCCCCGAATGACCAAAGAATCAAAGTACAGTGACATCTGATGGAACATTACTTATAAAAGCAGAAAGTTGGTGAGGGTGGGCTCCCAAATGCCTCTTAATTATAGGAAGTATTAAATTATGATACATTCTTACTATTCAGAAGCATTCTGCACTTACTATGAATGAAATAGATCTGTATGTACTGGTGGAGAAAGACTCCAAGAGATTACTGTCAACTGAAAAAAAGAAAAGTCAGGTTACAAAACAGTACATTTGGCATGATCCTATTTTAAACTCTTACTCAAAAAAGAAAACCAAAAAGTAAAGATCTTTCCTATGTGATTAGGAAGGTGGTAGGTTACCTGAAAATGTTGGGAAAGTGAAAATCATTAAAAAAGTAATATAATATTTTAAACGTTTTTTTGAAGTGAATACATGTTTATTTACCAATCTCCTGACGTCTGTCTAAAGCTTATTTTTCTCACATGGGTCTGATGATAGAGCTCCACATCACCTTTCTTCTTTAAACCACACCCACAAGGTTTAAATCTATGATTTTTAGTTTCATTTTCTGTAAAGTGGAATGAGAACTAGCAGGTATGGATACAGTGATTTTAGTGCAGGCTCCTAAATCACAGTATGTACAAGCTGGGTGAACTTGTCCACTTAGTAAACTCCCCAAATATCAGCTTGTCATTCTGTAACACAGGGCATACATAAGAGTCGTCATAAGTAACTGAGAGGAGAAAAGATGATTGTGTGTGTACAATGCCTAGAACTCAGTAAGGCTTAGCTACTCTATGAAGTGTTTGGCTTTCCTATTATTATGACACAGTCAGAAGATGAAGAAGCACCAGAGGACCAATCTACCTGGGACTCTGGCCACCTTCTCTTTCTGCCTCAAATCTGCTCAAAGTCCACAGATGGGAGACATGAGTATCCTGGCATAAAGTGTAGGAGAATGAGAACCTTCTAGGTGATGGAATGGTACTAGGCGGCATGGCAACATACAGCTTAGTAAGTTAGTGTCTGTTCTAAAGGACATTACAATCTCATGACAATATATATGTGCGCTGTATTCAGTATCCAACATGTATAGACATAGATATTGGACACACATAATACACATGGGAAAGTAATAATAATATAGAGTATCAGGATATTTTCAGTTGTAAATGATTTTTAAAAACTAAGGAAACTCAAATACTACATTTTTTAATTGGCTCAGGCAATGGGTCAGGGGGACTTCAGGGGACACTTGATCAAGCCTCTGGTTCTAGCTCTCTTCGATTTTCTCAGCTCTGCCTTACTACATGTTGCAGGGTGTCAGCTTTGTTCTCAGGCTTACTTTCTGTTTGTATTAAAAAAAATTTTTTTAATTGTTCCAGCAAATTCCAGGCCTCAAATCTGAGACCACATCACCAAACCGCAGTGCTGAAAGTCATTCTGGACTCATCAAATTCATGTACACATTTCTTACTCACTCATTCTGGCAAGACTGTTGCTTAGCTTGGACCAGTCAGAACTCAGCCCAAGATCTGGTAATAGAATCAGTTCACTGAGTCCTTCTTTCGTGTATCAGACATTGTGCTACTTCTGCACAGCAACTCTAGGAGGTAAGTGGTTCCAGTATCTCTAGTTTGTAGTTGAGGAAATGGAGGCCCAGAGAGGTTAAGGAATTTTCCCAAGGTTGCATAGACTTGTAGTAGAGCCAGAATTCATACTTTGGCCCTCTGACTCCAGACCCCACATTTATAACCACTTAAACTATAGGGTCTCCTAAGATCTAAGTCCCCAAGTGGGGCCTGATGTGTAGTGCAGACAATATCTAGTGGGGAAATTGTGAGGGAAGAAAATGTGGCCAGGCTAAGGTGATGATGGAAAAGGCAGGCTTCAGCTCGATCTTAAGTCAGGGTGGGAAAAATAGACCCAAGTGAAATTTCAGAGACAGGAATCATATTATAGCAGAAATAACAAAGGCAATGGAGTCAGACAGTTGCCGGTTCTGCTACTTATATATAATCTGGGTGACCTTTTCCAAATTATTTGACTTCTCTGAGCCCACAGGTAGAAAAAGAAGGCATCAGAGTGAATCAAAGATCCACAGGGAGAGTCTAAGGAGAGAGGAAGTCATACAATCATGGAAACCCTAACAGGGGCTAGTAAGAGTCAAGCCCATTCCTATGGAAAAGTGGGAAGCCCTTTGGGAGAGTAAAGAGGAGGACGACACAGCCCAGGACTCACTACAGTGGAGTTGACATAGAGCTTTATTCTACAGCAACCTTACCACTGCCAGCTAGGAAACAGGAAAGAGGAGAATAAAGAAGCCTCAGGAACTGTAAGAATGTTCTAAGAAAGATAGCTCCTTACGGTCACCCACTCCTGGAACTGGGTGGGACACTGGACGACATGTAGCACACTCTCTTATTTTAGACAAGCAGACACTTATATATAGGGGCTTGTATGTAAAGTGCCTAACACAATGCCTGGTAAACAGTAGGTGCTCAATAGATAGTAATTATTATTTTTTGAAGTAACATATCCAAAGTCTCAGAAGTTGGTTAGTGATTTAAAAAGAAAAGGATAAGAATCCATGTCTTTTCATGCCCAGTGTAGTTCCTTCCTTTAGTTTTTTTTCTTCTATGACAGGTTTGAGATGAAAGATGCCAGACAGCACTAAAAGAAGGGAGAGGAAAGAAGAGTTATTTAGTCTCTGTCTTACCCAAAGCCAGCAACCAGAGTACCCAAAGTGGAGAACATTATCATAGAAGGAAAATGTTTCAATAAGGACTAGACAAGGAGTTTGGAAACCACGTCTGCCATTAACTAGCTCAATGATCTAACCAGGGTGAGCTCCGGTTTACTCATCTATAAAGTTAGACATTTGGAAAAAATAATGTTTCCTTCTAACTTTGAAATTCTATAAAAGTAAGTTCTGCTCTTAACACTGTAGTAGCTTTCTTTATAAGAGAATATAACTGAATTCTAGGGAAAAATTTACAGGGCAAAGGTCACATTAAAATGGAAAGTGAGAAAGGACATGAGAGTTGGCTTCAAATCTACGAAAAACTCTCTTGTCACACAGGGCAGGGTAGAAATAAGACCAAGGAGCACAAGCAGCAGAGGCGGGTTTCTGCTCAGTGCAAAGCAGATATTTTTCCATTTGTTTTGGGGGCTCTTATTAAGTGTATATTTTTATAATTGTTAGGTGTTCCACATGAATTGACCCTTTTAATATTATAAATTGTTCCTTTTTGCCTCTATTAACCATTTTTGTCTTAAAGTTTATTTTGTGTGTTATTAGTATAGTTACTTCAGCTTTCTTTTGGTTAAGTGTTTGCATGATATATATTTTTCCATTTTTTAACCTTAAACTTATTTGTGTCTCAGAATCTAAAGTTTGTTTCTTGTAGAGCACATATGGTTGGGTCATGTTTTCTTTACTATTCTGTCAATCACTTCCTTTTAAGTGTTCAGTCCATTTATTTAATGTAATTACTGTTAAGTAGGATTTACATCTACCTGTTTGGCATTTGTTTTTTATATGTATTATATCTTTCTGTTCTCATTTCCACTAATATCTTCTTTTGTGTTAACAGTATTATCTAGTGTGCTATTTAAATTCTCATTTTATTTCCTTTTTTAAAAGAACATAATTTTCTTGGTGTCATGGGGATTGCAGTTAACATCAGGTTAAAATGTAAAATATCTATCTCAAGTTGGATTCATATCAACTTAATTTCAATAGTATACAAAATTTTACTCCAATATAGCACTGTTCCATCACTCCTTTGTGCTATTGTCATACAAATTACATCTTTATGCATCATAAGCCTATCAACACAGTTTTATAGTTATTGCTTTTATAGTTTTATAGTTGGATTTTACATTAGATAGAAGAAAATTGTTACCAGAAAGAAAAAACCAACCCTACATCTATGTTGTCTCTTATATTTGCCTAAGTAGTTACATTTACCTGTGCTTTTTATTTATTGGTGTGGATTTGAGTTACTGTCTAGTGTTCTTTGATTTAAACAGGAACTCCCTTTTGTAGAAAGGTCTGCTAGCAACATATTCTTTCAGTTTTGTTTATCTGCACATGTCTTAATTACTTCTTCATTTATGAAGGTTACTTTTGCCACATACAGAAATCTTGGTTGAGTCTTTTCTTTTTTGCACTTGGAACATGTTTTCCCACTGCCTTCTGGCCTCCATGGTTTCTGATGAGAAATCAGCTGTCAGACGTACTGACAACCCCCTGTAAGTGATGAGCTGCTTTTTGTCTTGCTGTTTTCAAGATTCTCTTTTTGTCTTTTGAAAGTTTGACTATGGTGTGTGTAAGTGTGACTATTCTTGAGTTTATTCTACTTAGCTTCTTGGGTGTGTAGATTAATGTTTTAAAAATAAGTTTGGGAAATTTTCAGCTATAATTTATTTAAATATTCTTTGTGCCCTTTTCTTTCCTCTCCTCTGAGACTCCCACTATGTATGCTAGTATGCTTAATGGTATCCCACAGGTCTCTGAGACTGTTTATTTTTCTTCATTCTTTTTTCTTTCTTTCTTACACTGGATAATCTCAATTGATTGATCTTCAAGTTAGCTTTTCTTTCTTCCACTACTTCAACTCTGCTGTTGAGGTCCCCTAGTGAATTTTTCATTTTAGTTATTGTACTATTCAACTCCAGAATTTATAATTGGTTATTCTTAATTTATCTCTTTACTGATATTCTCTATTTCCTGTATTTAATTCCTTAGAGAATTACATTTTCCTTTAGTGCTTTGAACATATTTTATTTTACATAACCGATTGAAAGTCTTTGTCTAGTAGGTGCAATAACTGGGCTGCTTCAAGGATGGTTTCTATAGATTTTTTTTTCTCACTACTAAAGGCCATAATTTCCTATTTCTCTGTGTCTCATAATTTTTTATTGAAAACCAGACATTTCAAATAATATAAAGCAGCAACTCTGAAAATCATATCCCACACACAAATAAAAATTTGTTATTGTCGTTGCTGTTTGTCTACTTAGTGACTTTCCAGGACTAATTCTATAAAGTCTATATTCTTGGTCATGTGCAACCACTCAAGTCTCCATTTAGTTTGCTTCATGGTCAGTTAATGATCAGACGGTTTCCTTAAATGCCTTAAACCAATAATCTCCTAGTCTTTGCCAAGGGACTGTATATATGTATGTGGGCATACCTTCAGCAACCCGGCAGACAGTTTAAAACTTTGCTTAACTGTCACTTTGTTGGCACAGAGGCTCAAGATCAGCTGTGGCAAGTTATTAGGGCTTTCACAGGTATTTCCTGGGCACATGCAAAACCATGCACATGCATGTAGCTTTCCAGATTCCCATGAATATGTCAGAGCTTTTCAAATCCCCCATGGGTAGCAAATTCCCCAGTGTTTCTTTTAAATCTTTATAGCCAGCCTCTTATTAGCCCTAGTGGGTAAGTGGGTATTGCCACTTCAGGAAGTTAAATGTTAAACAATTGCCACTGATTGTTTTGGACAAACTGCTGGAGGTAGGGTTGTTCACAAAGAGCAAGTTCTGGGTCAAGTCAAATAATGACAAACCCTGACAATGGAGTTTTCCAGAGAACTGTAAGATATTCAAGTAATGACACTTTTCTGTCTTTAAAAAGGCAGTGATATTTGGAAAAATAACAGGACAAAAGGAAAACCTACCTTGGGAGGCAGAAGTCACAGGCAGTGGTGGTCTGGTAAAAAGCAAGGCACCCAGTCCCAAAGTCCAAAGTAAGGACAATCATTAATACAGAAATGAGCAAGACATATCTAAGGCCATTTAGAGAACAGAATGCATTTGTAAAACACAATAGAACATTGACAGGAGAAATAAGAAGAATGGGGAAATTGTAATAATGTAGTTTAAATGAAAAGAATCTGCAAAAACTTAACTTCTTTAGTTTTGTAAGTGAGGGGTGCTGCTTTAGTCCCAGCACTGCCACCGACAGGCCATGTGACTGTGGGAGTAAGTGAGCTGCTGTCCCTTAGCTGCTTTTTCCTAAGGAAAAATGGGGTGTTTCCCAAACTTTAATTATCTGTATACAGACTCCCTGATTTCTAAAAGCCTTATCTATATTTCACTTCTACAACTAACTCAATTTTTTAAAAATCGATTCCTTTTTAAAACATACATACCATTGTAATAGTTGTGAAATTATGAGTTTGATGTTATATTTTCCTCTGATACTTATTAAAAATAAACCTCAGACCATTAAAATACAAGTTGTTCCTCCATGGGCTAACTATTTTGCCCTAGAAAATATTTGATGTGTAAGGTCCTTTCTACTTCCGTGATTTTGTGAATGGATTTTTTTTTCCCTTTCCCTTCTACCCAGTTTGGAAGATTATGTATTATTAGTATGTCTCTGTGAGGATGAGGTAATTTGGAGTTAGAATGGCCCTGTTTGAGATTAAACCATGTTGGCAGCAGCCACTGGGTAACTGACCCATGGTGGTGGTAAACAGTGGGTAGAGACACTCCAGAGCCGAGATCTGGCACAGAAATATCCATATGGTCATAGAGTATATGAAATACATTAATAATTCCATGTATTCCCAGAGCTGGACTGACTCTGAGAGAACACAAGAAAAGAGAGTGCGACAGTAATAGTAATCCCCACTTAGCTTTATCCCAGTGCTTACTGTATGACAGGGCACTGTGCTACACACAATACAAACATTTGCTCCTGAAAACCATTCTGCTGGGTAGATATTATCATTCCCATCTTCCAGATGAGGAAACCTAGGCACAGAGCAAATAAATGACTCATCAATCCCCCTGCAACATCCTTAATGAGTTACTATAGGTCTTTTATTTGATCACTGAAGGTAACCCTTGCTATGTTGGGATGACTGCAGAGGAACCTCATTATATGAGCAGGAATTTGCCTCCAAATGTGTTATCAGAGACACACACCAGTTTTGTTCCCAAGGGCCTCAGAACATAGATAAGATCATCCATTGTTTAAGTCACTCAATTTATAGATGAGAAAATGGAGTGCAGTTTGGGGTTTCATTAATAAATTCTGCCTCCAGAAGATGGGATAACCATTTTCTCTTTCTGGTCTAGGTGAGTATGTTCTCAGTGGTACTTAGGAATACCTCAATGGTACCAGGAAAGTGGAGTGAAGGGAGGCAAATGGCAGTTTGTGGCCCTAGTGTGTTTTGTTGTGACCAGATTGTCTGCAAATTTCTGAATTTACTCTAAATTGCCCTTTCTCATTAGCCACCTGTTAAGAAAGATACCACACTTTAAGGCTACCAGTGAAGTAGTCAGGATCCAGAAGAGGGTAGCCTGCAGGCAAGGAGCTGACATCCAACCGAACAGCTTGTAGAGAAAGGGTAGTCAAGCTGGGGCGAGAATGGTGAATGGATGGCATCCTCAAATATCTGACCAACTGTCAGCATAAATGAGGGAGATGGCTAGTTCTGCCTTGATTCAGTGGCGAGAGACAGCATATGTGGGCAGAAATTGAGAGGAAGCAAGAAGTTCTGGGCTCCTAATTAACTATGTGACTTTCAATAAGTAATTTAACCTATCTGTTCTTCAGAATTCTAAAGGTACATAGTTCTTTGGGAAGATCCTATAAGGCAGAGGACCTAGCTCAAGGTCTACCAGTAGTAAGAAGACACTCACCAATGCTGCTAAGTTTAGATGCTGAGGAAGCATCTTGTTCAACCTAAGAATGCGAAGTATAACTGAGAACAGACAATGGAGATACCTTACAGGACATGAGGTCCTCATCTGTTTGAGCAAAGGCATCATTTTTATCTATCAGAGATGCTCTAAAAGGGTCTCCCTATGACAGATGGGGTACAGACTGGGACACCCATGAAGTTTCCTTACAACCCTAAAATGTTGTAATTGCATATGAGTCTTGCCCCAAAGTTATACAGCTTATGGCACAGTGGGGACTAGAACCCACCTCCCCAAAAACCAAGTCTAGTGCTCTCTTCATGACACCATATACCATACATTTCAAAAAGGGATGTAGAACACTGTTCAGGAACTATCCCAAATGTAATTATTTATTAATTACAGCAAGTTTCTCTTTCTCAGTAGCCACTTTAAAAAGGAAAATATGTCTACAAGCACATAATTTGTAATGCAAATAGTTTACATCTTAAGTGGGTTTTATTTGCATACAAAGTACCCCAGTGAATAGTTTCTCACATGTTCAAAGAAATGAAACGTGAGGAAAAAAAGTGGGACATAGTAGAAAGCTTTACTTGTTTATTCCTAGTTGTTAGGGCATGCCAGAGAGAGCACGAATGGATGTGTTGTCTAAAGATGGCATCTCTTGAGAAATTTGCTTTACTCTCTTTTCTCCAAAGGAGCCCCTTAACGTTCCATGCGTTCTGTGCAGCTCCGAATAAGCTCGTTTAATGAGGCCCACAGGCACTAAGATGCCACTTAGTTACCTAAAGAAGGATCTGCAAGTTAGGGTTCATTCAAAATCATATGTCTATATGTGCTCCAATAGGAGCTGTATTTGAATTGTAGAAATAAGCATTAGGTTAGTTTAATCTATGTACTGGGATTTCCTGAAGCACCCTGGAACAGTGATATATTCCATATATTTTTACATTCCGTATGTTTTTGAAGATTGCCATTCTGTTCTAGGATAAGCAAAATAGCATTCTCCATCAACTGGTAACATGCATCAAAGTACCCACCCATACAAGGAACTGGGTTTGAAAGGTTCCAATCTGTGATAGATTAATATCTCCCAGATAGCTAGGGAATGAGAATATACCTAAATCCACAACTTAAGAATTATAATGCAAAACACAAAATATATAAAACATGCTGTCATATAAGATTCCTATTTTCATGATGATGATGATAAAGCCATGGAGAATTTAGAAATGCAGAGCTAAAAGGGGAACTTCAGAATCATTTACTACAGCTAGCTAATTTTGTCGATGGATAACTTCAGAAATGGAAACATTAAAGTTATCCACAGGGCATTGTGCTGGTTGGTGGCACAGTATGAAGAAGATGTAAGTATTCTAACTTCTAGCCTAATGCTGTTTCACCAACATGATATCTGTGACAGGACAATATGTTCTGTATTGATTTTAGGAGACAACCAGGCTAATAATCAGAGGTCTATATTCTGCTGCCAACGTCTGGGAGACTCAGGACAAGTAAATGAGCTACTCTGACCTCAACTTCCCTAACCAAAGGAGTGAAACACTAATCAATACCCTGTCGGATTCAGGGAAGGTTCATTCAGACGAGAAACAGATGCTCTGGGAAATTCAGCTATTCAAAGAAAGGAATGCTTGTGCAGTGGTGGACCAAGAAAACAGCTCTATCTTTGGCTACTTTAATAGAACTAAGCAAACCCCAAACATGTGAGCCAGACATCCAACCAACCAGTTCCAATAAATTAGAAACAAATTAAGAGGCTAATTTAAGGACATAGTAAAAAACAGTATGTGATCCAAATAATAATCACTTGCCTAGACTGAGTTTTAAACAAAAGACAAATTTCCACGTCCCTGACTTAAGGTAAGTTGTGTAAGATGGGTATAGCATGTCATCTCATTGTCTGCTTTTTGCTCTGTGGCTTTGTTTTTTTTTTAAGATATCATGTATGTGATATTAATTTTTTCCCATGCTCAATCACTAGACAATGTGTTTCTCAGGGGAAGGGACTGTATTGTTCAAGTCTTTTTCCTTCTTGCTGCCTTCTGAAGCATTAATTCCATCTTAACTATATGCCCACCACATCCCCAGTGCCTCGCACACTGTTTGGCACATGGTAAGGACTCAGTTTGTATTTTTAAAAATGAATGAATAAATCACAAAAGCCACAGGCATTCATTCTCTCAAGCACAGAGATCTCAGCATATTTGACTCCTCCATTTAAACCATTTACATTCTACCTTAAAATATGAACCATGTTGCCAAATGCTCTGATGTATCTGTGTGCAGACCTGTGATGTTATCAGTTTAAGATATATATAATTGCTCGACATGATAACCTCAGTGAATACTGTATAGAATTTCAATTGCAGACTTCCAGACACAGAAGGCATATTCTGTAACTCGCCAACATGTCATGAGGTTCTACAGTCCATTCCCGCCTCCAAGCAAGACTGCATCTAGTCTGTAAAGAATAAGGCTTTCCTAAATTTGAAAGATTTTTGCTCAGTGAAACATACAGTCAGCCTAGGTAAAATTTTGTGTCCAAATGGAAGGTCAGACTTTGATTTCTTGAGGTACGTATGGTTTTCATCCTAACTGTAGCAAATTTCACTAGAGTTCCATTACCGATTTACTTAAATCATTTGCTAGATAACACAAAATTGCTGGCAATTACACTACAAAGAGTAATTATATGAACTTTTCTCACAAAAAGGCAAGTAAATTTGAGCCTTACTCAATATTCTGTTAAGGAAATTTTAGATTAGATATACCATTTTATTTAAAAAGAGGAACATTAGAATATACATTCAGAAGTAGGGGGGTAGAAAAACTTGCTAGCCGCCAGTTTATTGAAATCACACAATAGAGATCTTCTGTGATCTCAGGAAGACCCACATACCCAATGGCCTGCACTGATCAAATCCATGTTCTAGACTCCTCTCCCTCAAAATATATTTTAAAAATAATGTTTCACGATCCTGAAATAATTGGTGGCCATGGGATGCCAGATGTAAGACATTTCATCTGAAACCTTACATAAAACTAACCCAAACTATTTGCTTCAGGACATCTTCCTTAACACCAAAGAGTCTTGGTCCTGAGCTTGCATTTGTTGGTCAGACCAACTGGCTGCTCCCCAAAACGGAAACATATGTGGACATGATGAAGGAAAGGATTTGGAAGTTAGGCAAGGGAATTTTCTTGTTTCTTTTTAGTCTGGTGTGTTTTTATTTCCTCTAAGCCATAGGTATACCAAATTTTGATGACTTCTTATTTTCAAAAGTGCAAATTGAATGCTTTTGGCGTTATTCCCAGGACAAAAACCTAATTTCAGTATTCATAATTTTTTAAAAATCTGATGACAATTTTTAAAGAAAGATGAAATGAAGGCTCACACAAACTCAACGAAAGAAGGAAGAGACAGAGGAATTATCATTATCACCGTTATCTCATCATTCCTACATAGGGCTTTGAACAACTTACCTCTACACATCACAAAGAAATAATTTTTTGGATCGTAGCTGATGGGACCACAATGAAAGTGTGATTTGAGATAGCTAGCAGCAGAAATAAATTAGGCTTTTCTGCTCTAATTTCACATTCCACATGAAGCCCTCTGCTCTGGATTTGTGCTTTTCTGAGTTGTTTACATAATGCATAGGCGCAGACTTTGCTTCAAGTTCATATAAGAGCAGATACCCTTACTTAAGACTGAGCAAAAAGGAAACACATTCCTCCTATGAGTCTAAATCCAACCTAGCTTGGATTGTCTAGCATGCTTATACAGACTGCTTGCTTTCAGGTCAATCCTAAAACAGAAAGGACAGATCTTTCCAGAGGTGCACATTTTGAAGATTTAACTTTTAACAACAACCTGTTTTGCATTTCAAATCTCATTCCTTTTCATGACAACAAAAGACCACCATGAATATAATTTTAGAAAAACTTTCAATCTGCCTCCTGAATTTGTCACCAGGAAAAAAAAAGCCTCAACAAGAAAACGATTTCTCCGGTTTTTATTAATTAGTTTTTAAAAGTGTGGAGAATATGAATTCAGCATGTTGTATAATTATGTTATAAACTATACTAACAGATGCTGACAATCCTTGTGTTTTAAGATTGAAAAATAAAATATGAAATAAGGAATATTTATTATAAATATTTTACATTGCTTCAATTTGGTGGTAACTGATACAGATGAATGAAACCATGAAATCGAAAGAATATTCAAACACACTGGGAGAGTGGGCATTTTAAAGGGGAATGAAAGTTTGAACATGGATAAAATTGAAGTGTATAGAAAACAAATAAAAATGACTATTGCTCAAAAAATTTTTTCAGGTGGGGATAGTCTTGACATTTTACTAATAATTTAGATCTACAAAGTGTTTAATTTGACCTCCCATAACTTAAATGTCTGAAAGTAAGCTGAAGCAAAATTTAAAGGGCATTTTTGTCTTTTTAGTTTTTTAAATACTTCCCTAGGCTCCTTCCTTTTTTCTCAGTATTTTTTTTCTATTTTTCTACCTTTATACTCACAAACCAAGTGTTCATCAAATTAGATACCAAGAAGCTAGCACTCTTAAATACAGTTCTCTCAGATTGAGCTTCAACAGCAAACACTGACATTTTCATTAATTTTAACTTTTTTCTTTTTTTCAGAAGAAACAAAACAAAGTCTCTTGGGTCAGATCAGCAACCATTAAACGAAAAAGAAATAAATAATAAGTAAAAAATAGAAGAAATGTGTTAAAATGAAGGAAGAAATTACTGCTCATAACCAAACTCTGTCGTCTTAAAAAAGAAACACTTCCACACTTCACATCTGATTCAAACAGAAAGCCTCTCCTTTATATTTGAAACAAATAAAATTCTACCTCAAATTCACATTTTCGAAAAAGGTCCTGGTTTTCTGCATCTGAGTCTGGCAACAGTCTTTTAACCTCACTAAGGTAAAAGCCAGTTCACATTTACTATTTTTCTCCCCAACAGTCCCACTTAAGCTTCTTGTAAATTTCAGCATAAACTCAGAATTTCACCGTGGGTTTAGAAAATGACGTATTTCAGATATTCCCACCCCACCCCCAACCATTGAAAGATTAAAAGTATTTTACTCAGATTTAGGGAAAAGGAGGATGCGTGGGCTTACTCTGCAGTGGTAGTGTTCAGTCTTCGAAGTCTAGAAGGTTCTCCACGAGCACGAATACCACCTGGGTATCCAGCGGGTGGGAGGGGAGTCACCCTGAGTTTTTGCCCATCTATTTGTGGAGTTTTTTTGACAAGTATATTTCTAGACGGATTTGCTCCTAATCCATTATAATTCGTCCAAGGGGGCTCCCACACACTCTAGGGAGATAGATCTTACACGTAATGAACACAGCATCGACCACTCCAGCTGGTGTTCAGTGAGTGGGGCGGGGGGCAGGGAGGAACTTGTCGCGCGTGAAACACTCTTCGTGCAAAAGTAAACGCAGACCGCATATCCCGAGGAACAGAGACACATTCACGTCTCCCTTCTCGGAGAGGGTGGGAAGCGAAGAGGCCAGGCGTCGCGACCTGCAATCGCGATATTCATTCCGCTGCCGACAGCGGGCGGAACTGGACCACAACCCCCCAAACCCAGCTTTTCCCGCGGCCTGGAGCGGCTCCCGATTTCAAAGTGAAAAAATGACCTCCTTCGGGGTGGACACCGGCGTGGGGAGGGCCTGGGAGGAGGGCCGGCTCTCTGGCTCCGGGGCAAAGGCGCACAGCCTCTCCGCTCGTGAGCCGGCCCGGGAGCCCCGAGACCCCGGGCCGGCGCCCCCCGCGCGGAGCCGACCCCGCCGCCGCGCCCCGCCCGGCCCCCTCCCCCGCCGCTTCCTCCCGCTCTCCCGGCCCCTTCCCCCACGTGCGGCTGACGTCAAAATTCCGCGAAAAAGCCGCGTGGTGGCTCCCCGAGCGGAGGCGCGCGTCCGCCGCCCAGCGGCCCCCTCCCGGGGGCGCCGGGAGAGGCTGAGGACCCAGCCGGCCGGTTCCTTTCCCTTCCGGGACGCCGCACCCCGCCACCACCGCGGGCCAGAAGCCCCCGCACCCCAAATATTATTGGAAAATTCATTTTTATAAAGCGAATGCATTTCCAGAGCTATTTTCGGCCGCGTGAGGCGTGTCCTGCAGCTGAATCACACAGGAAGAGGGGGAAGTTCGGATCTTTCTCTTCTCTATTTTTTTTCCGAGGGAGGGGAGTAAGATGCTAGGTGGGTGAACAGACGGCAGGCGCGAGCCTACCGCCCCACGCCTGCGGCAGCTGCGCCGCGGGCTCAGCGCCCCGGTTCAAGCTGGAACGCCCCGGCCGGGCGATGAGCGCGCAGGCCCGGCCGACCCTAACGGCCGCGGGAGCCCGAGCGCCCCGGGGCGCGGCGGGGGCGCCGTGACGGGCCTGGGACACAGTCTCACCTGGAGTCGCTGTGCCCCAGCCTCGGGAACCTCCTTCCCCTCGCCCCATCCGTCCACCTTCTCGGGGCACTCCAGTCCCCGACCTGTCCCTCTTTTCCTTTCTCACGTTTTACCCATTTGCTTCCACTCCCTTCTATTACCTCCCCATTCCAACGTCTGCATGTCCTCTAGATCCTTCCCGGGACCCCGGGAGCCAGGAACCAACGCTCGGACACTTGGCCATGTACTTTTAATTAACCGTCGGTTTTTCGGTTTTGATTGCCTGACCATCCATCGCTCACTGCAGAGCGAACAAAGTCCTACTCTTGGGAAAGGGTGGTGGCCCCCATTCCAGAGTCTGAACACCCCCCCCCACCCCACACGCAACCCTGGCCTGCGCGCCCCTGCGCGGAGCCAGCAGAGTTCGAACTCGCGCGCCCCCGCAGCTCTGAGCCGACAGCGGGCTCACCTGGCTGGCGGGCATCCACCAGGTGACCTCGGTAGTCTGTGTGCTTAACGCTGCAGGTTCCTGCAGAAATGTGCCTATAAACACCCAACACCCGGCTGCACCCTACACCTACAGGGTTTTGTACACTGTCCAACCGAAACTCCAAAACGCGAAGAGTAGAGGGTGGGGAGCCGGCAACGGAGGGAATAAAATTCCAATAAAACCTAACTTCGCGAAGTGTATCACTGATCCTACAAGGACAGGATATTTTTCTTAGACTTGAGAGGTGATAATGGGATAAGGAAGAACCAACGTTCCCACTCTCCCCCCCACAGTGAGCAGGTTTGACTTAAAAACCAGCGTACAAGGCGCTTGGGCTTTTTCTCTAAACCTGTCCACTCAAAAGAAACGCGCTCGTTTGTCCAGAAAGCAACGTGCCTTTTCCCGCGTGCTGGGCGCAGTGCTTTTTAACAAGCAAAATTAAGGTTTTAACACATGGTCGGAGTGGCGATCTAAAGGGAAAACTTGGTTTGCAGTCCAAGCCTCCCAGAGACATTCCTGCCAACCTCCGCACCCTCTCACGCCCCACCCCGTGTGTCGGAGACTGAAAAGCGACTGGGGCACGGATTCGATGCTAGGTTCATGTTCGGGAACAGCCCGTAATAGGAAGGGGAAGTGAACGGGGGAACCTGAAGCGGTGAGCCTGCCACGCGGGAAGCGTCCGGACTCTTGGGTCAAGGTGCGTGAAGAGCGCCGCGGTGAGGGGGCAGCCGCCCGCGCCCCTCCCGGTCGCGGCCACCTTTCCCGTGCCCCTCTCCCCGCCAGAATTTCTCTGGAAAGCCAGACGGAGCGAGGGCCGGGCGCGGGAAGGGGCGAGAGGGCCCTCGGTCGCTCCCAAGCCCTGAGGTTTCGCCACCCAGGCAGTACCCCCAGGGTCGGCGAGGCCAGGAGGACGACCACCCGCCTCTTCCCGCCTCCCAGCAGGAGACCCAGGCTCGGGGTGCTGCGCCTGCAGGGAGGAGGCGAAAAGACGGTGCTTGGTTAGCCATCAAGCGATGTCAAGAGGCTGGAAGCCATCGCGGGCTTGTCCTTACCTGGCATTAGAGTTAGATTTATACTTTGAAAATACCGCTGTCACCCCTACAACCCCGGCAGCTTTCTTTGAACCGCTCCGATGCGGCTGAGGTGAAGTCTGAGTAATTCCTTCATGGGGTCTTACAACCTAAGGTAATGTATTTGCCCGGAGTGACTCAAAAGCTTAAGTCGGGAAGTCCAAGTTGACTAAAACCAATAGGTGATTGTTGGGGACCGCCTCTATTCCGAGGAATGCTGTACTCAGCCGGAGTGTCACCGGCGGCGCGGGACTGTTTCATTTTGAGTTGCAACTTAGGTTTTTTCAGTGAGCTTTTTTTCTTCCTGAAAGCTAATGGCTTCCACAGCAATTAGACATTTTCCTCGCCCGCCCCCTTCCCTCCCCTTTCTTTACCTACAGCAGATTGGGTACTAATTCCCGGGCTATTGATAAGGTTGGAGGCGCCCCGGCCGCTCGCCCGCCTTGGCCCGCCCCGGTCCCGCTCTCCCTCCGCCCTCCCTTGGCTCCTTTTGATGTAGCGGGGAACGCGTCCCACAAAAAAAAAAAAAAAAAGTAATCTGCCCGGTAACAATCAGCGCGCAGTAGCAGGAGCCCCAGAGCTATTGGCTATGCAAATAGAGGGAGGGGAGACGGCGCCCCAAACTCTCACTCACCCTTTTAAAGCTGTATCCCCCTCACTCTCCCGCCCGCCCTCTCTGCCCCGCCCTCGCTTAAAGGGGCTGGCCTTGTAGCCCGAGTTAATCGCTGAGCACCTCTGGTTTAGGCGCTCCCTGCCGTCTCGGTTCCACCTCCCCCTGCTTTCAGGGAACCGAGTGAACAGCTCACACAGCCCGCGCCCCCACCCGGCCCGCTGGCTATGCGGGCCCGGGTTCGGGTCCCCTCTCTTGGTGGAGGAGGCGCTCGGCAGACCTCCGTGTGTCCGGAGAGCCCCGCGACCCACGTCACGCTCGCTGCACGTGCCAGTTGGGCCAGCACGCTGGGGGTGCGGGGCGCACCCCCCTCCCTCCCGAAGTGAAGTAACACTGAAAGGCAGAGCGGGGGCGGGGGGTGGCGGGAGGAAGGAGGCGAGGAAACACCACCATATCCCCGGTAAGAGCCCTGCCCCGAGGATGCGTTGGAGCACGTGTCAAAGCCGACCGCGCTGGCAGTGTCCCCACCGCAGTCCCGCTCCCGGAGAGAAAGCCCTGGCGTGAACCCGGAGGGTTCTGCGGGTGCAGAACCGAGAGTGGAAGTTTGGGCCTCCTAGAAACGGAAGGGGTGGTAGTGTCTGCGCGGGGAGAGAGAGGGGGAGCCGAACCTAATCCCTCCTTTGCCCCCTCCCCTCCCCCTCCCGGGCTATTTCCTAGAAAGCTGTATCAGTGTGGCCACGTTCGGCTCAGACACCTTGGGCGGCTTGTCAGCAGATGCAGGGGCGAGGAAGCGGGTTTTTCTGCGTGGCCGCTGGCCGCGGAGGAACCGCCGGCAGCCCTGCCCCCAGGCTGCCACAGCCCTGGGCGCCTCACCCGTCTCCCAGTGGCGCCCGCGGCGCCCCCAGGAACGGGATGGTTTCTGCTCCAGGGTCACATTCTATCACGTCGGAGAAGTCTCCCCCTCCCTCCTAACACCCACCCCTTCCTCTTCTTCCTCTCCACACGCTTCTGAGAGGTGGGTGGGGGTGGGGTGGGGGGGACATTTTTCTGGTCCGTTTAATCGGGCTTTTGAAGCAGCTTCGAAATGATCAGGAACCTAAATTTAAGGGACATACCCTTTATCTCTGCGTGTGCGAGGTTGCTGTTTTCTAAGATCACCCTCCTTATTTTCCGCTTAAGATATCTATTTCTAAATTGTCTAAGCCCACCGCAACTTCAAGTAATCTGCCCGTCATCCGGGATCTTGGGCAGGAGTGTAAGAATCAGTTTTGAAGAAGCCAAAGCTGGAGGGTCGTATTTTGGCATGGGAACACCTCCAGAATATGTGAAATTAGAATAAATAGGAATCGGTGTTTTTTTTTTTATGGGTTCCCCTATCCGGGGCCCCTGGCATACAGGGCTGCATAGAGGCAGAGGGCCTCGGAGAGCTAAGGAGAGGGGTGGGGGGGGCGGGGGACCGCGTTTGAAGTTAGGTCGGGCCAGCTGCTGTTCTCCTTAATAACAAGAGGGAAAAAGGAGGGAGGGAGGGAGAGATTGAAAGGAGGAGGGGAGGGAAGGGGAGGCGGAACCAGAGAGGGGGGTGAGGCTAGAGGGAGGAGAAGTAACTGCCCAGCCAGTTTGCGTCACTGCCTCGGAGAGCACCAGAGAGCGAGCTGGGGAGAGCGAGACAAGTTTGCAGGGGAGGCAGGCAGAGTTAGCAGCCGCCGAAGCTCTTTTCTCTCGCCACCCACCCCTTTCCTCTCTTCTGCCCCAGCTTCTCTCTCTGCCCCTAACTTCCCCCCAAAAGCCCCTGTTTAGCCAAAGGAAGGAGGTAAGGGGAACCCTTTCCCCTCCCCCCTCCCCCCAAAAAACCCCACAAACTTTTCCAGTTCGGAGAAAGTAGGGGAGCGAGTGGGCACCCGGCTGACCATGGAGCTGCTGTGCTGCGAGGTGGACCCGGTCCGTAGGGCCGTGCCGGACGCCAACCTGCTCTACGACGACCGCGTTTTGCAGAATTTGCTCACTATCGAGGAGCGCTACCTTCCCCAGTGCTCCTACTTCAAATGCGTGCAGAAGGACATCCAGCCCTATATGCGCAGGATGGTGGCTACCTGGATGCTGGAGGTAGGTCTCTAGACAGACGTTCTGTCGGTCGCCACCCGGATTCTTGCCGCCCCCCAATACTGGGAGAGGGCAGCCTTCTGCGCCTGCCTCCTCGCTCCTGGGCGCGAGGTTACCCCACGCCCTTTGGCGAGACGCGTGGCTTTATTTCTGTCCCTCGTAGGATGCAAGATTAACTGGGGGAGGGGGAGAAGGAGGGACGAGGACAATCCGGGAGAAGCTAGGCTGTCCTGGGGCGGGGGTGGGGGAGCATCTCACGCGCGTGTGCTTGCATGTGGCTGCCTCTCCTTCCCACCCCCATCCCGACCTGTCTTTCGCGAAGCCGCGGCTGCTTTCCGTGCAGTGAAGAAGGCGGTAGGAGCGTGAAGTCGGGACCAAGAAGGAAAAAAGTAGCCCCCCAGAGGGCCAGAGCCAATTCGTTCTAGCCTCAGGTCCCCCCAAGCGGTGGCGACTCCGCGCTGGCACTTACGGGGGGAGGAGGGGGGGAGGAGGGGGGAGGAGAGAAACGGGGAATTCAGGAGCCCCGGAAGTCACAGCGAAGAAACGTGTGTTTTAGGGGAACCCGTAAGAACCACTTATTTAGCCTTGCTCCACATCTTTGCCGAGCAAGCCGTGTGCCCACGTATGCACAGCTCTGGACCTGCCGCGGTTTCGCCATGTTGCTTTCCAAACTCCGGTTGGAAAGGCTGGAGAACTCGCCCTCTCCCCCTCGCACCCCATTTTTCCGGCCACCCCCCTGTAATAGTGCCCTCTCCCTCAGCCCCCACCTCACCGAGGTTACTTACAGTTCGGCTTTCCAGTTTCCTCGGTGCGGAGATTTGGGTGGGGTAGGAAGGGGGGAGAGGTGTGTGTGTGGGGATATCGGGGCACCCCTGGAGGAGAGAGGCCAGAGCCCCCCCCGGTCCTCGTCTCTCCCCGCTTGGCACCGCGTCCCCCGGTTTCTGCCCTTCTGGGCCGCAGTCGGACACTCTCGCCGCGGCGCTCACCCCTCCAAGTTTCCCCTCGGGATCCAAAGCCCCAGAGGTCGAGATACAGACCTTTCCGGCACCCGAAACCTCCGTTTCGGGAAGCTTGGGTCCTCTTTAGGGTTTTCACGCCAAAAGGGCTTTTCTAGGATATTTCCTCGATTTTTAATTATTTTTTGAAATCGCCTCCCCGGCTCTGACTCCAGCCGCCGAGGCTGCGGCGCTCTCCCTCCCCCTCCCTCCGCCTCCCTCCCCACCTCTCCCCACCCACCCCCCTAATACCGGCGCCTGGGCCGCGGGGATCCCCCCGGACATTTTTTCCAATTGTCGGGAATGATAGAGCAGGGTCTGGGGGTCCGGTTGGGACCAAGAAGGAGCCCCCCGGAGCCCCCAGAATATTTTTATTGATTTTTTGAAAAGATGACGAAATCCAAAAAAGAGAGTGAGTCGGAGTGAGCAGAGGAGTCGGGACCAAAAGGGAGCGTCGTGGAGCCGCGGGCGGCCGCCGCGCGATTCTCTGCCTACCGGCCGCGGATCTTTAATTCACCTCTTTTAGGGTCGTCAGGAATAGTCAAGCACAGACGGACTGTTTAAATTTACCTCAATTTCCTCGTCTTTATTCTTACCACATTTTTTACTCCCTTCCCCCTCCCCACAAAGAAATTAAACATTTTTGGTGTTTCCATGGGTTATGCTTTTTCATTTTTTTTCCTCTTTTCCTGATAGTATTTACTCCTCTCGCCCCCAACCCTTCCCACTCCCCTTGTAGGTCTGTGAGGAGCAGAAGTGTGAAGAAGAGGTCTTCCCTTTGGCCATGAATTACCTGGACCGCTTCTTGGCTGGGGTCCCGACCCCTAAGACCCACCTGCAGCTTCTGGGTGCTGTCTGCATGTTCCTGGCCTCCAAACTCAAAGAGACCATCCCCCTGACGGCCGAGAAGTTGTGCATTTACACTGACAACTCCGTCAAGCCTCAGGAGCTGCTGGTAATGCCTCTTTCCCCTGTTCTCCAGGCTCTCTCCTGGCCTAAAATGCTTCAATGCTCTGTTGCCAAAACAAATTTTTAGGATCCACAATTACCCCACAACCGAGATTCTCACACTTGTGGGTGACATCTCTTTTAACACAGGGTCTTTTGTGTTCCTACTATGTGCCAGGCACTGTGCTAAACATCTACACGAGTAAGATCCTCATGGAGATTTGTGTTGGTGAGATTCATTTGCAGTTGTGTGTGTGCATACACATTGTGCGTGTGTGTGTGTGTGTGTGTGTGTGTGTGTGTAGGGGAGGTATGGAACACTAATTCTATTTTAATTAAATTCCGTATTTTCCATCAGTGAATTCTGAGAAAATAGTCAGACTTCTCACTTGATAGGAGGAATGTGTTCATGTGATAGTGTGTTGTGGTGTGCCTCCTAAGAACCTGGAGTTCAAAGGTCATGTCTTATCTACCTACAAAGTCTCAAGATACCTACACATAGTAGCTGTTCACTTAGTATCAGCTCACTGACTTTTGAGCAATGTCAAAATTTGGCCCTTTATTAAAGGAATCTGAGGCCTGGGTTCATAGCTCCAGTGGGGCTGTGACCTCTGTATAACCACAGGGGTCTTGTCTTGACCCTCGTTTTCTGCCAGCAACTGCCCCCCACCCCAACCCTGAGTCTACCACTTTCTCCCTGCAACTTCACATCTAAGACACCCATGTTGGAGCAGTATTGGAGTGGTGGAGCAGCCCCGAGTCACACCTTCAGTGGTTTGCACACCTTTTCTCTGCACTGTTTAGAGAAGGGGGCCCCCTCCTCCTCTTCCCCCACTTCCTCCCGTCATTGGCAAGGCCTGCACAAAGTCCATAGGGCCAAGACTGGCTCCAGGAACCCAAGGCTTTGTGAGGCCTTCCTTTCTGGGACTGTGCTGCCATCTAGTGGCAGACATGTGCAAGGACCGGGGAGGAATCGCTGGGAACTTAAGAGAGGGGCATGAATGACTTCACCTTTGAACCGCTGCCAGATTTCAGCTGCTTCTGGTTTGGTCCGAGAGGCCCAGAAAGGTGCTTTCTTCTGGGAGATCTGCTTCCTTTAATAATGGTACAAGACGAGTGGTTTATGCTCACATTCCCCTGTGAGAAGGAGGGGCTGGAATGTCGAGCCATCTTAGAAGACACTATTTAGCCAGTGACTTTTTTACTCCCAACCCTCTGTAAAAACCCGAAGCCGACTTTAAGGCTAGTAAAAAAAAAAAATTGTTAGACTTCGGAACCAGTTTGTTTTTCTCATGGGAGACGGGGAATAATAATCTTTGCTTTGGTTCATTTGTTTCAACATGAGGGGGTAATGAGGTGTTCTCGAGACACCCCAGATTTTCCAGGACCAGCCAAGCTAATTTCTATTGCTCCAAACAAACTTTCTTTTTTCCCATTCCCCATCTGTCTCCCAGAAGTTGGGATCTGGAGGAGTCCTCTTATTTTACAAATAAGAAAGCTGAGACCTGGGGGAGGGCTACAGGGCCAGAGAGCACTGCAGGTGGGGCCTGGGCACTGGGTGCTGGCGTGGCAAGTGGACACGAGTCAGGGTTCTTTGGGGGAATGGGAGAGCAGGGTAAACAGGCAGGCTCGTCTAGCCTCCCATTCTCTGAAGATGATCGATCGATAGATGTACATTCTCTGATGACACATACTAAGATTTTCTTTTTTTGCTTATTTCACTCTGAACACAATTCCCCAAAAGGACCTAAGAGAGAGAAACAAAGTTTTTTACTAGGTGGGCTGCTGGTGAGAGGCCACAGAGTTGGGGTTTTATGGTTCCCCTCAGCGTTTGGGTGAAGGACTCTGGCCTTGGCCAAGCACCTTCGCCTTGCCCCAGTCACCAGCATCTGTGAAACGGGGTTTCTAATGGCTGTCCCCGTCCTTCAGTCATGATGATAAAGGCCTGAGAAACATTTAGGTGCAAGGATGCTCTGGCTGCGTGTCATTTCCCCCCAAGAGTTCTGCATCTTGCACGGAGGGGAAAGTGAACAGCAGAGAGAAAAATGGCACTTTCTGGCACCAACTACAAGCAAGCTAATTGGTTGCCAAGGAGTTGGGCCAAGGAACCCTATTTTGAGCTTTATCTGTGTGCATCATTTTTCAATGAGGACTAGAAAGACTGTTAATCCAGTGATAAAGACATATACAATAAATTACTATCAAAGGGCCACAGTGACCTTGGTACCTTATTGTAGGTTCACTTTCTGGGTGCGCAGGCGGGCGGCAGCACCGAGCGGCAAGTCGGGGTTGGGTGGGGGTGAGGGAGCTGGAGAGGAAGAGAAACAGAAGAAAGTATAATCTTGGCAACAGCTACCTGGGCTCTCATTATTTTCAGCAGGACCTGACATTTGAAGCATAAGGAGAGCCGTCAACAACTTCAAAGCTTTAGGGGCACTTTGACAAATGCGCCCGCCTTACAGTCTAGCCTCACCCTAACGAGCATCATTAAAACTGGTCTGGATCCCAGCCCCAGTTCCTGACACCAGGTCAGCCGTGGGGTGTTATACTCTTCTCTTCCTCCCTTCCTCACCAGGAGTGGGAGCTGGTGGTGCTGGGGAAGTTGAAGTGGAACCTGGCGGCTGTCACTCCGCATGACTTCATTGAGCATATCCTTCGCAAACTGCCCCAGCCCAATGAGAAGCTGTCTTTGATCCGCAAGCACGCGCAGACCTTCATTGCTCTGTGTGCCACCGGTAGGAGCGGGCTGCAATGTGGGGTGCGGAGGGAGTGGGGGGCTGAAGAGCCCTTGGGGGGTGGTCAGGGGGAGGCAGGTGCGAGAGGACAGTGCTTAGGTTTCATTCCTGGACTGCTTTTTCTTTATCTGAGCTGGTATATTCTCTTTGCTAAACTCATAAAGGGTTTATGAGGACAGGTGTGGTAAGGGGGGAAAAAACAGTGTCTGTTAAAATATTCTTTATGATGTCTTAAGTGCTCTTTGAAGATTATATGTACTGTTCTTTGGTTGTATTTAAATCTTTAATCTTTTGAGGAAAAGGATGACTTGGAGATAAGCCCAAGAGGAAATTTGAGGGGTGGGGGCAAATACAGGTTAAAGGAACACTGTCAAGATAAATTCACTGCCTGCCCTGATAAGTAGTAAGGGAGGCCAAAGCAATTTTTTTTTTTTTACCATAGGGCATTTATGGCCTTCTAGCTCTTCCCTCTGCTCTGTGGGGGAGTGAACCTGCCTGGCTTTGAGCAAGGACTCACCTTCTAAGCCCCGGGTTCTGATGCCCTCCCTTCCCACTGGGGTGTTTGGATTTACGTTGCAGCTTTTAACCTAGCAATTGCAACTGGTTTTTTTCATGCCTTTCCACCCACCATATAGATGCTGCAATTGCTACATTGTTCTGAAGGGCCCATTTACTTTGCCTTTTCCTAATAAACTAAATGCAGTGGTCAGATACTCTATTAAACTGAACCTTGGCCAGTTTCTGCCTCTCATTTCTTCTTGGAAGTGACGGTGAGAGAGACCCTGAAACCTTCAACACCCAGAGAGAGTCACAAGTTCCTATTTTCACAATCAGAAATGTTAGGTAAAGAACTAACCATTTGGACCAGGGTTATGGGGAGGTGGGGTTATGGGGAGGGCACAGAGTTCAGCTCAAGTTTGCCAAGAGTAACCGAACTGTGTAGGTGAGATTGGGAGGGTTAACTTTTTTCATGGTAGCTTGTTAATGGTATTCATGAGTCTATGCAGGTGATCATGTAATGTGCAATATGTATATGCTTTGTGTTCTTAGTCAAAAGGTCAGGCGTTGCTACTTATCACTGGGTGACCTTGGACAGGATGCTTAACCTCTGAACCTCTACTTCATCTGCAAAACACGCTTGTTGATACATGATCCCATAGCCTTTTCAGGCTGGTTATGAACAGGAAAATCAGGAGATGTGATGGACAAGCCAGTCTGTCGTGAGCCAAGGACTGTGTAGATGAGGTGCTACAACCCTAATGGTGACAATGCTGCCGTCCCCAACTGTACCTGTTCCTACTAAAGTGGCTGTGATTGCTCGGGAGCTGCCCTCACTGGCCCCAGCAGGGCCCCAGCTCTGCCTGGCCTGGCCTGGCCTGAGTTCATGATTCCAAGCTGCCCACATTTGAGTCTGCAGTGGCTTGGGCTTCCTCACACTGGGCTGCTTTAGTCCTGCCCTTCCCGATGCAGCCGGGCCTCTCTCTGGGAGGGTTAGCTGCCCTTCCTGCAGCCCTGGGCCATCCCTCAGAGCCCCTGTGGCTCCTGGATGCCTGTAGACAGTAGCCATTCTTTTGCTGTCTCCCTTCTGCTGTCTGGCCAGGGCCTTGGAGGTCAGTCCCTCATTGACTTGTCATTTTGTTTCCTGAGCACTGCTGTCCCTCTCCTCTCCGTTGTCATGATTCCCTGTGGGGGAAGGGGTCAACCAGTCCTTTTTTCTCTGGCCCTAGGACAACTGACCCCCTGACCCTCAGCTCCCCCATTGCCCAGCTGTTGATAGCCAGAATTCTGTTTTGACCTTGTCTCTTGACTGACAGATCTTTTGGGATCTGCCCGCCCATTGCTCCTCTCTGATCTCTGATTGGGGTAGGGATGATGGGTGGGATTACCTAGGCATGGGCAGATTCCCAGATTCTGTAAAGGCCCATTCTCTAAAATTGGGGGCCCTACCCCCGACCTTCCACTCCTGGTTTTCTTGCCTAGATCCTTGGGATGGGTCTCTACTTTGGGACAGAGTAAGGGGTCTGGGATTCGGGCATTAAGGACAGAGACTGGAAGGGAGGCAGAGGAAGTCACGAAGACTCCCTTTTGGGAGCTTTGAGCTAGCTTTGGGCAGGGGATGGGGAAGGATAGGAGAAAGAGCACCTCCGATGAAATGAAATCCATGTGCTAAGTAGTAAGCCTCAAGTGTGGACTGCTCAGAGCAGGACTGGTTCTCAGAAGTTTCCTGGGTCTAGAAAAGATGGGCCTATCTCACAAGGCACTTCTTTTCTGATTGGTGTTTGAGTTTGAACAATTAGGTTACAGAATCCCCACTGCAGGGCTGTTTAGGCAGCTAGTCCGACACAGCCCAGGGCTGCTTCCTTTGGAGGAAACACCCTCCAAGTGCATGAGATTCCACCCTTTGGGGCCATCCTGTGACCAATGGGGCCGCACCTAGCACTGGCTGGTGAGCAGCAGGTGTGAAGTGGCAGAAGCAGGGGTAGCTGCCCAGAGCCTCTCCGGCCTGTGCCTCACCCCACACCCCTCTCATTGTCCCTGGGTCCTGGGTATTCTGGCCAGGAGCTGAAGAAGCACCTGCAGCCAGGGGCTTAGAGGCCTGGGCAGGCCTGGAGGAGATGGCCGCCCATCCTCAGGCTAGTTTAGGGGAAAGCTGCTTGTGAGAGGGCTGGTGGTAGCTCTTGGGTCTGTGAGGGGAGTGCATGTGTGTGTGAAAAGGGAAGAGGTCCAGCAGAGCACCAGAGCCCCCGGGGGAGGGGGAAAGAGAACCAAGCAGCCTCCCATTACAGGCTGGAGTGAAGATGGTGGCCGGTCAGAGAGGTGCCCTTTCCCTGCCCTGCTCAACCCAGAATGGCTTCTGGTGGGGAGCGTCTGCCTCCGACGGCCTGGAATCCCCTCTGGGCTGCTGGTGGTCAGTGGGGTCTTGGGTGAGGGTGAGACCTTCATAACCACCAGCTCCTGGCTTCCCTTTCCCAGAGTGTGATCCTGGGGCCTTAGCAGTGTGGGGCCTAGCATCCCCCTGGTTGCAGCCCTGATAGTAGAGCCCCCAGGTCTGCAAATGAGGAAAGAAGACCATTTGAGATGACTCAGGACCACACTCCAGCATTAGATTCTTGACGCATGATATCATGCTCGACAGATGATTCCAGTTAGTCTAAAAGAGCCAATGACGTTGAGTTCGAATTTGGTGTGGGTGGGCGGGGGGGAGGAGGCAGGTCCTTTATCTCCGGACTCACGGCACCCCACATCGCCCTCATTTTGCCTAGGAACCCCACACAAGATGCTGCACTTGGCTGTGCAGTGCGCGTGAATAGCTGCCCAGGCTCCCCACTCTGGGAACCCCAGGGATGGATGATAAAGCCCATGTGCTCCCCCAGGTCTCCTGGTCCCACCAAAGGTGTTTCATGACTTTCCATCGCAAGGTGTAACCACAGCGAGACAGTGGTGGCCACAGGGGGTCGCTGAAGTACCCCCTAACCCAGAAAGGAAGGTGTGCCTTGGTGGATGACTTGACACCACCTTTGCCTGTGTGAACCTCTGCTGCCGGCACAGCCGAGGGGAAGTGGTGTGGGGAAGCAGGCAGCTAGGTTCTCTAAGCTTGGGGACATGACCCAGGCTGTCTCACGTACATTTGGCTGTAAGATGATGAATGAGGCGCAGGCAGGCCGCTCGCCACCCTCCAGCCCCTCACACTCCACCCCTCCCACCTGGGCTTTTGGAATTAAACCTGCATTAGCTTGTCACGGCAGTCCTGCTACACGGTCATGCTACACGGCATGTGCTGGACCTATTCTGGGGGTTGCAGGTGAGGTACGTGCTGCCCACGCCTTTGGTTGACCGTCCTTGGTTAGCTGACCAGTCTGAGAACAGCCTGGCTTCTGGCAACTTCCACCTGCCTGCAGGTCGGGGCAGGGGGAGGCAGGGCCGCCTGGCCCGGGCATCTCCTGTTCACTTCCTCCTCTGAATGAGTCTCTCTCGCCCCCTAGTGGTGAAGTAGGGCGGTCGATCCTGTGGTCGAGGCCTCTGCCACCAGGTGCAAAGCAATTAATGCCAAATGAGCTTGCCCTGCATGGCCACACAGTCCGCCGTTTTCAACCTGCTTAGCTCAGAATGCTTCCTTAAGCGAAATCTTCCTAAGAAGTGTAGACACCAGGTTGATGAATGTGGAGCTCCACTCGCTGCCCTTGTCCCGCGTGCGGAACCGGGCGGGACCGGGCACTGGAGGCATCCTTGGGGAGGGGCGGCACACAACTTGCAGGCGTTCCAGCTGGGACTGGTCCCCGTCTCTGACTCCTGAGCCAGGCCTTCTGGTTTGGGCTTTTCTAACACTTCTGATAGGAAAGACGACCCTGTATTCCTCAGGGGGATGTGGGAGTGACCTTGAGGTACTCTGCACTTTCTGGTGTAAAGAGCACTTTTCTGGTGTAAACAGCACTGGACCCACAGTCCTGGAGTCTGTCTCTCAGCCCCAGCCCTGCAGCAGCCATCAGCCCAGTCACCTGACCTCTCAAGCCCTCACTGACACCCCTGGGAAAGGAAGTGCTTTGAGACAGATGTATGGTGCCTTCTTCTCTACTAATGCCATTGCTACTGCCTGGATGAGCGCGCCCAGCACCTCAGCTCCCAGCCTGTTTGCAGGGCTGAGGGTCCTTGCCTCCACCATGTCATCGGCAGGGAGGAGGGCTTGTCAGAGGATCCTGGAGTGTGCACATTGCTCCTTGGCTCTGGGGAGCCCTGCCTGAGTGCTGGGAAGGTGTTTGCCCACCTCAGTCATGCACTGAATGCTTGTGCCCTCCTTTTGTCCCGTGGGGCCTCAGTTTTTCCCACTCCTGACAAGCCAGCAGGAGACTTTGCGGACATACTGAGGTCGTTTTGGGGACATATGCAGAACTGCTAGTGAAAGGCTCTCCAGGCAGCATACAGCCCTCTGTTCTTCCCAGCCATGGCTGCTGGGTCTGCTGCACATCTGCGTGTAGTCTAGGGAGGTGGGGCCCCTTTCTCCTCACCCTGCACATGCTGCACAGAGCTTCCTAACTGTCAGAGCTGCCCGTCACAATCCCACAGGAAGTTCCGGTGGTAAGAATAGTGGCGAGGATGGCATTTATTGCTCACCATGAGCCAGGCACTGTGCTTCAACATAGACTGTTGTAGTTAAGTCCTCAGAACAACCCTGTGAGATGGGTATGATTGTTATCCTTATTTGCAAGTGAGAAAACGGAGGCTCAGGGAGGTCAGGTAACTTGGCCATTTTTGCACAGGGGGTAAGATGGTGGGACATCAGCCTCTGCCTGACTCCATCTTCCAGTTCTTGGAGCTGTTTGGCCCTGATCCTTCCCACCTGGGAGGCTCCTAAGTGACTCCGGTGCTCCTATGCACATAAGCACCTCCCTCCTTTGAGAAGTTTCTGCAAAAGTTACCCATGGAGGATGCACCTAGCCTTTTAGAGTGCATTGAATGGTGTTGTATTACCACATTTTACATCCTGGTGGGGGATCATTCATGCTGCCTGTAACAGGAGGAACACATTGTAATAACAAGGTCAGAATGGATCAGCAGGCAGTGTTCATTGCTTTTCACTCTGCCTCAGGAGAAGGAAGGGGTCTCAGGAAGTTACCATATCTCAACTTTCGGGTGAGCACTAGAGGGTAGAGATGGGCCCTCCGGTACAGCTTATTGGCAGTTTTGAACACAAGACAGAGATTGCTAAGGGGTTTTTACTTGCTATTTTATTTTGCTAAAATAAAGTAATATCAAAAGAAAGTTCTATAAACTTAACATTTCTCCCACCTAATGGGAGGAAAATTTACATGCATTTTCTATTCATTGTCCTAGTTCTATATGCGTGTGTATGTACATATTTCTGTTTATGTATTTATGGGAGGTTATAATCTTGATTATAGCATGCATGAGTGAAGTCTGATTTTTCTGCCTCACTCCCAATCCAAGTGTATATTGTAAATATTTCTCAATCAAGTTACATAGCCAAAGTTGAAGGGTTCCAGAGATGGGTAAATGGAGTTGGGCTGAACCTTCTAGCATGTGGATGGAGGTTAGCTAACTAGAACTAGTACAAGGACAGAACCCTTCAGGTGTTTTATTCTGTTGTATTTCTCCCTGCTGTTTCAGACCGGGTGGTGGGAGGGCATCCCTGAGTGTGGTCCTGGGGCTTAGCACTGCGCAGGGGAGGGGGGTGCCTTGTGGCTTGGCTGGCAGGTGGAAGCCGTGCTATGTTCTGCTGTTTCTTCCCTGTTTTCCCTGGGAGTCATTCTTATTCCACATCCACACATAAGTAAAAGCAAATTAGAGCTGGAAGGCACCTGGGAGATTAGCCAACCAAAACTGTGAGGGAAGGAAACATTTTATAACACAAATCAGGATACATGTAGATGTACACCAAACTGATACAAAAGTGTCTCAAAACAGTATTGCTCTTACTACATACATTACTTCCTGATGCTTCCTCTCCTACTCTGTTCAGTTAAACAGCCACAAAAAACATTGCTGGTCATGATCCCCAGATAGATTTCATCACCTAAAATGAGTTGCTGCTGATCTAATCCCATCCCTTATAGACAAATGGGATTCCAGGGAGGAAGTGACTCCCCCAAGGTCCCACAGCCTGGACCTGGCTTTTTAGTGCTCAGCTGTCTCCTGTTGAGTAACTCAGAGAAGAGCTGGACACTTGGTCCAGGATCGGAAGGAAGGCCTTGCCTTGCTCCAGTGGACGGCAGAGGAGCGGCAGCAGATGGCCAGGGTCCCGGCAGCTCCTCTCTTGCCAGGGGAGCACTCTCTGCAGTGCCTCTCTGAGAGGTGGCCTGTTCATGTACACAGGGCTCCCCAGTTCTGGGGGCTGGGGGGCAGTGTCCCCAGGAGGACTCCCCTCAGCCTTTTCCTAGCACTACAAGAAGGGAGGTACATAGGCACACCTCACGGGATTATTTATGCTTTGCCTTACTGCGTCTTTGCGGGTATTTGCAAATTGAAGGTTTGTGACAACCCAGCATCAGGCAAGCCTTTTGGCACCATTTTCCCGACAGCATTTGCTCCCTTCATGTCTCTATGTCACATTTTGATAATTCTAAGAATATATCTAACTTTTTCATCAAGGTTTTATTTGTTAGGGTGATCTGTGCTCAGGGATTATGGCTAATCTCAGATGACGGTTAGCCTTTTTTAGCAACAAAGTATTTTTTCACTAAGGTATGTACATTGATTTTTTAAGAGACAGTGCTATTGCATACCTAATAGACTACAGCATACTATAAACGTAACTTTGATATGCATCGGGAAATAAAAAAAAAAAAAAAACCCTACGGACTTGCTTTGTTGCGATACTTGTTTTACTGCCGTGGTCTGGAACCGCGGCTGCAGCATCCCCGTTGTATGCCTGTAGTCCTTCTGGGCAACTCTAGTGCCTGCTGCACCAGGACCACCCATCTATACCCACTGGCTTCCAGAAGTTAATTAATTTGCTAAAAATAGGAGTTGGTTTTGCATTCAGCAGGACCACAGAGACAGACATGTGTGAGGTGTGCTCCCTGGTCTGAGACTGGGGGCAGAAGGAAGGGAGAGCCAGGGATGTCTTCCTCCCCTCCCCTGCCAGATGCTCCCACCCGGGGCCTCAGTGGGCCCAGGGCCATGGACTGGCCGCCTCCACGGCATGATTAATGTCACAGTGGGGAGCTGACAAGGTTACTGGGCAGAGGAGCACTCCTGTGAGCTCACGTGGAGGGAGACCTACAGCAGAGCAGAGGCCGGGGAGGGAGGCTTTGTCACCA